>NW_004524624.1:697624-713718 GCF_000260255.1 Octodon degus
TTCTGGGACCCTGATTCCAAAGACCAGAGCTCAGGCTCAGTCATAAGTAAGGAAGGACTAGGTACTACAGGCCAGGTGGAGTTGAGGACTCAAGGGCCCATGTATCAACATATGGCACCTTGTGGTAAACTCTTTGGTGGAAATGGCTTAAATGGATGGCATTAACCCAGCAGTGACTTTCTTACTGCATGATCCTGAGGCCTGGGTGTTATTTGAGCCTCATTCTTTCTACATCTGGTAACTGTCATGATCTCAATCCCAGACTGTGGCTATGCTGCTGCCTTGAGTCAGTAAGTAGTTCCATGCCACCAGAGAAGGGAGCAGAGTTGTTCTGTAGCAGAGTGAAATAGACATGGGGTAACATTAGCTACTACCCCCTTCCACATAGTCACCTATGGAGATCTAATTTGCATACCAGAGGACCAGAATTGAGCAGAATTTAGACTCTAAAAATAGGCAGAAAGGAACCATTAAGTGATAATATAATGAATGATCAGATCATATTTGTGTCTTCAAGCTCAGTCTGAAGTCTATGTGGAGAATCGATCACTGACATTGGGTTGGAAATAGGAGACCAGGTAATGATTAGAATCCGGCAGGACCTGGTGCAGAACCAGGAATCTGCCTCTTACTGTGTTTGGATTCTACCCAGAGAGGTGTTGCCAGTTCACATGGGAAATCTGACAAATGAGAAATGTATACATGACAAATGAAGGCATATGCTGTGGTTGACTAAAATATGAACCTCCAACTTAGTCTTCATCTATAAAAGTTACTTTCCACTGAAGTCTTTCGTGTAACTGTGCTACATTTTGATATGTGAGGCCTTCAACCCTCAGCCCTCCTGACCTTTAATATGTAGGTCTTTCATTGTGACTGAGCCTGCGTTTTGTTCCCCGTAATCAGGGACCTAGAAGCCCGCATTTGGACTCCAACAGGTGTGTGAGTCAAAGCCCTTGAGGATATATGAAATGAAAATCAATTCCACCAACAGGTTCAGAGGGAACTTAAAAAGGGAGACTGAGAACCCTGCTCCATGAGGGCTTCCCTATTGAGAAATGAAGTAGCCCTGCTCTGCCAAGGTCCTACTGTAGGATTCCAGACTCCTGTTACCAAGTTCACCTCTGAAAGAGATACGTAGTGTAATGTTTCTAAGACAGATTTATTCCTGGGTTTATCCCAGTTGACACTTGGAACTTATTTATATGAAGAGATCTTACTGTCAGTGCAGTCTCAAACAGTGTTGGTGTTATTGCCTAAGTTAATGATCTGTCTTTAAGCTTCTCTGTTTAAAAATAAGTTTGAATTTTCATAGCTTGTATCTCCATTGTATATGTTGTATATCCCACAATGAAAAATAAACAGATAAATATTCTTTTCACAGCTCAGTGAATTTTCCTACTCACTTATTTGAAACATTTGCTTTAAACTGTATAGATTAAATAGATGCTGCTGAATAAATTGGAGATATGCCTCTCTTTTTCTTTACTGTTTCCTTGACATATTATAAACTCTGAATAGCCATTTTACAAAAGTTGGAAATGCACGTTGATATAAACCTGAGACCATTTGAGGTTCACTGCTGCCAAATTACATCACCATGAGGCTCTGCTGAGTGGAGTCGCCGTTCACCTACACCCTCAACCCCCCAAAACACCCCGGCCACCCCTACAGGCTGTGGGAGAAGGATGAGATCTTACCTTGGGCCCAGCTCTCTTTAGACTCAACGTTAACAGCATTCGTTTTCAGGATTCAAATAAACATTGGCAAAATTGTATAGTTAGGAAAAGTCATTTTTTTTTAGCTTAAGGGACTAGAGTTTCTTATTTAACAGCTTTAATAAGGAGGTTTTTTTTTTTTAATGAAAAACAAACTAAAATGCAGGACTGGGCTTCTCTTGTGTAGGCATATTCAATTGCCAAGTAGGAGTTAGGGAAAGAAAAAAAAGATGAATAAAATGTACAAAATTTTAACAGTTAGTTGCAGATGCTTAGTATGTATGTACTGTTTTTTCTTCATCTCTTGTTTTCTGTGATATAATTGTTTTGTTTACAAACAGACATTTACCCCAATAGTATTGCTGTTTTAAAAAGTGCCAGAAAGCTCATCAGTCTGATTTAAGAATTCAGTGTGAGTAGGCAGCTAGGGACATTGAGCCTCACCTTGTAGTACTACCACAGTTTGAAGTCTAAACTGCCCAGGTGTCTGTATTAGAGGGCAGTTCCTTTAGAAATCACTCACTAATCAAAAGTATTCTACGTTCTTCTTGCCTCAAAGAATCAGATGAGAGAAGACAATAATGATACCAAAAAGTTTATTTGCTAAGTGTGCAGTACACAAGTATGAGAGATACCAGCTCTGCAGAGCAAACTTGGGCTAAACAAAGAGAAAAAGAGGGTAAAAGTAAAAATAAAAGTACAAGCCTCCCCTGAAAAGCAGGCAGTGTGGGTCAATTATAGCTCTTTCCAAGATGGTGGCTTTTCAAGATGGCTGGTCCTTTTTGTGCCCTCTCTTGGGCACTAGTGAGAATTTCAACATACAGACCCTCAAGCTGCCCAGGGATTTTGTGATTGACAGGTCCTCCCCTTTTACCCAGGTAACTTTGCCATGCCTTATCTCTTGTATCACCTCCAGCATCAGATTCTATCTCTTGAGTGGGTATTATGGTGACTGATATCTATACCAGAGAGCCATATCTCAAAAGCCTAACAGCCAAAACCTTTGAACTCCCCATTATGTGACAGAGGGAAAGTCTCACAAGTCCACTGCCTTCCTTTGTCTCTGTATCTGTATCTCCACTTTCCTTCCTTCCTTCCTTTTTTCCTTCCTGGGACCCCAGATCATACTCACTCATGAACTTTACTTTTTTATTGTTGCTGAGAAGTAATTCAGTTATAATAAGTTAGGCATGGGGCTGGAGAGATGGCTCAGTGGTCTGAGGCACCTACTTAGAACAAGCTTAGCAAAGCATCAGGGACCGCGGTTCGATCCCCCAGCACCACATGCCAGCCAGCCCCGCCCCCTGGTGGGCTGAGCTGGCCACATACACACACCACTCTCTCTCTCTCTCTCTCTCTCTCTCTCTCTCTCTCTCTCTCTCTCATAAATAAATAAATAAAATTTAAAAAAAAATAATAAGTTAGGCATAAGAAGACCCTGGTTGGTTGGTTGGCTCGCTCTTTTCTTTTCTTTCATACTGGGGATCAAATTGGGGACCTTGCAGTTGCCAAGCAGGCACTTAAGTTGCTGAGCTATATCCCCAGCCCAATGCTGGTTTTTCTTCAGTGCTGTTGCCTTAGAAATTAAATCAACAGTAATGCCCATAAACATTCTTATCTGTCTTGGTGCTGAGAAAGCCTTGGACATTTCTTCTTTAGTCAGAAATGAGAATGGAGTAGAGACTAATCAATGAAGAGGCCCTATTTTATTTTTTAAGCACAATCCTTTTGTAGCCCATGGATATGCCACTGCTTCCTCTAAAACACAACTGGCTCGTATTTTCCTGTTTTAGACTGGTAGAATATCCTTTCCTTCTTTGCTTGCTACAATTGTAATGTTGGTGACCCTTCTTTGCAGGCAAAAGGTTCAGTACTTTTATGACCTTTTATCAGAGATACCATTTATCCTAGTTTGATTATATATATATATATATATATATATATATATATGTATTTTTTTTTCTTCCCTCCCTTGTATTTAGTACAGGGGCTACAGGGTCACACTACTACACAGATCAGACTTGTACTGATACTCATGTTTTCAGCCTCCCAAGTGCTGAGATTACAGGCTTGCACCACCTTGTCCAGTCTCAGTTGCCATCTCAGCATACACCAGGGGTGGGACCAGCACTACACAGGGAGATCGAATCCTGGCCCCTGTGTCTGCCTAAGCATGCACTTTAATCTGCTGAGCTATCTGGCTGGCCCATAAAAATATTTTTTGAACATTGAGATAAATGAAGAGTAGAACTCATTGGTAGTTGCTGTTCATAGAATATAATCTGTTTCCCTATTGTCTATACAGTGAAGTTACTTGAGTTGTGTTGAAATGTTTTTGAGCTGTGAAACCTTAAGCTTTAAGCATAATGGCCCAAAACGTGCTCATTAAAAAGGAGAAATAAGGGCCAGCCAAATAACTCAGCAGATTAAAGTTCCTGCAAGCAGGCACAGAGGCTGGGGGTTCAAGCCCTGGGCATGCTGTGCCAGCCCTGTCCCCAGGGCACACTGAGACAGCGATTGAGACTGAGCATGGTGGCGTGCACCTGTACTCCCAGCTCTTGGGAGGCTGTAAACAGGAGAATCACTACGAGTCCGATCTAGTAGTGATACCCTGAACTGAATACCCTGTAGACCCTTCCCTAAAATATAAACAAATGAGAAGAAATAAAATGTTCACATTTGTACCTCAGTGATCTTAGTAGTATATTTATGCCAATTATATATTTAACATAAATATAAGCCAAGTTTTGTGGTTATTGAAAAGCAAGACACTCAGTAAACTCTGTGCTCCCAGAGATATATTCCCTAAAGGCACATTTCTGAGTTTTCATTAAATGGGCAAGATTAAAGTCAGTTAGCAGGTATTTAATGAATACCCTAAGGACTTGCAGTTTGTCAAGAACCCCATTTACCACTTCATTTCCCAGTGGTTTATTTTTGTTTTGTTTTTAGTTTTTGGTTTTTAGAAATAGGGTCTCTCCCTTTGTAGCCCAGGTTGGGCTCGTACTCACTATATACAGGCTGACCTCAAACTTGAGGTGCTATTACTGCCTCAGCCTCCCACGTACTGGGATTACAGGTATGTGCCACTATGCCTGGATGATCCCTTCTCTCATTTTTAAAGAATTTGTCAATACTTACAACTGACATTCATCATCTGATTTCTTTTTTCTTAGTATACATGCAACTATTTTTTATACTTGAAGAAAATAGGAGGGGCTGAGAGATAGCTCAGTGGCATAAGCACCTGCCTGGCAAGCTACAAGGTCCCAAATTCGATCCCAGTACCACATGCTGTGCTGTTCCAGAAACTGGGCATGGTAGTGCATGCCTGTAATCCCAGCCCTGGGGAGGCTGAGACAGGAGGATCACTATGAGTTTGAGCTGCATAGTGAGACCCTGTATCTGGCGTTGGGGGGTAGTTAGCTTGTTGTAAATTCCCTTGAGTAGCTAACGATCGGGACCATGAGGAGAGGGGTCTCTGGGCGTTGCCTTGGCAGCCACATACTTTTGGCCCAGTCTTCCAGCATAACCACCAGCCTGTCCCCCAGCAGCCTCACATCAACTCAGGAGAAGCCCTCACTTTCTTCTTGCGTGCTCCTCCAGCCTTTCAGCTGGTCTCCCCTAAACTGCTTGCTTAGCTTAATATTTTATTGCTGTTCCTCAGGGTGTCTCGTTTGTAACACAAGTTAGTATCAACTTCAGGACTTTATCATTCATGAACTTAATGAATCCTCACCAGTCCTAGACATAATTATCCCCATTCATCAGATAAAGGGGAAGGGACAAAGAACAAAGTAACATGGTAAAAGTCAGTGATGCTGTAATGTGATATAACTAAGATGTAAGCAGGGGAAAACTGGTTCCTACTGCACTGCCTTCTCATTGGCCTGAAAGCATGTCTGCCATGAGCATTTCTGAAAAGTTATTGAAATTTGCATTCCAGATTATCAGTAGTCCACCATGGTGTATGCAGCAGTATTATTTCAAACTCAGGATCGAGTATTGCATACTTTGTATATGAGCTGCCATCTGGTACCTTCCCAGGAGTATGGGTCATTCATGTGGATCCCAGAGGCCTGAAAGGAGAATCTTGCAGCCAGCATCCTAATCTTTCATGCACTACCTTGGGATACATCTGTCCTGAACATGAGGAAAGCCAGTTTACTTGGCTTGGGGGGGGGGGGAGGTAGTGGTAATATCACTACTGGTGCTCTGGTCCTTGGAAGTCCCCGCAAATCAGACAGACCCTGATAGACTCTTGCTCTTCCCAAAATCTGGTGAAGCAGGCAGAGTGGATGTATGTTCAGGCTCTAGTTCATCCTGCTTCTACAGAGTCAAAGCCCCAAGATTGAAGTGAAGGATAACAGATTGAAGTGAAGGGATGCACCCTCACAATGCTGGTGTTTCCTGCAGAGTGTAAGTGGTGAGAGTGTTTTTCTCAGTGTTTTTCTGCAAGGAGAGAGACGTGCGGTCAGGGAAGCTCGTTTCCACCTGAAGGAAGAGGTGCCCCTCCAGGTGCTAACTGGCCTTGTGCTGATCCATCACACAAAGCATGTGGCCCAAGAGAGATGCCTCAGCATTGCACCATCAAATGTCAAGGGTGTTGAACCCACACTCATTGTTTTATTTACCCTTCTGTTCTCAGTACCTCTAAGTACAAATGATGAATTCCATTTAGATACACATTTTTCTTTGAAGACTACTTATTCTTTTTTCTATTACTCAGTCTGAAAAAAGTAAGTCATTTGCATGGCCAAATCAGCTTTAAAATTATGTAGGATTCTTTTTAGGAAGTAATAGGGTATGTATATGTGTTTGGTTATTGGAACTAAGAATCCAAAATAAAGGAAAAAAGGATAAGGAGAATTTTGTGATATTCTGTGAATAATTTTTTTGTTTGTTTTTTAAGCAAAAGAAGGGAGCATTGCAGATTGCACTCTGGAGTGGTGCACACATCTAGTTAGCCAGGAGGTGGGCTCACCATTGGCTTAATCTGGACTATTTAGGTCAAGCCTTGCTTCTCTTTTGGCATTATGTATTTTGGGCTAAATTGCTGGAATCTAAGAGTTTGTCATTCAGTGAGGAACCTGCAACTGCTTTCAGCACCTTCTGCTTTATTTGTAGCCTACATTTGTGGAATCCACAAAGAAGTATAGTGTTGTGTACAGGCTGGGTGGGGCACAGCATTTCCTTGAGGAAGTTGGTAGGAGGAAGAGTCCCATTTTAACTGTAGTTGTTTTCTATTTATAATACTAGTATGGCTTGTTTTGTTTTTCAGTCCTTTTGAGGGAAAACGGAAAACTATGGTTAGAGCTAGAGATCTATTCTTAAGGGAATTTGGCTTTGTTTGAAGCCTGCCTGGGGGACCTGCCCTGGCTCCCTGAAACATAACAATCTAACTCCTCTAATCCAATGCAGAGTTACTGCTCCCAGTCACATTTCACAGAGGAAAACCAGGTAAGCAGATTTGTGTGTTGTTATTGAGACATTTCTTTGTATGAGGTTTCTAACAGTGTAATGCAAATCAATCAAGAACTCATCTAATGTTTGTTGAATGCTGAGTGATGCTAGATCAAACTAGCAGCTTTACAGGTAAGTTTAGATATTAAGACTGTATTGTGAAATAGGTTATCTTATTTAAATGTCTTTTCTTATTGATTAGACATTTTCATTTTCATGGGCTATCGCAGAGTTCCTGAAAGTAAGCAGGCATCACTAAATTGTTAGTTAATAAATACTGAGTGCCCATGATTCTTCTAGGTGCAGGTAAGTGTGTTTGTAGTGTGTTAATACAGTAACTCAGAAGATGTCTTTCTACTCTTAGAGGCAGAGAGTGGGGCAGAACTTACTCTCTTGCATGTGTGCTTGTCTCTGTGAATACTTTCCTGTTAGAGAGCAGAGGATAAGCAGATCAGTAGAATATGTTCTCATAGAGTCATTGTAGGCCATGTGCTAGATGGACAAAATTTCATAGCAATTAAGGTGGAATATTACTTATAATCTGGTATTTGGGGCAGCCAAACATATCTCAGGTAGCATCAGGTGAATTTGGATCTAATCCTCAAGGAAATGTTGATTTTTTTTATAATAAATGATTTTTATAATAAATCCTAAAGTGGCAGATGTGTTGTTGACATGTGGCTGTAGCCAAGGCAGAAGGAGACAGGGGAGGGAGGGAGAGGGCAAATATGTGTCTTAGCTGTGGTCATCTTACAACTATAAATAACAGAGAAATGGCTGTTTCCATTTGTAGACTGATATCCCTTATCTCAATTATTAGATTTCTCTTGGAACGATAAGGACTTAGACACCTGGGGCTTCAGAGAATCTGTCAGGTTAGGGGACTTGATTGCGTTTATATTTGTGTTTGAAGCAGGCAGCATGATTGCTTTGGTGATTTTTTTTTTTTTCAAATTCACAATTTGAACTTTATCCTGGAGCACCTTTAGGGTATAAGTTTATTATCTAAGATATTTATAGGAAAATATCAAACCTTTTCCGTAACTTGCCCTAAGTATGGGTATTTTTAGCTTTTGCATCTCATATGGTGTTCCATACATTAACAAATACAACTTGCCATGTAAATAAATAAATAAATTACTGGGCCCCTAAACAGTTTGTTTCCAAGGAGTCGGTTTTCCCTGCTATGATGCCCTCAGGTCAGGTAGATGGACCCAGAGCACTTACTTGCTCTCTTGCGTAGCGTTGTTTCACTAACATTAGCACCGACAGAATGTACAGCGCATGTACTGTGTGCTAGTTGCTTTGCTAAGACTACCTGTCTCACTTGACTTAATTCCCAGGATGGACTTCTGCGTAGGCACAGATGGCTTTATTACTGTGCAGCTGAGGAAGCTGGCTTCACTCCACTGGAATGGCCTCTTCCAGTGTTCAGAAGGGGTCTCATCGTGGGGCCACAGAACCTGATTCTTCAACGTCCATTCCTCAGACCCTTACATAATCTGTATTGGTTGAGTAGACCAAAGGTAAAAACTTGTCCCAGATCACCCAGTGAGTGGTAGAGTCCAACTTTACATCCAAGTCTTTAAAGTACTCAATACAGGACTAAAGAGTCTGGAATGTTTTTGTAAAAGTGTATGAAAGTTTTGCCTCATATAACTGTTACATTCCTTAATTTTAGTTTGTAATTCTATATTCTTAATATTACAGTAAGTCCATTTTCACTTTGTTTTCAAAATATCTTTTGTAGATTAAAGATGTTTTTGAAGTGTAATACACTGAATATACTTATGTATATGATTTTGTATTAATCCTAGTTTGAGTCCTAATGTGAATCCACCAAGCAAACCGGTGGATTCTCCAGTATAACCTGTTGGAAACTTTATGGGCCTGTGATTACAGAACAGGGAGTCAAAGGGGATATGTCCAAAAGCTGGGAGGCATGCACCTGTGGGTGGGCCTGTTGTTATTGATTGCTGTGTTTACACATCTAGTTCTGAAAGGCAGATTCTGAAAAGTGACTATCATCCAGGATTGGGGGATAGGGTGAGGCATACAGCATTAAGTGGGTTAGGCAGAAGCCATTAATGCAATCTGTAAAAGATTCTAGTTTCATTGTTTGCTACTCCAGTGTTTATTGGTATCATTTTCTTGCTTCATAGGTCTTTTTTCTCTGAAAGTTAGACAGTTCAGTGTTAGAAGTGTTGTTTTATTTTTGCTTCTTAGAATTTCTTCTAAGGTGAAAATTAGCTAATGATGTAAAAGTTTTGTGCTTGGACTGGTGATAAGCAATCTCAGTAATTGCATTTGTAGTTTATGAATCTGCTTTACAGTGACTATAAAACCAGAGGGTTATTTAAATTCAAAATTATATAGATTTGATAGAATTTAACTTAATGTCAGTTAATAAATTGTTGCCTAAAAAAACACCCCCAGAGGTTAGTGAAATAGCCTTGGAAAAAAATGATGGCTCAGAAAATTCACTAAGCCTCCACAAAACCATGATATTCTTTGTCTTAAAGTTCAATATACATTTTTTTCTTGCACACATGCTGGCAAATTACTAATCATGATTTATTTTAAAGACATTATTTGTAACTTTCATAGCTGCCAAGAAAATTTATTAGCATTTCTTCTCTATGAAGAAGAAATGTTTGAAATGACATGTAGAAAGGATTAATGAGAAATCTCATTAGCATATTAGGCTGTAGGAACAGAGTGAACATGGGAGACAGCCAGGCCTGATCACCCATTTGCTGTGGATGATGAGCATTGTATGTTGGAATCTGGCTAAATAACAGGTTTCCTTTAAGTGAGCATTTAAGAATACCTAATTTGTAAAACAAGTGATAGGACAATTTTGGGTTTGATTCTCACTCTTCTCTGCATTTTTTCCGTGTCTATATATTTTGTAAAATACTGGGTTTCAGTGCATATAATTTTATCATATCTGCCCGCCCATTACCTTCCTTTGTACTGCCCTCTTCCTTCCTATTATTTTATTCCTCTTGCCTATATTTCCCTCTTACTTTCATGTCTTCCTTTTAGAGTCCACATATTAGGGAGAATGTGTGATCCTTGTGTTTCTGAGTTTGGCTTATTTTGCTTAACATGATGATCTCCATTTCTATTTTCTCAGAAATGATAAATTCTGTATAGTTAGATAATACTGTGTATATGTGTGTGTGTGTGTGTGTGTGTGCGCATGTGTGCACATGTTCACATGCATTATTTATCTGTTGATAGGCACCAAAGCTGGAACCATGTTTTGGTTTGTGTGAACTGAACAGTTTAATAAACATAGGTATACACGTATAGGCTATTGCTTTTCAAAGGAAAGGATTTATGTACTGTGACTTTTTTTTTTTTAGATGAGAACATATTTGCTGGGGATGTGTAGAATACAGAATAGGATACTATAGAATATTGTACAACATGAGTTTCTCTCTTTTTTTTAATGTATTTAGTACAGGGTCTACAGGGTCTCACTACACAGATCAGATTGTAGTGATCTTCATGATTTCAGCCTCCCAAGCGCTGGGATTAGAGGTGAGCACCACCATGCCCAGTCTCAGTCCCTATCTCAGCACTCCCTGAGGGCAGGGCTGGCAGAGCATGCTGGGGCCCAAACCCTAGTTGCTGTGCCTGCTTAAGCAGGTGCCTTAGTCCACTGAGCTATCTGGCTGGCCTAGGATGAGTTTCTTAATTAAATCAAAAGTATGGCATTAATGAATTTCTAAAACTTGAAAACTCTTAATGGGGAGAGGGAGAGACTTGTAGGGATTGAGAAGTACTGAAATGAGGAAATATTTCGGAACCTTCATATTCAATTTGAAAAAGAACATTTACTGTCTATAGTTCTCATTAATGATTGATGGTCAATTTCTTCTTGTTTTTTGTATTTTTAGGGAAGGGTCTACAGGGTGTTCAGGGTCTCACTACTAGATGGGACTCATAGTGATCCTCCTGTTTACAGCCTCCCAAGAGCTGGGATTACAGGGCCGTGCCTCCATGCCAAGTCTCAATTGCTGTGTCAGCATACCCTGGGGGCGGGGCGGGCATGGCAAGCTGGGGCATCAAACCTCTGGCCCCTGCACCTGCTTGCAGGTGCTTTAGTTTGCTGAGCTATTTGCCGGCCCGAGGGTCAAATTCTTGATACTTTTTTCTTCCCAAAAAAACTTTTCTCAAATTAGGTTAAGTGTTTTAGAGAATTAAGATTTATTTTTCAGGAGGAGAACTTTTAGAAAATTGACTCTAATATATGAATTCTGCAATTCAGACAATTCCTATTATTGGGAAAGTGTTGGTTGGACTCATTTCTTTAGAATTAGAAAGTCCTTCTATGGTGTGGAGTATGCTAATGGGAACTGAGATCATGGTCTTTCTGCAGCCCTCTGTAGTAAGGTTGCTTGGCTGTTTGAGCTCCATGTAGTTTTAGTTTCAGAGAAAGCAGTCTGTGGCAGCCAGGTAGCAGGTAGCATGTAGCAGATTTTGTGATAGAATTTGAAGCCAGAGTTTTTTTTCTCATTCTACCATCTCAGTGGTACATCCTGAGTATTCATCCTTTATTTATTTTTCCTGAACCGGGGCTTGAACTCGGACCCTTGTGCTTGCCAGGCAAGCACTTATTCTACTGAGCCATCTCCCCAGCCCTCTGAGTATTCATCTTAATATTCACAAATTAGTACACTAAATTGTAACTTCTTAAGAATAAGAGCATACCTTCTTCCAAATCCATCTATGTCAACATATTCTTTCTGTGTAGGGTGGGTTAGATCTTTAATTCTTGTTGAATCAGAAGTATATAGTTGTTTAAGTGCCTGCTTAAACAAAGCAGCCTGGCTCAGGATGCTGTGGCTGGATCCCAAGATCCTCAAGGCAAACCAAACCTGCCCTGAAGGCAGCATAAGGGTGGGGGGAAGAAGAAGAATCTTTCTTCCTTTTATGGTTTTGCATGCCTCGCTGGCCCTGCTCCCAGGTGAGTCCAGGCGTGGTGGCGCATGCCTGTAATCCCAGCACTTTGGAGGCAGAAATCTGGAGGATCACTACAAATCTGGACTGTGTAGTGAGACCCTGCGCGTGCGCATACACACACACACACACACACACACACACACACACACACGAAGTACAACATTGCTGAATTGAAAAATGTGTATGAATATTTTTTTTTTCTTAAAGAAAGACATGTGAAGATACTATAGCTGTCAGCTTGTGTTAGAGGAATGGTGTGGAGGAATTTGATGGTTGCCTCCTTTCTTAACATATGTGATATCACATTGATTAGCTTCTGAAAATACTTCGTTCTTTGTTATTTATGTCTGAGATGCAAGTGTCCTCTGGCTGTCATCTAAAATTGTATTACCTGAGAGTTATATTTCAAGGACATTGATGTGTTAGCTCTCTTATGAGAATCTTTAAATTGAATTTTTAATGAAAGATATTTTTAACTGATGAAAGCAGGATTTAAAATCCAGTAACAGTTAAATAACCCATCATTGCCCTAATTTGGTAAGGAAAAAGATTAGACAGTTCAACTATAAAGTGACCATTTTTAGAATTCACCATTTAACATCTTGTTTAAAGATGGAGAATTACGAAGTGAAGACTTCAATTTGCTTCAATCCTTTGGCTGCACATTAGCTGGGGTAGAGTTCAGTGAAACAGAAATGTTGCCTGTATAATAATTGCAGAATAGTTCTCTAGGTTACTGCTGGGAACTGCCTGAAGTACTCAATCCAGGCCTGACCAGAGTAGTAAGAAGATAGTTTTTCCTGTAATGAGAACAAAGATTTATTCCATTGACTTAAGAATTAATCTCTTCTTCCTTTTCCAAGCCAGTGTCTTAATTTGTGTTTTATTGAAATCACTATGTTATACACTAGGTGTTTGGAAAAATAATTACAGTGTAAATACAGTTTCTTAAAAAGAGAGTACAAAATAGAGTTAAAAAGAAAAAATTACAAGTGATACAGAATTTCACTTAACAAAGTAATATAAATTTCACAGTATTTATTGTAATGCATAGTATTGTCTTCCAACCAGTTATTCATATTATCAGATATATTCATTTAAAATTGAAAGAAGAAAAAAAAAGAAATGTATAAGAAATGAAGAGAAAAAGTAGTCTTCTCTCTATATATACACCTATATTTGTTAAAATTGCTTTTTGCTATAAACCCTTTCTGTCACAATTAAATCTCTATATATGTATTATATATATGTATATATAATATAAATATTTGTTCCAGTTGTTTTGTGCTATAAGCCCTCTTTCTCCCACAATTGCGTCTCTGAACCCTAGAGGTAAGCCATATGCCTGCAATCTGAACCTCCACCTGCCGTCCCACAGTTCCTCCCTCGGTCTTGCTGCCAGACATAGTTTAACTTGCTTTCCTCTAGGTCAGCGGCAACATCTTCCTCAGGGCTACAGTGTCCCCAAATGTCCACATGGTTGTTTCTCAGTTCCTACAGGTGTCATCTTATCGTGAGACCCTAACATCCATCTATGAAAACAGCAACATTCTCCTTTCCCATCTGTTCACTCCCTGCATTCCCTGTGCTATCTTGGGGAGGAGTGTGTGTTTTATATGTGCATAAAATATTTTATATGTGCATTAACTATTTCTCTATTATTCAGTGACTAAAATAGAAGTTGCATAAGGACAGGAATTTGTTTTGACAGACAGAATATGCTGGGTACATAATGGATTTTCAATAAATATATAACAACAAATGGACTTCAGATCCTTTTTCTATAAAAGTTACTAAAATGTTATTTTGTACTTTAAGTTTTTTTTTCATGTATTGAGTTGTTGCAGGATCTCACTGTATAGCTCAGACTCATGGTGATCCTCCTGTTTTAAGCCTACATAGTGCTCAGATTACAGGCATGTGCAACGATGCCTGGACTCTCTGGCTTGGCCCGCCCTGGGGGCAGGGTTGGTGTGGCATGTTGTGCAGGAGATCGAACTGTGGTCCCTGCACTTGCCTAAGCTTGCCTAAGCAGGCACTTTAGTCCACTGAGCTATCTTGCCGGCCCCATTTTGTACTTTTTAAAAAGTGTATTTTGCACAGGGTGTTACTACGCAGCTTAGACTCAGTGATCCTCCTGTTTTCAACTTCACCAGAGCTGGAATTACAGGCATGTGCCACCACACCTCTCTGTGTTGAGCTCAGTGAGTCCAGGAACAGGGCCAGCATGGCATGTGGTACCAGGAATCGAATTATTTTATACTATTTTTGATAGTTACATTGTTTCTTGTTAACTTTCTATATCATCTTGGATAATTTCATTTTAATTTCCCTCCCTTAAAAAGACTTATTTGTAGGGCTGGTCAAATAGCTCAGCAGATTAAAGCACATGCTAAGGCAAATGCAGCAGCTGGGGTTTGATCCCCAGAGTGCCATGCTGGCGCCACCCCAGGGGTGCACTGAGATGAAGATGGAGACTGGGCGTGGTGGCGCTAGCCTATAATCCCAGCTCTTGGGAGGCTGAATACAGGTGGATCACTATGAGTCTGATCTACATAATGAGACCCTGTAGACCCTGATCTAAAATTAAAAAAAAAAAAAAAAAAAAAAAGACAGCTGTACATGTTATAGAATTTGGGAAAAAATTAAGCCTTCACTAAAGGTGTAGAAATAATGACCATTTGTATACTCTTCACTGATTCTAATACATTTCCACATCTATTTAATCTCTTTTTATATCCATCTTTCTAAAAGTTTTTTCTATACTTTTTTTGGGTGATAGAGATGCTGGGTGTTGAACCGAGTGCCTCATGAATGCTAGTTAGGCAAGCAGACTACCACTGAGCTACCTTCTCAGCTCTTTCTGAACCATTGAAGTAGTTGTGGGTGTAATGACCTTTTAAAATAATTTTGAGTATATTTTCTAAAAATAAGACTCTTCTCCATATCCGTGATACAAGTATTATTTTTAGAAAATATAAGATTAGTATATTATTATTATGAACTCATATTCATATTTTCTTAGTTGAACCCATAATTACCTTTGTAACTGTTATTTAAATTCCAGGAACCAGTCAAGTTGTATAATTGTGTCTAGTTGCCATGTCTTTTTAGTCTCTTTTAATCTAGAATGTAGTTCCCAAGCTTTTACGGGTCTTTCAAGACTTGATACTTTGAAGAATCCATGCTTCATATTTGTCAGGATGTCCTTTAAGTTGGCAATTAAATAATAAGTGATACTTTTAGCAGTACTATAGCACAGGTTATGTGGTGTAGTCAGTTCATCCTGTTAGGAGGCATACAGAAGTCTCATGATTTGTGATCTTAAATTTTTTATTTTCTTTTATTTTAGGGAAGGGTCTGCAGGGTATTCAGGGTCTCTACTAGATCAGACTCATAGAGATCTGCCTGTTTACAGCCTCCCAAGAGCTGAGATTATGGGAACCACCATGTCCAGTATCAATTGCTGTCTCATTGTATCCCAGGGGCGGGGCCAGCAAGGCCTGCCCAAAGGATGGAATCCCCCCACACCTCCCCCGGCCCTCTGCTGAGCTATTTGGCCAGCCCTGTGATCTTAATTTGGACCAAGAGTTTACATTATGTTCACTAAAGTTCCCTGTTGGAAAAAATACCCTATTTCCCTGTGAAATATGTGTTCATCGTCTTTGCCAGCCACCTTACTTTTTTTTCCAAAATTTTATTGATAAACAGCAATGAGACAGTTTCAAATCAAATCGGAAGTACAGTTTCAACAAAAAGCACACTGCATATATTCTTCTTAGTGGTTAATTGCTGTACAAGATGCAGATTTGAGATCCTATTTACAAACACCATTAGAACAAATTATTCTATTCATTAAGAGAATGCAACTATATATCTATCCTAACCACTTTGAATACACAGATACAACATGGACATTCATCTGTATACCCTATTTTT
>NW_004524624.1:722223-759576 GCF_000260255.1 Octodon degus
GGTAGCAGGAAGCTCTCCGAACGCTCACCGGACCTGGGCTAGGAGTGGGTCTGGGGGTTCCTGGAAGTCGGCAGAAATTCCTACTGGGCGGAGGGTTCGGGGAGGTACTGCGGAGTGGTGGGAGGCTGCCCAAGCTGCGCCTGGGCTGGGACTGGTCCCGCCTCCCAGCTCCCTTTTGCTGAGTAACTTCAATGTCCATCAGTGGTTCCTGCCTGAATCGAATGCTATGGTGAATGTAAAAATGGCAGTTTTCATTTTTCTATCTTTCTTTGTATATTTATTAGTAGACAAAAACCTCTCCATCACTTTCCCTTCTATTTCTACGTCTACAAGTCTTTAGTGCTGCCAGAGAAGTTGCTGGATTTTTCAATATTCAGTACATTACAATCCTTTACCTCCATTAATTTTGATACTAAAATTATCCCAAGTTTGTCTAAGAGGAATTCTGTATCACAGTTTAATGGGAAAAATAATTGAGGCATCTTTTCTTTGACATGGCCAGGCATTTGAGGAGATTAAAGTGTCCCCTCGTAATGGTATAGTATTGAAGGGAACGAATAGGATATCTGAGTCTTCCTAATTGAAATGCAGAGGGCTCAGGTGTGCCATGGTAGACAACCATGCTCTGCTGGCTTCCTGCCAGCCATGGGATAAATGTCCTTCTGGCCGAGGCTGATGTAAAATTGGACCCCTTCTGTTCTTGCATCATTCCTATCCTGGGTGGCACAGTATGTCAAGTTGTGGGGAAATACAGGCGTGTCGGTTCTATAGTAGTCCCAAAAGCAACTCCTCTGAGAAAGACTTTTTGACTTTTTTAAAAAATTCTTTAGTACAGTTTCTAGATCTATAGAATCAGACTTTGGATTGGTCTCAGCACCTGTTTACAAAGTTTACAAGTTTTCTTGAGGTAATCTTAACATCTAAAGTTTGAAAATAGATTTATTCTTTGGACACTGCCTCAGGAGACAGATTCTCCCAGCTGTGTTTAATGTTGGCAAGGCTTGCTGGGGCTAAGAGTGTAACCTGTGGTTTCATTTTAAGTGGCTTTGGTTCTCTTCTGTGGAGCTTATTTAATACCTGTTTTTTGTTTATTGTTTGTTTTCCTTTGTAGGCTAGACCAGTCTTTACCCAAAGAATGTGGTTTCCCAACAGTAAAAAATCAGGCTCATAGCTGAGAAGCAGTCTTCCTTATAGATTGCCTGAACCATAAAATTGTCATGACAGGTGCCAAAATGCAGATGAATAATGGTAAATAATCTTATAGGGGAAATATGACTGCCTTTTTCTTGACTTTTGTGATAGGAATTAGAATGTGTTTGTCATCTACCTCCTACTTTATAGCCAGTACGGTTATGCAAAAGTAGTAAAACATTTGGATTCTACCCATGAACATTTTATAGGCTATCCTAGTATTGTATTTTTCTACATGTGTTTAAATTCTATCTACAAAAAGTATAATTTGGCCTGGGGCTAGGGAGATGGCTGAGTAGAATAAGCGCTTCCCTGGCAAGTGCAAGGGCCTAAGTTCAATCCCTGGTTCTGCAAAAAAAAAAAAAAAAAAAAAAAAAAAGATTAAAAAAACAGAGACGATACTATTTCATAAACCATATTTACTCAGTACAAAGACTAGTTGCTTAAATGAATAAGCCCCATAGCTGTAGAACAGAACAAGTTAAATTTGGGATCTGTGGGGATAGTTTGAGTTGCCCTATGGTATACTTCAGGAATGAAATATTTAGAAAATAAATGTATTTTGGTGAAGTTTCATATTCTGTTTTCGTTAAAGTTTTGTGTTCTGTGGTTCTTAGAGTACCTAACTTTGTGTTTTTGTTTTTTTTTTTGCCACAGTAGAGCATGCTTACATTTTCTGGTGTGTTGGATATTGTGTGACATTTATTTATAGAAGATGGTTTTGGGGTACCATTGAGAATAGTTACTCAAAGATAAGGAAATACACAAAAATGATTATAAGGGACTAAAATGTGTTTAGAGAAATAGTATAGGCCGTTTTTGTTAATTCTAACTTTTTATAACGTAATGCTAAAACACGGGCTAGAGGAATAGCTCAGTGGAATAAGAGCTTGCCTGGCAAGCATAAGGTCCTGAGTTCAATCCCTGGTTCTTCAAAAAAAAAAAAAAAAAAAAAGTAAACAAATAACATAATTGGTCCCATTTAGAAAATTAGATTGCTTTGGATGAGAAAGAAAAATGAAAACACACTGGATATTTCTGCCATTGGTAAATGTCTGAGATAACTGTATTGGGTATCCTCAGCAAATAACAGAATATAAATTCTTATGTAATTTTCTTAAAGCATATCAGGCATAATTATACCCATTTTTCAGATGTAAAAACTGCTATTAAGATAATTAAAATAACTAAGTAGAAATTGCTCCACTGATTAATAGTAGAGACAGAGTTTGGACTCAGGTCTACTTGAGGATAAGACATCTTTTAATATGACTTTCCTCTTGAGGACAAATACTTGGAAAGAAAAACATTATAAAGTTAGAATTTAAAAAATTAAATTTAGAGACTGGGTGTGGTGGGACGTGCCTGTAATCCCAGCGCTTGGGAAGCTGAAAAACAGGAAGGATCACTAAAAGTCTGATCTGCGTAGTGAGACACTGTAAACCCTGTACTAAATACATTTTTTATTTTATTTTTTTCTAAATACATTTTTTAAAAAAAATTAAAGTTACCCATAAATTCAGATCCCAGAGAAAAATTCTTTTGCTGTTTGAAGGATTTTGTACATTATTGGTTTAAGAAAGTGTTCCATTAGCTTAATTTTTTTTTTTTTCCGGAACCGGGGATTGAACTCAGACACTTGGGCTTGCCAGGCAAGTGCTTATTCTACTGAGCCATCTCCCCTGCCCTCCATTAGCTTAAAGCACATGGAAGTTATTTAAATTATGACATCTTTTGTTTTAAAATGGTAGTTTAAGGCCAGGGGATAGCTCAGCAGCATAAGAATCTTCCTGGCAAGCACAAGGTGCTGAGTTTGATCTCCAGTATGAAAGAGAAAGAGAGAGGATAGGAGAGGAGGGGAGGGGAGCAGAGAGGAGGGGAGGGGAGAAGAGAGGAGAGCAAAAATGAGCGAGCAAGCTGGGGAGGTAGCTTGTAGTCTAAGCACTTGCCTGGCAAGTGCAAGGACTTGGGTTCAGTCCCCGTACCACATGCCATGGTAGCAGCAGAACCCCAGGGGTGCCATACTGGCCAAGGAAACTGCGTGGTGGTGCACCCCTCTAATCCCAGCAGTGGGGAGGCTGAGATACAGAAGGATCATTATGAGTCCAAACTGCATAGGGAGACCTGTACATAAATACATACATGCATACATACATACATACTTTTTTTAAAAGGAAAAAAGAATTTATTTTTTTCAAATTGGTAGTTTAAAAATCCCAGACCTTTCCACTGAATCATTAATTACTTGCAAATGTAGCATTTTACAGGAGAGTTTAGTTTTGAAACTGGACACTTAGTTTGAAAAGCCTAACTTTGTTCTATGCATGGGTGCCAGAACATCTCAAAGCCTTTCCTGGTGCATGCAAACTAAAATTTGCGCACATCTCACTTTTCTTCACAATAACTCTTGCCTTTCCAGTTACATTGGTCCCTTGTGAGGGACCCACAGGTATTTATTTGGGGCCTGTCCTAGCCTTTCTATTCTCTGTTAAGGGAGTCAATAAACTAATTTCTTCTTCTGGAAAATTTTTTTGTTAGCACAGACTTTACTGCTTTCCATCTCTCTGGCCTTAACCTGTTTCTTCAACTCCAGCCTTAAGGCATTAAATAGAATCACCTGATATTCTTTTTAGCTCTGACATTCTGTAATTCTCACTGCTTGCTGGGGAGCATATGTCTGTGACTATTTAGCATCTGTGAACTAGAAGCAGAGGAAGTGCCTGGAATAGGTTCCCTGGCTTATGCTTCTCATCCTCACATTGCAATTGTGTGAGAAGATGAAGGAGAAGGAGGTAAAGATCTCCCTGGAGTCAGAGTCAAGAAGTACTCTTTTAAAGTGAAGGTTTTGGGTGTTCATGGGGAGTCGCTGAGAGAATTTTGCCAAATTCCACCGAAGTTCATTGAGTGGAGGTAACTGGTAAGGGCCAAAGATAGGTCAGTACAGGTGTTGTGGGAGCAGTAGAAAGGTTAAGTAAGGGAATCTTGATAGTGAGCTCTTAGATATAGGGCAGTTCTAAGTGGTAGTGGTAGGATCTAAAGTGTGAGTGCATGGTGTAGACTGAAGCTGAGAACTGTAAATCAGTGGTGATCAGAACACTTCAAAGTTTCAGAAGAAATTTATTAGCAAGATGAGTTGACTGGATATAGGTGAAAACACATATGATTCCATGTCACATCTAGGTTCAAGTCAGAAGCCATATAATAACCAGCTTAATCGTAGTGCTATCTTTAAATGTGGAAATATCAATCTCAGAGGTTACCACCAAATAAGGAAATGTGTGTGAAGGTTTAGGGAATGGATAAGGTGTTATGCAAATGTGTCAGTTGTTGTTTCACCTTCCTAGGCTTGACCTCATTCTTCAGCCTCTTCTTTTGGTGTGCAGATTGAGTCTAGGCTGGGAGAAAGGTCACCAGTCCTACTTCTCGGTTTCTGAGTGTACTGCACACCATGGTCTATGTCACCTTTTATTCATTTTCCAGCTTGTATACCTTCTGTAACTGATACTTGGACAGAAACTTTTGTAAGGAGTTACTTAGATATTCCCTGGTTGAATTTATTTCTGTAAAAGGAAGCGTGAAATTGCACTTACTTCACTGCATCTGTAAAAATTTGGTATTTATAGCAATTACACTTGGACAGTATTTGTACTTTAGGAAAATCTTTTGTGTGACCTTTCAGATGAGGTTTCTCCTCTGTTTACTCCCCTTTGAGGGGCTGTTGTTTGGATTAGTGGTGATATGTTTGGAATTTACACAGAAGAAAACATTGTTTACAGAGTCTAAAAGGTTCAGTGATCCTCCTATAGTAATGTTAAAACATTCAGTGATCTTACCACCATTAGAAGATGGTTATAGATCTGGATTGTTTCTTTGAAGAAAAGAGTTCAGTTTTAGGCCTCTCGAGTGTAAGACTTGGAGTAACATCAAATAGTTATCATGCATTTACTGTATGTATATACTTTGTAACAATACTTATGTTAAGATTTAGAATGATTATCACATGAGATACTGTTTTTTAAGGCCTAAAATTGTATGTTTCGCCTAATAAGTCCTTATTTCTGGTATGGCAGTAAAGCAAGGATTTTGTAGTTCAGGTGGGAAGGTCGGGGGATTTCCTGGCCTGAGGAAAAGGGCCAGTAGTGACAAAGAATAATTGGGAGAATGTCAGCTTTCAGGCTCGGTATAACTGCAAATGAAACACATGTAGGGGAAATGTCAGTCTATAGCCAACTGTGAAAGAATGGAGCCTGACTTTCTCAGCCCTAGTCTCCCTGCCTCACCCAGTTTACTGCATTTTACCCTTGTCGGTGGCTCTGCCATTCTGTGACCTTGGTTAGAAACTTTGATTCTGCCTTCTTCCTTTCCCTTTATTGAATCATTATTTAATTTCTACATTAAAAGGAAAAGTCTAAGTAAATCCTTCTTTCTGTTCCTTCTTCCACTCCTAGGGTAGGAGATAGCTTGCTGCAGAAGAAGACTCTTAACAAATACAAGCATTGCTAAAAGAAGTGAGAGAAATGTAAATAAACTGAAAGAATTTCCATGTTTATGGGTCAGAAAACTCAATAGTATTCTGATATAAATTTTTCCAATTTATAGATTTAATAAATCTCAGGCATTTTTATAAAAATTGACAAGCTAATATAAAAATACTAAGGTGTTAAGCTATGCAGAATGGCTGACAAAAAAGAATATATTTGGAAGATGTATAACTAATTTCAAGACTTTATAAAATTACAGTCATCAAAGCAGTTGATACAGTGGTGATGAATTCTAGGAACAATGGAGGTTAAGAATAGGAGATACTTATTGAGGGATAGAAAGTTCCTGCAAGAGGGACCAGAGGGGACATCCAGAAAATGCATTTCCTGAGGACCCTCTTTCTTAGGGGAAGTTTTATAGAGCACAATCGTATGGGTACAATGTGGGTTACAACTACGATCAACCAATGAGATTTTAGTAAGTGTAGCTGCTTAGGTAATATTGATCCAGTGCAGAAGCAAATCACATAGTAAGCAGGCATGGAAGCAACAAAGAACTTCTCCATTAGCGATGGATGGGGATGGGGATTCATTCCGTAGGGAGTTTGCAGGCCTGGTCCTTGTGTTATCTTGAGGCCTAACCTCCAACTGGTGTAGTGTGTTTCACTTTTTGGCTTGATTCCTTGGAGGCCCAACCTTACCTGACTGCCTATAATATTTCTACCTAACTCAGCTGTCTGTCATATTATTAGCATTAATGTAGACAAATAGGTTCATGGAACAAAAAAGAAAGTCCAGAAATAGACCTATGCAATTCAGTTTTGCTAAGGTACCAAGCCAATTCAAAAAAGAATGATCTTTTCAACATGTAATATGGAACAGTTACCCTCTTCAAAGAAGACTGTCGTTCTTAACTCATGCATATGGAACAATGAAATGGGACATATAAATGTATATCTCAGTTACTTTTCTCTCATTGCTGGGATAGAATATTCGACACCCAAAATTAAGGAAGGAAAGGCTTATTTGGCTTACAGTGTTTGGAGGTTTCAGTCCCTGCTCAGCTGGCTGCAAGGCAGAGTGGCACATGGCAGAGTTTGTAGTGATGGAAAACAGCAAAAGTAGTAAGAGCACAAAGGGAGGAACAGCAGCAGAGAGCAAGCCTCCCTCCCACATACTGCATTCATGCTGTCCACCGCCAGGCGGGTGTTGCACTTGCGCCCAGCAGCACTCACATATTAATCACAAACTCTAGAAGCTGGCCCGGTGACTATGTGAGGCTTTGGAGGGACATCTGGACAAAAACCACAACAACGGAAGAGTTAATTTCCAGGAAAAAAACAAACCAGACCAAAACAAACCAATGTATTTTACCCTGGTTTGGATTTGTAACATTTCTTAAATATAATAAATCAGACTTTTTAAAAATAGAAACTTTTGCTTTTCAAAAGACTGTTAAAATAGTAAAAAAGACAAATCATTGGGAGCAAATCATTGTAAAACATATCTCACAGAAGACTTGTGTGTGGTGATGCGTAAAAAACTCCTACAGTTTAGTAATGAAAATGCAAAATAGGGCTTGGATGTAGCTCAGTGGCAGAGCACTTGCTTAGCAGCCGTGAAACCCTGGGTTCAATCATGAGTGCTACCGAAACAAAATGACCCTTTTAAAGAGTATTCAGAAAGTTTGAACAAACATTTCACCAAGAAAGACAGAAACATAGCAAATAGATAAAAAAGATGAATGACAGTTTTTTAGACATTGGCTGAATATAAGTAATCCTGCAATTGATATGACTAGAAAGAGTAAGATCAAAGATTGAATATAACAGCAATTGCTGTCAATTTGGAGAAAGTGTAATGTTGACATACTGTTGGTGTAGCTATTCTGAAAAAGTTAGTTTCTTCACAAGTTAAACATGCATCTGCTATGTCATAGCAGTTTCATTTGCAGAAACTAAAAACTAAAAACATGTGTACTCGCAACTGAGTAGATAAACTGATATATTCATATGAAAAACAATACTAAGCTAAAAAAGAAATGAACTATTGATATATAGAAAAAACATGAATAAATATCAGCATAATTATGCTGAGTGAAAAAGACAAAAATACAGAGTGTATTTATATGAAACTCTAGAAAATGTAAATTGGTCAGAAGTGATACAAGGTAGAGCTCAGGAATGGCCTGGGATGGGTGAATGCAGGAAGATGCAAGAGGGAGCACCTTTTAGGAGTGATAGATATGAAATGGTCAGTCTTGTTTTATTAAGTTTATTGAAAGTGTAGCAGAAAACACTTCCCAGCTGGGAATGGTCCCAGCCGGGGTGATACTTGCCCAGATGACAGCTCCTTTTGCAGTTCCTGTTGCAGTTGCTTCTGTCTCGTAGGAATAACTGGTCACTGTGATGCATAATTGGTAGCTATGATACATATTGTAAGAACCAATCAAAGACAACCAAGTACTTTGCCTCTGTACTTCCTCTTTCAACCCCTTTAAAACTTCCCTCTGTAAGCCTTTGAGGCCTGACATTTTGAGGGACAATTGATTCTCTGCCAGTGCCTGTCTACCATTAAATAAATCTGCCTGCAGATCCTTGGTGTAAGGCTAGGAATGTAGCTCAGTGGAATGGTGCCTGCCTGGCAAGTGTGAAGTCCAGAGTTCAATTCCTGGTTCCAAAAACAAACAAGAAAAGAATTAAATCCTGAGCATTGTTTCAGTTTGCTGTTGCAATATATTTTAAATAGACATAGAGATCACTTTCACATAGTTTACTGTCTTGATTGTGGAAAGGAGTTCATCAGAACTTTTGTAAGTGTCCTTTACCTGTGTGCAGTTTATTATATTATACCTGAAACTCAAAGGGAGAGGTCAAGTGGGCTCTGTATGTCTTTGATTATGTGCACTACCTGGAGCACATACTTATGGGTGCCTTGGAGTTGTTGCCTATAGTAAGTGTCTCTTTAAAGTGGAGAGAAGGGAAGTGGCCTAAGAAAATGTGTAAGGAATCACCATAAATTCTATATAGCCTTAAGCTTTTAAAATTCAAATTAAAACAAAGAATGATCCCTTTTTCCTCAAACAACTCTGTTGCTTATTTTTCTGTCTTTAGTAAACAAGTTTCTGGAAGAAAAACCAGCACAATTTTAATCTGATAGAGCCTTAGACCTGTACTTTATGTTTGGGAAAGGCCTAGGTTACACCGAAGCCAGCCTTCTTCTGTGTGAATAAACTGGGGACCTAGGAGTTCTAGAGTTCTGATGGACCCTGCGGTGTTGGTCTGGACCTAACACAATTTCTCTGCTTTTAGTTTTCCTGTTAATTCTTTTTCACAAATGCTTTCACTAAGTTACTTGGTCACAAGCTGGATCTGAGAGTCCCAGGAGCTAAAATAAAGAGATCAGAGCACCCCTTTAAAATAAGCATGCAGGTTTGCTGACTCCCCTTAAGGAAAAAGAACTTTCAGGATACATCAGAAAAAGAGACAGGACAAGGATTTATTAGTGGAAGATACAGGATGAGTGAGAGAGGGAGGAAGAGGGAGGGAATGAGCGGTGCTGGTGCCCAAGCAAATGGGGTGCTATATACAGTTGGGTGCAAGTTTAAAGGCTGTTATCGTACGGGTGACCTCAGATGTGTGTTGTCACTGTCTGCCAGGTGACAGTGCACTCCGTCCACATGGGTTTGAAGTGGAGAAATGTGTCAGACGTGCTGTCTCCATGCAGAGGCTTTCTGGGCTGAAGGAAAAGGCAGTTTGCTGGTGAAAAGGTACTGGGCAGAGCCATTTGCAGCTGAAAGGAGATGTGCCCAGGTCTGCTTTCTGGGGAATAAATAAATCAGGCTGTGGTCTGAAGCTGTAGTTTTTATTTAGAAGTACAATTTTAAATTCTCAATTTCCAGGGCTGGCCAGATTAGCTCAGCGGATTAAAGCGCCTGCTTAGGCAGATGCAGGGGCCAATGTTTGGATTCCCCAGCCTGCTGTGCTGGCCCAACCCCTGGCCCCACCACACTGAAGAACATGGTGAGGTTGGTCTGAAGACTGGAGGAGGCTCAGTACCGACTTCATAGAACCCCTAAGTCTTCTGGACCCTGATTCAGAGACGTTTGCCTTGGAATATAGTTTCTGATCAAATGTTTAAGGAAAATACCAGCCAGGTGGGGCTTACTAGTAAAATATAAAACTAAGATTATATGATTATGCACAATATACTATTGCTAATATAATACAAAACAATGTATTCTGTGAGATGCTGTTTTAACCTGACATTTCTTCAAAAAAAAAAATTTTTTTTTTAAATTTTAGGGAAGGGTCTACAAGGTGTTCAGGGTCTTACTACTAGATAGGACTTGTAGTGATCTGCCTATTTACAGCCTCCCAAGAGCTGGGATTATAGGCGCATGCCACCATGCCCAGTCTCTTCAAAAAAAATTTTTTAAAGCAGTGCTGAGGATTGAACGAGGAACCTTACGCTTGCATAGCTATGTGGTCTGACACTAAACTATACCAACTCTAGACCTTTTAAAAACTATTTTTAGATACATTTATGGTTAAATACAGCAATTGATTGTTGAATTGTTAATTCTTAATGCTGGTAACTTACTGTTGGAGGTGGGAGCAAGAGTTAAGGGTGCCCAAGAAAAGGGTTGTTAGTGTCTTCAAGGGCTGCTTCCTCCAACCTTCCTGTGTACTGAGACTGCACGGCACCTCCCCAACAATAGACTCCAAACCTGTATGGCAGAACTTTTTGTTCAAAAGAAATCTTAAGCATCCCACATTGAAAACAACCAAAAAGCCAAAAATGTTGCACTGGTTATGTTCTCTATTTTATTCTAAGTTTGGCAGCAGATATTTTGCTAGTAACAGAAATCCAGAGGTACTTTTAGGAGGCAAAGGACAGTCTATAAACTACTTTTTCACTGCCTTTCTCTCTTAAAAGCAGTTAAAAAACAACTTTTTAAAGAATCTACCCCTACTCCCATCCAAAAAACAAAACTCAAGTTAAATATTATTCATAATATATTCAGAATTTCTGTAGATAATCTTAGTTTTAGATTATTTCAAAAGCCTTTGAAAATGTTTCAGTTTATATTCTAGAAGATAGTTATTTACAATTTTTATTGTTTTAAAGTGGCTGAAAAAAATCTAAAACTGAGGTATTCTGCCTGAATATACATTGATTTGAACAAAACATTGTCAGACACATTGAGTACAATTTAGAGGTTTGTGGACAAATTACTTTAAATGTCTGGGAAGGCATTTATCTTCTAAAAGAATTCTATAGTTAGTTTATTTGTAATGTGAAAAAAAAGCTTGTTTATTTCGGGGATATCATTTTAGACTTTTTTTATTCATGTAAGTGGAAATGTACCCACTTTAGCGTGATGAAATCCATTTATACATCTGAGTATTGTCTCTTTAGTGTATATATGTGATTTGTACAGAAGAGGAAAAGCCCTCATGCACTTAACTGATTATTCTGATCCACCTTTTACTCTCCTGGTTGAGTGGATGATAATGTCAGTAATCAGAAGAAAGCAGAGGCACTAAAGAAATCACAGTGCCCTTTGCCCTTGTGTGGCATTTGACTATGCTCTGTCCACCCCCCAGCCTGTCAGCCCTGTAACAAAAATAGCATCCAGTCTCAGGAGGAAGCAGATGTTAGAGATGCAAGAAAATACATTGAATAAAGCCAGGCTATGGACCCACCGACCCAGCATACATTTAGAGTTATGGAGAAAGCATTTCTAAGCCAGAACCACTTAGTTTGATGAGTAAGAATGTCGATAGAGGACTCTACTACCATCCTCCTCTTGCCACAGCCTTCCTAACCATCTTGCTGGTTTCTTCATAGGTGACAGGTGCTTAATTGGTAGCTGTGGCTTCTTTCTAAGATAAAATGTTTGCCATGTCTCATTAGCATGGGGCAGATCAAGCTGCAGAAAGTACTGAAAAGTTATTCTTTATATGTAATGTCCTGTCACTTCTCTAGCCTCCCAAAATATGTTGAGTTGGAAGGAGAGGAGTATGCAGGCACGATGGACACATCCATGAACACACAAGGGCATGTCTTTTCTGGCCTCTTATTGTTTCTCTTCCCTCCTGGGAATAGATAGGAGAGCAGGACTCTGAATTCTCTGTTTTCACTCAAAAAGATAAATGACAGAGCTGTGGCTATCCATCATAGTCTCAGGATGCAGCCAGAGTGTCAGTTCAGGGATCTAGGTGAAACACAGAGTTTGTTCCCTGATTAGCTTAAAACTCCTCTCTCTATCCCACCTTGATTTCTAGCCTTTTCAGATATTTTGACACACTTGATGAACTACCCTTGTGTTTGATAAATTGATTGGCATTACTTTTTCCTTTTGTTGTGACATGTAAGATGCAAATATGTATTCCAGCCATCATATAATCTTTACCCTTAAAGAAATGTCACATATGCACGTGCATGTGTGCTTAGGAAAAGTATGTTTGCAATGAGGCCTTAAAAATGGACTTACTCAACACTGGCATTTTGATTACAAACATCTGCTCTAAAATTTTTGTCATCAATTGCATTGTGAAAAGATAATTTACAGCACGATATTTGGTGCATCAATTTAGTATCTGTATTAGAGTTCATTAACTGATGAAACTCTGTAAAGGGATGGAATGCTCTTCCTCTAGTATTTGAGCTCCTGTTTTGAAGGAGATTAATGTGACCTAGCTGCTTATTTTTATTATTTAAAATATGAAATTATCACTTGAACCTGGGTTCTTGCTAGGAAAAGCTAAAATGTGATGTTATAGGACAGTTCAAGCCATTTTCCTTCCAAGTTTTGTTGAAGCCTTACAGCAGAAATTCACAAAAATAATAATGTCCATTTGTTTGATCCATAGATCTTTTCCAACTGTTCAGCTACATCTCTTGTTCCATCTGGGCTTCCATCATCTATGATTATTATTTTTTTAAAATTTATTTATTTGTGTGTGTGTGTGTGGCCAGCTCAGCCCACCAGGGGGGCGGGGCTGGCTGGCATGTGGTGCTGGGGGATTGAACCGTGGTCCCTGTGCTTTGCTGAGCTTGTTCTAAGTAGGTGCTTTAGACCACTGAGCCATCTCACCAGCCCCCTAATGTCCATTTGTTGACCACTGAAATTGTTTGACAGGATGGGGGAGACATTTTACACACATGCTTGGTTCTACAGCCAACCCAAAATATGCAGGTGTTATCTCATTATCTCCATTCTACAGAAGAGGCAGCTGAGGCTCTGAGAGCAGACCCTTTAATAAAATCCTGTAATAGTAAATTGTGAGGTGAGACTTTTATTCCTTACCCAGAAATGCCCTGTTTAGAGTTTCTCTTCCTTCCTCACTTTGCCTACAGATAGAGCAAAATTTATTCATTGAAATAGAAATGTAGCTGACCAGTGTGAGTAAGGTTTAAAGTAGGCTGCGACAGTCTCTGAATGGCTGTTGAATGCCTAGTACTTCACCGAGTTACAGCTGTAAGACATGAGTCCTGTCCTGAAGGAGCCCCATCTGTTGGAAAGGAAAGCTTGTAGTTATACCTTAGGTCTCTGCTGGAGATGCTTAGGAGCCATAGAAACCATCGGAGAGAGGGAGGCCCTGAGTTTAGGGAGGATTGGCAAAGGCCTGAAGGATACCAGGTTATACCTTCACTGGAAGGCAGAATAATAAGAACCTGTATAGGTACAGCCACTGAGATAGGAAGAAAAGCCATCAAATAAGTCATAATAGGGTAGATGTTGGCAAACCTTCCCTTTAAAGGGCCAGACAGAAAATGCTACAATCTTTGCAGGCAATTAAGGTCTCTGTTGCAGCAACTCTCCCATTATACTCATAACAACAAAAGCAGCCATAGGAACTCTGAAAGCAAATCATGTTTCAACAAAACTTTATTTACAAAAAACAAGAGTCAGGCCATATTTGCCTTTTGAACCATAAAAAGGTGTTTTGTTGTTGTTGTTGTTGTACTCAAATATGCATGAGAATGGGGCTGGGAGATAGCTTGGTCTGCTAAGTGTCTCCCTAACAAATGCAGGGACCTGGGTTTGATCCCCAGTACGGCATGCCATGCTGCCCCCAAAACACCAGGCGTGTCATGCGGCCACCGAAACTGGGCATGGCGAAGCACACCTGCAATCCCAGCGCTGGGGAGTCTGAGACAGGGAGGATCACAAGTCTGAGCTGCATAGCGAGACCCTGTACCAAATAAATAAATTAATTAATTAAAAGATTTTAAAGATATCTGTCTATCTCTCTGTCTGCCTGCCTGCCTGCCTGCCTGCCTGCCTGCCTGCCTGCCTGCCTGCCTGAGAAGCAACAATTTGGATTGAGCAACAAAGCAATTGGCAGCTACTTTGAGAGATTAGAATGTGATTGATTCAGCTTCTATTGAGTATAAAGTAGGTATTTAGTAAGTGTAGGTGACTAAATAATGGAGACTACCTCCAGTGTTTTTTAACTATCTTCTAGTAAAGGAAGAGTGATGGGATAAGAGACTTGAATTTTGATTCCCATTTTAAATAGATTATATATAAATTCTCTGACATTTTAGCCTAAAGACATGCTAAAACAAAATACTCAAGTTTTAATTCTTTCTTGCTATGCATTTTGGGCTGGCCTTGTGCTCACTTTTGTAGCCCCCAGGCTAGTCTTGAACTCACAGTGATCCTTCTGTATCAACCTCCCCAGAGCTGGGATTACAGTGTGTGCCACCATGCTCAGGGATCCAGGGCCTACAGGGCACAGAGTGCCAGGGATCGAACTGTGGACCTTGCGCTTGCCAGATAGTTGCTTTGTGTCTCAGAGCTATCTCCCCAGCCCCTCAGTTTTGATTCTTTTATTTTTACTATTAAGTGGAAGGATTAAGCTGGATACCCATTTTGGGTTAACAGGCACACCAAAATTTTTGTTTTTGCATTTTTTATTTTTGGTATGTTTTTATTTTGTTTTGATTTTGGCAAGGGGGAGTAATCAGTATTCAAAGGTACTGAAGGAACTGAAACAAGAAAATTTTGATGCTAGGTTTTATAGATTGTCTAGATGTCCCTGCAATGCTGCATGCAGTCATAGGTTGGGCTTTTCCAGAGGTAGTTGGATCTAGTATGTGACTCTAGGATGGATACATGGTGCAGTGCTAGGATCAAAGGCACAAGGATTAAGGGGTGTGAGTGCTACCCATTGGATAGGACATAAGGAACAGAAAGAGCTGTGGTCATCCTTTACTTGCTTTGTTACCGTCTGCCTGCCATGAAATCTTTCTTCCCTGGGATGCCTATCCACCACACCACCCTGCCTTGGGTGTCATGTATTTTGTCTCAGCAATGAGAACAGTAACCAAAACAGTAAGATATATCTTATCTGGTTCCAAATATAGGCACAATACTACTTGAATGTAACCAGAGTTTTAGGAAAGCTTAAAACTTGAAGTATCAATTTTTATTCCTGCTGTTAGGTGATTTCAGTAACATCCTGCTGAAAAAAGAGCAGCTTTGCTTCATTTCGTGCTCTCCTTGCTTCTGGAGGGCTGTGATAGCATGGCAAAATAGCGCTCTTGTTTGAGTCACAGTGATGAACAGAATACACAGTTGGGTTGTACAAATAAAATTAGTCTTAATTATTCAGCTTCATGATGTCTTTGTGGTACCATGATGAAGTACTTTGTCACATGTTGGGGATGTTAGCTTGATTGGATCTGTCTTTGACAGCTGTAATGGGTGGAGAGGGACAAAACTAATGACCAGGTCAACCTGGCACTTATTTAGTATGGGATCTGCATGGAGCGACAACTGTGGACCCCACAGTTACAACTGGGCTTTCCCAAACCTTAGATGAATCATTTATTTTTCTTAAGATACAGATGATTCCTTTTTTTAAGTGAGGTGCTCTGCTGCCACTCCCAAACAGAACTAGGCCTTCCATTCAATAAATAATTGCCTACTTCTGTCAACAACTATGCAAGGACAAAGAAAAAAAGTAAACAAGTCATAATTCAAATCTTTTGATTTTTAAAAACAGGTACTAAGAGACTTAGTCTTTCTGCATTGCATTCTGTTCCCCTAAGTTGTTTGTTTCCTCTGTAGTAGATATAGATAAGTATGCTTTAATAATAACTTTAATAAAGTATAGTGTTTTTATAGCAGAAGTATAAGGAGGCATCAGCCAGCAAGGGCTTTTGGAAGAAGTGGTATCTTAAAAGGCCTAGGAGCAGCTGGTGAAGCACAGAGTGAAGGAAGGGTATCTCAGTTACTTTTCTCTCTTTGAATACCTGACACCCAGAATGAAGGAAGGAAAGATTTATTTAGCTCACAGTGTGCAGAGGTTTCAATCCATACTTAGCTGGCTCCAAGGCAGAGTGGCACACGGTAGAGGGCAGCAGTTCATGGTGATGGAAAACAGTAAAGCAGCAAGAGCACAAAGGGAGGAGCAGCAGCACAGAGCAAGCCTCTTTCCCTCCCTCATACTGCATTCAGGCTATCCACCCCAGAGCAGTGTCACACTCACACCCGTAATCCCAGCATTGGATCATGGATTAATCACATGAAGCCTGCCTGTGACTACATGAGGCTTTGGGGGGACATCTAGGCAAAAACCATAACAAAGGATAAGAAAAAGGCGCATTGTGTTTTGGGCAGAGGGAATGATTTGTGTACAATCTCAGGAGCAGGAGTGAGTTTGTTAAATTTGGAACACTAGAAGCTTTATTTTAAGGCTAACCCCAGGGCTGGTGGGTCAAAGGAAGACGGGTTTAGATGACATTACCATATGGACTGTACCCTATTGACAATAGGAAACACAGGATGATGCTTTTTTCAGTGTAGGGCAGAAAGGCTTCCAGAGTGAATCTGAGCTTTGAGGATGAGCCTGGTTTCATGGAGAATTGCTTGGAAGGAGAAGAAATTAGAAGTGGTAAGAACAGTTAGCAGACCAAAGTGATCCGTGATGGAGATGCTGCTGACCTGAGCAGAACTGGTGGTTTTGCTGAGGAAGAGAAGAGATTCTGGGGAATTTAGCAACACTAGGGATTGGGTGGAAACAACTGAAGGAGTCAAGGAAAAAAACCTCACTTGCAATAGAGCAGCATGTCCCCACCTGTGTTCTGGCATGTGCCACTTTGGATTTACTTTTCAATTCAACTATAACACTTAAGACTCATCCTTTTTTTATTAATTTTATTGAGAAACAAATAGCAATGAAATAGTTTCAAAACTGATTAGTAGGACAGTTTCAGTAATTAATACATTGCATATTGTTGTCTTCGTAGTGGTTATTCATAGTACAAGATGCAGACATGATATCCTATCAAACACTATTAGTACAAATCTTTCTTCTCATTGAATTAAGAGAAAGTAGCTGTGTATCTATCATGTTTTGTATGTACAGATACAAAATGGTCCTTCATTTATATACCACTTCTTTGTTTAGTTCTGTCAGAGATGGATATTCAAGACTCATTCTTGTATGTACACCCAACACAATAGGAGTATAGTAAATGAATGTGCAAGATAAATCAGTTCATGGAATTTGATGATGCAGAGATCTGTGGATGTGATGGACAGCAAGGTTCCTCTGAGCAGAGGATACAGTGTGTGGTCCTGTCCCTTGGGACATGACCTGCTGGCTGAGAATTGGCACTTCTTGGTGCTGTCATTCTTTGTGTGCTTTGAGGCCAGCCCAAGGGTGTGAACAGAGGGCACATTAGGCCTTGGCTGTAGCCCAGCATATTTTTCAGGGCTGAGGTTGGAGCTTCTTAGTGTGTGGCTTTAAATTTTTGTGCATGGCCTTGTATTTTAATTCTGGAATATGGGCATGGGATAGGAACAGGGAGACAAAAGATACAATGGTGCTGTAGAAAACACCAACAAATTCTGACTTGGCCAACTGTGTCCCTTAGATTGTTTTCTGCCTCAGAAATGAGGACAGTTTAGGAAGTAGGAAAAAAAAAATTGAATAATGCACCCTGGAGGGAAATTCTTTAGCACTCAAAGGGCTTAAGGATTAGCTGCTATTCCCTTTTCCGGACAAAGTGGTTTCTGGTAAGTGAGTTACAGAATCGTGAGTGACAAGGATAACAAAGGGAAGTTGATGGTGCACTGTGAGTGGGTATGAAAGGGAGCGCGTGTCAGGCATGAGAAACTGACCTTTCTAGCAGGCAGCTTGGAACATGGAGGCACAGTTATTGTTCCTACCTCCACTCTTGCACTCTCATTCCTTGGCTCTGCTTTGAGATAGGTTGTCAAAAGCAGTGAGTAGTTTGCTAGTGTAGCTCTTCTGCCCTCCAGCATTAAGGGTCCAGATATTATTTGGGTTGCCTCATTGTTCTCTTTTCATGACTAAATATTTTCATTAGGGTACCACCTGCTGTGGACTACCTGATATGGGGCAGTGGTTGCCAGCGTTTGCTGAAAATGAGGAGACTGGGGTCATTGTGCTTTGCATTTTCTGGGGCTCCTAATCAGCTTTTGTCCTCAGCCCTTTCTAAGCCTTTGGGACCAACTTTCAGACTCTACTCATATTTTGTTTAATATTTTAACACCTCATGGGATATCTTGTTAGTCTGCTAAATTTAGCTCCATGGGATGTTAGATTTTTCATGTTTATTCTTTTTTTTATGTTTATTCTTGAATCCAAGAGTGTACTTTTACAGTGGAAGATTACAGTTAGCAACAGAGATCCTAGGAAAGAAAGAATGGCAAATTGAAGCAGCAGTGGCAAAGCACATGACAGCAGCAATTTCACTTACCATAATCCTTAGAAAATAATCTTAGTTAAGTTATTCTAAAATACCAACTGATGACTGTTTTCATTGAGAAGCAATTCTTGCAGAACAACATTTTAAAACATAAAAAAGTATACTTCAGAAGGAAGAAAGAACACTAAGGGGAGAGTTAAAGAATGAGAACTAAATAAATTTTAAGTAATAAATAAAATACATTAAATAAAAACAACAAAGAAAAATAACTAGATGGGAGAGACAAACACTAAGGTATTTTCAGTTCTTTCTATAAGCAGTCTTAGGAGAACTGACACCTTACCAACTGTACAGTGTATAAGTGTAAGAATGTCTCCCTCTTAGCTCCCTATGGGCAAGGACTGGATCTTAGCCAGTGCTGCGTTCTTTGTGCCTAGCACAGTTTCTTGGCAGATGTACTGGAGAAGGAATAATAGGAACAGCAATTTCTCATTTCTTTGGATTAAGGGGTTCAATATTGAGAGGCCAAAATTATAAGTGGTGATATATATTGCCTGAAATGGTTGATAATTTTTTATTTGAAGATTGGCACTGTACAAGAAAGGTGACTTTATTTAGAGGATTATATTTTTGTTGTGTCTGTAACAACCAAGAATGTTAGTATTAAAAAGAAGGATGTTAGTATTATAATTAGGCAGTGTGAAGTAGTGTTTGTTTGTTTGTTTGTTTGTTTGTTTGTTTGTTTTAAGAGACCAGGCTGGGCCGGGGAGATGGCTCAGTAGAATAAGCGCTTCCCTGACAAGCACAAGGCCTGAGTTCAATCCCCGGTTCCACAAAAAAAAAAAAAAAAAGATCAGGCTGCATGACAATTGAATGCTTTCCAAGAATGGTCTGAAGCCCACTCTGTGGCCTTCCCTGAGATGGAGCCAGGTCATAGAGCTTTGTCTGATGGTGGCTATCAGCAACAAATGTCTGTGTTCAAAATATCTAGAGACTCAAGATTTGCAAGAAAAAAAATTGTATAAATTTTTGCCTGACAGAGAACAGGGAATTGTTTTTACTTTTAATATTGAATTGTTGTGTATTATCTATGTGTGAATTGATAGTAATGTGAGTAAATTATAGACTATGTATTGATACATTGTTATTGAGATATAATGTAGTGTTAAAATTATTGTTCTCATACAGTGTTTTGTTAAGTTACCTAGGTGGGATTTGAATTAGTGACCCACCTTCCTCAGTCTGAGGAATCCGGACTCCTAGGGTTCCAGGTGTGAGCCATTGTGCCAGGCTTACACTCATTAACTTTTAAAATGTCAGACCTTACTGAAATAAAACTTAACTAGCTAAGCCGCAGATATGCCATACTTCTATCACCTGGTATCTACACAGTGTAGAAACATTCTGTTAGCGAAACTCTTATGACTTTGGAAATTGTATGTATATAATGTATATAATATATGAAATTGTGTGTGCATAAATTGTTTTTCAATGGAAATCCATTGTAGTTTGTAGTTTTTATTTCTCAAGCATGTATCACACAAAGCTTATTATTTTTCATGGTTCTAAATACAATTTTATGATGTTTGTTTCTGACAAAATGACTGCATTTAAATGTACTGCAAGTGAACCTCTAACTCACTATGGACATTTTTAATCATGTAGTTTTTGTCATAAACTGCATTAGTTGAGGGTTACTGATCTTCAGTTAAGTTTCCACATATAAATGGAAACTCATACCAAATCCTGCTGTATATGCAAACATTAAATTGAATCATTAGTTCAAATTGTCAACGAGCTTGCTTTCTGAACTTTTAGAAAAAGATAATATGAAGTAACTGACATTTCTGAGCGCAGGGTTCCTTTAGCCTTCTCAGGGTTAATTATAAGAATTCTTCCAGCCAGTGACTGTAGTCAGGAGTGTTCTGTAGTGGAGCTGTGAGTACCACTGGACAAGGTAACACTGAGCTTTTCAGATTCTCATAGCTGGTTCACAGATGGAATGTCAACACACATATCTTAGTCTATTCAGGCAGCAAGAACTTGGTGGCATGTGAACAACAGAAGCTTATTCCTCGTGGGTGTGTAGGCTAATTCCACGATCAAGACCCTGGCAGACTTGGCGTCTGGTGAAGGCTGTTTCCCCATTTCTAGTTGTTGTCTTTTTGTTGAGTCCTCACATAGCAGAAGGGGAGAAGGGACTCTCCCATGTTGTAAGAGCACTAAATCACATTCATGAAGGAGCTAATGATCCTAAAGGCCCTGCCTGAAACCATCACATTGGGGGTTAAGATTTCAGCATACGATTTATAGGAGGGCAGAGACATTCAGCTTCTAGTTCTGTATTTCTATCCACTTCACATTCTTTTATTCAGTGCTGGAGATCAAACCCTGGTCCTCACATATGCTAGGCAACTGCAGTCCACATAACTGAAACCCCTTCCCTCCCCTGCCCTTCCCTGCCCTCCCCTGCCCTCCCCTGCCCTCCCTTGCCCTCCTCTGCCCTCCCTTGCCCTCCCTTGCCCTCCCCTGCCCTCCCCTCTTCTCCCCTGCCCTCCCTTCCCCTGGTGTAGGGTCTCACTGTGCAGCTCTGACTCATAGCTCTGACTCAGCCTCCCCAGCACTGGGATTACAGGCATGCACCACCATGCTTGGTTTCGGTGGCCAGCACAGCATGCCCAGAGTTCTGGAACTAACATGGCATACGGTGCTAGGAATCAAATCCAGATCCTTGCTCTTATCAGGCAGATGCTTAGACCTCTGAGCTATCTCCCCTGCCTCTAACCTCCATTAAGCCAAACCTTCAATGCTAGGAGAGAGCTGAAGAGCTTGAAGTAGTTGCCTCTTGAATGAAGCCTTTGGATAAAAATCTTCCAAATGCTGGCAGATCACTTCTGGGGTCTGAGTGTGATATGGTTAGTATAAATTTTGGCACTTGGAGGGTAGCTTAAAACTGATACATTTTGTGATTCTTGCTGTAGGAGGAGGATTGCAGTTTCTAGCTCAAAATAAGCAAGACCCTATCTCAAAATAAAAAATAATGAAGTGAAAGAGCTGGTGTTACGGCTCAGTATGAAGGCCCCAATTCAATCCCTAGTACTGTAAAAACAAACACAAACTCCTGCCTCATTGTTCACATTATACTATTTTAAGGTAAAGCCCTGTTGATGTTGATGTTATTCTTTGCTTCCTGGGTATCATTTCCAATAGAAAACCTTTCTGGACCTCTCCACAGTTTGGAGGAGCCCACGTTTGTAATCCCAGGGAAAAGTTATTGGAATTCCAGTAAGTAATTCCAGTTTACCACTTCCAATGAAGCCCATGGTGAGAATAAGGTACATTTGTAGTCGAGTGGAGTGCAGGGGTCCTACGTCCAGGCAGAATAATCGCGAACTAGAGCGGAGTCCTTGAGCCAGGCCACCCCATGAATGGTATTAATTTTGAGGAGGTGAGTGGCTGAAGAATGAGGGACTGCGAATGATGGCAGGTACGTGAAACCTGAGCTGGGCAGCGCAGGTGCAGGTCTTGGAAATGTGCAGAGGGAGATCAGGATTCCAAAAGGGTGCTCTATGTGACACACTTTCAGGGAGTATCCAGTATTAGTTTCGGAGCTTCAGCTTTGATCTGCAGTCTTCATGCCCTGAGGTATCAGCAGCCTCTTATTTTGAGGCTCAATCTCTCTCTCTCTCTCTTTTTTTTTTTTTTAAATTTTAGGGAAGCGTCTACAGCGTGTTCAGGGTCTCACTACTAGATCAGACTCATAGTGATCCACCTGTTTACAGCTTCCCAAGAGCTGGGATTACAGGTGCACACCATCATGCCCAGTCTCAATTGCTGGCTCAGCATGTCCCAGGGGTGCGGCCGGCGTGGCAGGCCCCGGGATCGAACCCCTGGCCCCTGAGCCTGCTTGCAGGCATTTTAATCTGCTGAGCTATTTGGCTGGCCCTTCAAGGCTCAATCTCAGTGACTTCACTTGGCCACTGAGTGGCCACACATACTTCTTGGGAGCCACAGTGGGTCATTACTCACTTATTTCATTGCTTTAAAGACCACACACTAGCACCCCGGCTAGACCCATTTGCATTACTTAAAGCCAGTTGAAGGGATAGGGAAATATCCTAGCTTCCCTGATAATATCCATCCTGATCACTTTTTCCTCCTCAGTTAATTCATGTTAGGCCTTTCTGTTTGCTATGTAGCTGAGTTTGTATTTCCCCCAGTCATCCTCTTTCCTTTCATGATAGCAAATTCCATCTGTAGAGACCTCACTACAGCTATACTTGATAATTCTAATCTCTTTCTGAATCCCAGCTACACTGAATCTTGGAACAGACTTCACCAGATACATAAGTCTTTTCTTGCAGTATTGGGGATTGTTTTGCAATACTATGGCCTCATACATGGTACTACTGCACTGCATTGACTGCTCTTTTAATTTTTTTTGAGGCAGGGTCTTAAATTTCCAAGGCTGACTTGAGTTTGTGATCCTCCTCGCACTGGTTCAGTGCATCCCTTACATTCTGGAAGAAAATACATGGTTTAAGATAAGAACTTCATGTGTTTTTGAACTTACTTTCTAGTTTAGTGAAACATCAAGTTCATATTAAAAACTTAATAAATTAAGATAATTCAAGCAAAGAAAGAGAGAATTACAGGAAGATGTACTTAGATACTTTCTAATACCTGACTGGTAATTTGAGGAATAAAAGCCCTTTTGATACTCCTGAGAGTTGAAGGCTTTACTCTCTTCAGCCACCATGTTCACTGTTCTAGATCCTGGTTAATATCAAACTGTATGCTATGGGCACCTAATAAATGCAGTAGGGCAGATCAAATCATGAATGACTTGAATATAGAATGAAGATCAACACTCAACCATGTATCTTGTAAGTCATAACTTAACACTCTGTATTTTACTAATCTTACCATTCTGTTAGATATAACTGTAGGCTTGGACATTCTTTTTTTTATTAGGGCAAAATGAAGTAACAGTCTACACATCCATTTATAAATTTAGCAAATGAATTACCCACCCACCCCTTTTTGGTTGGGTTGCATGTTTCTCATTTTGAGGAATAAAGATGAATGAGATCGAATTCTGACGCAGAAGGTGCTAATCCCAGAAATAGATGATTTGTCTAAACAGCCATCGGAGAAGAATGCCAGGAGATCAGCTGACGCAGGAGCCTACAGTCTAATATTAGAAAACATGCACTTTCTTTTCTGAGTTCTGTAGTGTCCTTGAATGAGAGGGGAAAAAAATACATGTACTTTGCTTTTTGTTTGACAACTTAATATAAAAATACTTTCCCAGAAGAAATTTCTATACTGGGTGGTTACAACAAAATTATTGCAGCTATAAAGGTAGTCATGTATTCAAAGCCTAAAGGAAATCAGAATAGATCTAAAATAAAGTGTGCACATGTAGTCATCTTTCTCTTTCTTTTGTAGTCTTTATGGGCTCTGTTGGGAGAAACCCAGCAGGATTGCCACAGGCACAGTCTTATGTTTGTTGTGTTGCTTAAGTGGAGCATGACTGATTGGGAAGCCCTTGATATATGACAGTTGGGGGAAGTAACATTTTGGGAATGAAAATAATTTTTGAAGCCTTGTTTCCTCTGTTTTTGATGCATTCTAATAAATCTGATTTTTATAGCTTTCAATAAATATGTCAAGTATTCCCTAAAAATCAGAATGATTTTTTTGTGTGTGAATTAATGAATTACTTAGGGCATCAGTCTTGGAATATAAGGGCCTATCAGGGAAATCTAGACCCTTGATATAGACTGTACTATTGCTCTGTTGACTATATAGCTTTTACTAACGCCCTAGTTGTGAGAGATGATTTAAGCTAAGGCCATGTAAGAGGTAGGGGGTACCAATCAACTTTTTGAAGTATTTTAGCATCAGTTGTTAGGTGCAATTAGACCACTATGTATGTAGAAAGACAGATGGACAAAGGATGATCAAAGTATACAACAAATGTTTAGATTAAAAATATTACAATAAAAGATATATTGTCATTAATCCCCTTCCATACTCGCCCCCACTTTGAGTTCATTTATCTCACCTTCCTTTTCTCTTTTCAGAGTAGCTCAGGAAGTCCTCCTTCCTGAGTGTCTTTAAAAGGTATGGTCAGAATGACTGTGAATGCTGCTGCGAAGTGCATTCAGAAAAGCAAGCTCTTGAAAACATCATGGTGTATCTTCATCTACTTTGTTCACAGAATCAGATACTCTGTGTCTTCTGGCTCTTTTCCAAAAGGAAAATGGCCATTTTACAAATGGGAAGAGTATCAGAGATGGAGAGAGAGGAGGGAGAGGTGGAAAGGAGCTGTAAAAAGAATGTATGCATTATGTGTATGTATCACCTCACCATGATGAATATAATTATTATGTACTACAAATGTACTAATAAGAATAAAAAGTTTGTATGATTGACCATGAAAGGTAAATATTTTTAGTCCATTCAGAGCATCAAGGCAGCAAACTAAAGACATGAAAGATGACTTCCATGACTGCTCAGAAAATGGAAAGAGGGACTGGAGAGAGAGCTCAGCAGTCGAAGCACCTGCCTGGCAAGTGCAAGGACCTGGGTTCGATCCCTGGTACCACATGTAGCGCTGGCCCTGAGCCATGCTGGCCGCGGAAACCGGGCATGGTGACACACATCTATAATCCCCAGTTGGGTGAGGCCGAGACAGGGGACCACTATGAGTCCAAGCTGCATGGTGAGACCCTGTACCAAATAGTATAAACAAATCTTTTTTAAAAGGTGGCAAGAACAGTGGAACAATGGATGATTATGTGTGGTGGATTGACAACTGGTGCTCAACTTGTAACACCCAGCTGAAGTAAGTCAGTGTGCTGATGGGTGTGGAAGGCCCACGTAAGGATTGTTGCCAACAACATAAAAGGAGAACTGGACAGGAAGGGTTGGGGCCATTGGTTCTGGAGAAATTTGGCATGCTGGCTTTCATGATATGGACTCTGTTGTTCTTACTGTCAGAGAAGCTCAAGACCTTGTTGTTGAGGATGGCTGTGGTACCTTTTGAGGGAGCTCTATTTCTTACTGTGAGTGTTGCTCCCTGGCTCCAGTGCAGATTCCTCAACCTATTGGCATAAATCTTTCATCCCACTGGCACAGATTACTAGTTTCCTCTGCTGACTTTTGGACTTTCCCAACACAGATTCGTGAAACAAATTTGCATGAGATGTTGTGGTCACTAGGCCTCCAGTTAGACTTGTAGGGGGCTTTGTCATGGGCTCTAGGTCCTTTAGCAGGACATGTGACAGGGAGGTCTAGGCCTTCAGCTTGATTCTTTGGGTCTTTGGTATATGGACAGATTTCCTGTACTTTTTCATATTTCACTCTTTGGGTTAATATTATAAAATAATCCTATAAATTATGTGTCCGGTATTACTTCCCTTTCAAATTCTGGCTACAATAGTGTGTTTGAAGGGAGTGGGAATATTTTGAGGAGCATTAATGGCAATATGTCTTTTACTGTAATTAGTTTTAAAAATATTTTAAATAGTTAATGTATTTTTCCACTGTACCACATATCCCATGCCTGTTAGCCCCTCACAAAATCCAGCATCAGACCTCAGTGTCAGGCCTCTGATATTTATAGTGAATTGTAATATACAACACCATCAAAAAATCCACATCTGAGACTGGGTGTGGTGGTGTGCGCCTGTAATCCCAGCTCTTGGGAGACTGTAAACAGGTGGATCACTACGAGTCCGATCTACTAGTGAGACCCTGAACATCCTGTAAACCTTTCCCCAAAATACAAAAAAGAAAGAAAGAAAAGAAAAAAGAAACCCAAATCTGCATTTTTTTTTCAGCTATGTAGTTGAGGATATTGCCTTTGGACAGTATAGTGGGAACTTTTGTGTTTCTTCAGATAAGAGGGACCTCTTTATAGACTGGAGTCTTCTAAGAAACAGGTGTTTATCTTTTATGTGATACGACTGCTAGCTGGATTTTTTTGTGACTTCCTCTTTATCTCAATTTCTGGAAGACTTAAAAATATAAGTGTTATAATCTTGCGTCATAGTGACTGCATTATCTCTCATGACTGAAAAGTTTGCTTTTGTTCAGTATCTTTGCTTCACATTTCAGATGAGAAAGATGGTCCTATCCCATCTCAAAAACCTAGCTGAAGAATATTACCAACTCAAGGACTTGGCCCTACTTCTGTTTTTAAAGGGGGCATCTATCCATAGGAGAACTGTTCAGTGGGCCAGTTAAAAGTAGCTTGTCTAACCTGGGTGTGGTGGCACATGCCTATAACCCCCCCAGCACTAGGGAGGCTGAGACAGGAGGATCATTGCAAGTTCAAGTGCAGCCGGAGCTACAAAGTGAGCTCAAGTCCAGCCTGAACTGCACAGTGAGACCTTGTCTCAAAAAGACATGAAAAAGAAGTAGCTTGCCTTTAAAAAAAATTAAGTTTATGGTACAGTTTAGATACACATAATGATTATAGTCATCATAGAGAATTTGTACCTGTATATGATATATCTTGATTTCTCTTTTTTCCCCAATCCCCTCCCATCCATCCCTCTTCCCCTTCTTTTTGACAAAGCTGTGCTTCCCTTCTTTTGTTTTTTTTTTCTTTTTCCTTTCTTTCCCCCTCCCCCTTCCCTAGTTTACCTTTCTGTTGAGCCATTTCTTCTTATTTCACAATATGTATTGTACACTTTGGACCTTATTTATATTTTCAGTTTCTCACACCAGAGAATCCAGGTGATATTTACACATGTGGCTGATTTATTTCACTTAAGAACACACTATCAAGTTATATACATTTACCTAGAAATGTCTCAAGTTAGTCCTTCTTTATGGTTGAATAGTACTCCACTGTGTTTATGAAAGCCACCTTATAATCCATTCCTCAGTTGATGGGCATTTGGGTTGTTTCCAGTTTTTTGAAAAATGGTGGTTTTCCTTCTGCAGAAGATTAAGGACATTGTTAGATGACAACTTGTCCACATGGGAATGAACAATCAGCCTCTTCATCTTAAGATTTGCTGTGCAAGGGATTGATTTGAACTAAGTACCTAAAGTCATCTTAAAGTCATCTTACCTAGTGACTATATTGTTTGGCTGCTGTGTTTGGATCCATAAGATAAATGTTTGGTACCCACCATGATGCTGTTTGGACTAGGATGTCTCCAGGTGTTGGGGTCATGGCTTGAAGGGGTTAATAGGATCCAGGCCTCTCCTCTTCCTCTTTACTTCCTGGCCATGAGTTGAACCATTTTTCTCTGTACATGCTTCTGCTATAATGTAGTACTGCAGCCCTAAAGCAAGAGTCCCACCTGATCCTGGACAGAAACGTCTAAAACTGTAAGGCAAAATAAAGCTGTTTTCTGTAGAAGCTGATTATCCAATGTGTTTGTCACCATAAGAAGCTGGGTAACACAGTAACTGTGATATTAAAGACAGACAGCAGGCCATTTCCCATTTAGAAAAACAGGACTCACTGCCAGCATTCACCTAATTTTCAGTATTGAAGAACATTTTGTAAATGGCAATACCACTGTTAAAAGCAGAATGCTATAAATAGAATGATGTCTTTTGTTTCTAAGGACTATCAATATACTAGAGTAATGCAGAAATAATAATAAAAATGAGATATTTTATGGCATACTTTGGCATAAGGTTGGGACTGTAATCCATGAGTTAACCTAGGGTAAGCCCTATAATTGCAAGTGCCATTGGCAGATGTTCTTGTAGCAAATGAGAAATTTGTTTAAGCAAGTTCACAGGCCAGCCAACCTCGGCCACATATCTGCTTTATGCAGATGAGATCACATGGCTCCTAGGAACAGGTCAATGGAGAGATACAAGTGGAGAATAAGTTGAAATCATAGTGCCAAGTATAGGATCCTTACACTTTTGACAGGGAAACATTGCCTGTGTGCAAGTGTTCAATAAGGTAAATGTTTCCTTCAGATGAAAGGTGCAATCAAACACGATTGGTGTCTCCAGATGCTGAAGCCTGCCTCTGCTGTGGAGAGGAAGTGCTCACTCAGAAAGCTGCAGTGGTGTGGCCTGGGAAGGGCTGCTTGATTTGTTATAAAAGGTCATTTTGCTGAGGTCAATCATATCAGTATATTTCTATTCAGCAGTTTATTCTAGCTAGGAACAGAATACTCCTCATTTCACTCAGTACAGCAAATCTGAAAAGTTGTGTGAGTTTAACTTTTATGAATGAGCTCATATTGTAAGCACCCTAGGAAAGCCTTTCACTCAGGGGAGGCCTGCTGAGACTCATTTTGTGAAGTGCTGTGCTCACAGTAGGTACTATGTAACTACACGGATGGACAGATGAAGGACAGCAAAGAAGCATTGCTTGGTAAGAACCAGCCTCACATAAGAGCCATTCTAGGAGTCTCAGTTCTTTGAAGCACTGCCGTCCTCGATCCCTGCAAGGGTATTGCCATACTTTGTTCTGACAGTGGCTTTGTTGTGAGACATTCATGTTAACAAAAATAGCTAATCTGTAGGAGATTGTCATCCTTAACCAGGCTCTGTGCTCACTTTTTCTTTCATCTACTATATCATATTATCCTTGTGTCAATTGTGTCAGATGGGGACACTGGTTTGAAGAGGTAAAATGACTTGGCATAAGCAGTGGAATCTGGTCTCAAATGCAAGTCTGATTCCCAAACTTATCTTTGAATCCATGTCTTTGAAACCTCTGTGTGTGTATACATGTCTAGGAAATGTTAGTGTTCTAGAAACCTGAACTCTCCATTATATCTTTTGCTCCTCATTTTGCATGGTGCATTATAAATTCTTAATTTGCATGAATAAAGTGAGAAAGAAGGTCCAAGACTGTATTTGGAAGACCTGAGTTCTACTCTGCTGTGGCAGCAGCTGAATTATTCAGCGCCCTCTAGAGTTCTACCTTCTTGGGTGGTGATTCTGGCATTTTTGTGTCAAAAAGCTATTGTGAGATTCTAATGAGCGAAAGCTCAAGAAAAGCCATAAAGAGCTCTGTACATGTTAGGAAGAAGCATAATAAATTACTTGATTTACTTATTTCCAATTCAAGATGATTCACAGTGGGGTTTTTTTTAAAGCACCTGAAATATTTGGAAAGTAATTTGCCTAATAAAAGGATAGATTTTTATCAGTCTAAGAAGAGAAAAATTATCAAAAATAATTTGTGATATTTGTACATTCTGGCAAGTGGGAAAACATTAGGGCTCTTGATTGGGTAGAAGCAGCATTATGAGCTAATGGAGTGTGTACCAGGTGCAGAGTGAGTCCAGACTACCCAGCGGAACTTGGATGCTACCTTCCTTGGGGAGGCATTTTGACCAGGTTACTAGGCTTCAGTTCAGTTTCCCTCTGTCAAACGAGGCACTTGACTGACTCCAAGCTCCAGGGACCTGTCTTCTGAATATGAATTTGCAGACCGTCCTGTGAGATTGAACAGTAGAGTTGCAGAGCTGTCACTGCTCGTTGGTCATGCCAGCACAGCACTGGCTTCCAATTTCAGGCCTTTCACCACGCTGGCAAAGATGGTAGGGAGTGTTCAGTAGATCTGTGCTTTGCTGTGATGTGCCTTCAGGTGCTTTAGAAAGCTGAGCTGGATTGCAGGGCTGGTGTACACACTGCATCAAGTGAGCTTTCTTGTTAGCACTTTTGGCTCTGGCTTCAGCAGTTTTAATTGGGAAATTGCTTCATTCTCCTCTCCCTCCAGTACCCATATGATTTCTGTAACATTTAAGCCCTGATTTTCTGATTTAAATTTCTTTTATTTAAAGCAGGCAAAATATTTTCCTGTAGTACAGTACAAAAATATTCTTTAAGTCTCTCAACCCTAGAACTATTTATACTTTCAAAACCTAGTCTTTGGAAAGACTGATAAGAGTGTGCTCTTTGATAGCATTGTGTAGTTTGTAATATTTATTTTTAAGGACATTGCTTAAGCTTCATGTTTACCATACCAGGTACATAGAGCAGATCTGACTACCCTTGTTTTTCAAATGAGCCTAAAAGGGGAAGAAAAAACGCATAAGGGACATGGCAGAGCTGGACTCAGACTTTTTCCATCCTGTTTAGTTCACTTTCTCTGTGATACAAAGACACATTCACATACCCAGTGGTGTAGACAAGGCAGATAATGCTGTGACTAAAAAAGCAAGCAAAAAAATTTGCTTTCTGTGATTCTTAGATCCTTGTAGATTTCAGCCCTTCCTTATAAGAGCTGCAAGCCATGTTCACCAACATTAAAAAACGTTAGTTGGGAGCTCATTCATGAAAATACCAGCAGGAGAAAGGAAAAGAAGAAAATAGGCTAAGACTGGCCTTTAAACTATCAACCTCCTAACTGAGTGTGAGAAGCAACTTTTGATGGTAGAATTTTGTATGGCTTTGGCTATAAAGCCAACCCAGTGTCAGCTCCAGATTCCTTGCTACAGCCTGCCAAGTTGTGACTGTGGGGTACTTACTGGGTCAATCCACTTTCCATCCTGGGTAGTTAGGTACTATCTCTGTTATCATATGTTTGCATATGTTGGTTGTACATAAAAGACTTAGATGGGTTGAATTTAGTATTCCAGATTAATTTGCCCTGAATTTGAGTTCTTCTCTTTGACATTGGAAAAAAGGTATGATGATTAGAAAGTACTTGGAATTACTGCCTTTTCTGATAAATAATTCTAACAGGACAGCTTTTGAGCTGGATCTTTCCTTCCTTCAATTTTCCCAGTTTCTTGCTAGCTGTGCCCCTCTTTCCCTGGCATTTCTCTTGTCTCCTCTGCAGCTCCTTCTTGTCTGCTTAGTGTTTGAACAGAGATATAAAATGGTCATCAAACATTTTAGTTCTAAAAGGAAATAAGAATTTGGGTAAATATTTCTTTAAGAATTTTTAGTGCATCACTAAGTGATGGAGGTTTAATTTTGAATCACTATCAGTTTTGGAAGTAAAAACTTGTTTTCGAGATTGATAAAGTAGAGTTTTCTAAGAAAGCTTTTCTGTGTAAAGGGCTTTGTCTGTCAGTATAGCTCCACATTTAGTACTGGAAAAATCCTTTGTGATGATTTTTGTTGTCTATAGGCTTTTTGTTCTTATCTGAAACTCTGATTGCACTGTTCTCACAACAGCTTAAGGCAGGCAGTCTCTCCAGGCACATATGTAGCCTTCTCTGGGAACACTCTGGTATCTCCTTGGCATTGTGTGTAGGCTTCATACTTTTATCCCTCTTGCTAATCATGGTGCTGAAGAAGGCTGTGAATAGAGACCAGTGTTCTCATGCACCACCTGCTGTACTTTAGGAGTGGAATAAAAATTGCAGGAAAAGAGAAGATGGGCAAGTTGGGAAGATTAGGTCTGTACTGAGATTAAGTTGTCTCTTTAAAAATGGGTTTCTGTTAAAAATTTTTGTGTTTTAGTTTTAAAAAATTTTATTGGTACACTTTAGATGTACATAATGATTATATTCATTATAGGGAATTTGTACCTGTACATAATTTATCTTGATTCTTCTTTTCCTTTAACCCTCTCCCCTTCTTTTTCCTCCTTATTTACAAAAGCTTTGTCTCTGTTTTTCTTTCTGTTCTTTTACTTTCCCCCATCATTGTCCCCTTATTGCCCTCTCATTTCTTCCTATTTCCCAGTATCTATTATACATTTTAGTTATTTACTCTTTCAGTTTCTGATACCAGAGAAAACAATGTGACATTTAAACATATGTGTCTGATTTATTTCACTTAAGAGTATGCTCTCAAGGTATATCCATTTATCTAGAAATAGCTCAAGTTTATACTTCTTTAGGATAGAATAGTATTGCATCGTATTAAAATATTGTTTATTCATTGGCTGATAGGCATTTGGGCTGTCTAGATTTGGTTATTACAGGTCATGCTGCTGTGAACATGGGTGTGCATATATTGCTATTGTATGATGCTTTTAGTTCTTTCAGGAAGATACCAAGAAGGGGAATAGCTGTGTCAAATGGGACCTCCAACCCTGGATTTTTGTGGAATGTCCACATTGATTTCCACAGTGATTGTACCAGCAATCACTGTACTCCCACCGACAATGGAGAAGGTTCCTTTCCCCCCACAGCCTCACCAGCTTTATTTCTTCCTAAAAATTAGTTTAGAGAGGATGGGTGAAGCTGAGAACTATTCTTAATAATTTTTTTGTTATCTTATGAAATATACTCAATTTACATTATCCTGACAGTACTATGCCATGTTTCTTTGCCCTGGATACATGGCAAAGAATTCTAAAAGCAAAGCCCATACATCTGGTACCTAAGAGACTGTTTTGACCTGTCATCTAACCTGCAGACTTTGTTTGAATCTTGTGCTGTAGTGGTGGCATGTGCTACAATAATACTGTACGTAGTGAATGTATTTATAATCATGCCCATGTGAAATTCTTTTTTTTTTTTCTTCTGGTGGCTCACACAGTGCCTGGTTGAGTGGTTGAATGTTGGTTAGCTGAGTTGCTTTGTTAAAGCCACAAACTCTGGAAGCAAAATCATCACACCAAGCAATCTAGCGTATGTGGACTCTTCTGTAAATAGAATACGCTCAGGGAGTATTCTGTGGCCCCCTGAGCGGGTCAGCAAAGTGGTTGTGAGACAGAGCAATCTGGTCTGGGTTGTGCTGAAAGCTCTTATTGATATGGGATTAGTCTCGGTGGAGACAACGTGCTGTCACATGGGCATCAGTGCAACTGAGAGGAGTGAGACTGGAGGCTGGTGGGGGAAGGGACGGCGCTGAGTCACTGAGTTCATTAAAAGGCTACTGAAGGAGAGCACGGCAGGAGAGACCAACCCCTCAACTGTGCTGCCACCAAAAGTCAACATTTCACTCTGTGCTGAGCGAGGAGAACGGGCCTGTGTGACAAGGTAGGGACACAGTCCTCCATGCAGATGCTCAGGAAGCTGACTTACCTCCTGCCCCACAGTGTCTTACAGGTTCTGAGCCCTGGGGGGACTGAAATGTGGGAACTCATATGTTCCCCCAAATCCCTGAAGCCTGAATGTTGATTTTTTTTTTAACTACTAATGGGAAGGGATATAATTATCAAAAGATTTTCTGGCTTAGTGGCTCAAAACTTTTGAAAGGTAAAATTGTATACATTTTACTGACTTTTTGCTAGATTTAGTACAGTTTAGGGTTACAATTAGCCTTGGCAGTGAGCAGGCATTTCTGATATGGGTGGGAAAGACAGGGTTGAGAATATGTAAAGTCAGTTTTGTTTCTTAGGTGCCGTATGTAGTAGTTGAAAAGCCTGAAGCTTCTGTGCTACTAGGAAAAATACAAAACTGGCAAACTTCATCTGTACTGGGCAGAGAGGTAGATGGCATGTGAGGAGACAGGAAATTGGGGTCATAGTGTCTTATAAACTGCATCTCTCCTTGGTAAGTGAAGGACAATTGTGTGTTTTTGCCTTACAATCATAAGCCGATGTTCCCAAACGTAAATATCTAATATAAACATCTAATGTATTTTGTGTAACTGTGTACTATTGGTAGATGGAGACAGTATGTTTTGAGGGTCCCCTCCACATATACAGACACATAGACTGAGTGACTGTTAAAACATGAATGTGTCCCCAAGGGAATTACCAAGATACGTCTGTTGGCTAATTGGATGTTTGTATTTTATTGCTAAAAAAAGATTGAAAACTGGTAATACCTTGAGAAAACCTTTCAAAGAAAGCTGAATATTAGAGCTACCCTGGTGTTTGTCCTTGAGATTAAAGAGTGGCTAGTTGGACCAGACAACAAGTCTTTTTTCTTTTTTTTTTAAATGATTTTTAAAACATTTCCCACCAGGGATATGACTCTGTGGCATAAGCACTTGCCCGGCAAGCTAAGGTCCTCAGTTTTTTTCTCACATACCCAAAACAAACAAAAAACCAAAAAAGCATTTCCCTTTAACACTCTGTGTGCCCTCAAGCAGAACACAAGGGTTGCATTTGTATTTTGAGCTTTTTCTCCTATCCACTCTTTTTTTTTTCTTTGGAAAAATGAACATTGAATTCAGTTAATCAGTTTGTTTAGATGTGTCCAAGGCAGGGAAGGTAGACAGTAGATGTTTAGTGACTTCAGTTAGAGGAAGGAAATTGACATTGGAGGGTAGAAATCGTACAGGGTCAAGGAAAGAGAATTGTCTGTTACAGTGCAAAGAAAATGTGCTGTTTACTTGGCTGTATTTGTCAGCCATTGACAATCATGAGGAATGGAGAAGACGAAGGGAACGTGGTCAGGGGGCCTTTCCTCGCTGCTGTCTTTCACTCATGCCTGCCACAGTGAGTGTGGACTGACAGTGTATTCCAAGGATGGCCCATCAGGAAACCACTTCACTCCTGGCTCCCCTGGTCTCAGCTAGAGTGTAAAAATTTGTTTAGTTTTATTCTATTCCTCTAGCAGAATAAAACTTTAGCTTCTTAAATAAAAAGGAATGAGTGTCTTAGGTATTAATGAACTTTTATTAAGATGACTTTACTGCATAATAAATGAATTTGAAATGTAAGAGCACCTAAACATGAGGCTTTAAGTATGACCCAGGACATATTTTTAATATTTCTTTGAAGTTATCATAAAAGTTCAAAACACAGATATGAAAGGCATTAGCTCCAAAGTGCAAAAAATATTTTCAGTAAAACTCATAATGGGGTGAGACAGGTAACTACCTGTCTTAATTACTTTTCTCATTGCTAAGATAAAATACCGGATACTCAGAATTGAGGAGGGAAATATTTATTTAGCTCACAGTTTGAGGAAGTTTCAGTCCATACTGGGCTGGCTGCAAGGCAAGATGACACATGACAGAGAGCAGCAGTTCATAGCAGTGGAAGACAGCAAGAGCAAGAAGGGAGGAGCAGAGAACAAGCCTTTTTCCCCTCCCTTATATTATATGCAGGCGACACGCCTCTGGAAAGGTGTTGCATTCATGCCTATAATCCTAGATTTGGACTGTGGATCAATCAAAAACTTCAGAAACCTGCCCCCCTGACTGCATGATGCTTTGGGGGGACATCTAGACATGAACTTTATCAAGTACCCCAAAGCTGCTAGGTTCTTGGATATTTTGGAACTGAAGACATGGATTAGGGTTCCAACTGAATTGAAGCCTTAGATTTGTGGAGGAGTATAATTCCACATTGCTGCAGGCCACAATTTCTAATTCTCGATTTAGGCATATAGAAGGATATGTCAGGTGGTCCCCCCCCCCATATATACAAGGGGTTCAATCTACAAATTTATATATCTCAAACTGTCATATTCCAAGTAACCTGCAGATAAGCAATGACAGAATACTACATTTTGTTCACTGCACGGTCAAGTTAGTTTGGCATACAGGTACCTATTAGCCTGACAAAGCCCTTCCCTTCTCCTGGCTGTGAGGAGATGCTCTACCACTGAGCTATACTCCCAGCCATGCTTACTTGCTTTTTAATGCCTTAAGCTGTGCATTGGATTCTTGACTTCTGAACTCAAATTGTTCTGGAGGGCTGGTTGTAATTCAATTTGGCAATAGAAGGCCCAGGCTCCTCTACATAGCCTTCTAAGTCTCCTGTGCAAGCAGATATCAGTGTTCTCAATTAACCTCAATGAGGAAAGGATATTGTAATGTTCCTTCCAGAACTCCTTAAGGGTTAAATCTGATGAGACCATCTGGAAGCACAAGGAGCTGGAATTTGGGTCATAACTCACGATTTTGATCGTAAGTTAAAACTACACTGCCAGTCCTGACCCAAGTTGTTCATACGTCAGGCTGATAATAACAGTGCCCACCATGCTTAAAATTTCTGCATGTTTCACATGGGAAGGGGCTTTCTATATGAGCTCAGTGTACCCTGCAGACTTTAGATCCACCCTAATTCAATGGAACTGGGAAGCTAAAATGGAAGTCCTGCTGGTAGAAGGAAGCCTGCTACCATCCTGCTTTGTGGAGTCTTAATGTGGAGGGAAGCTGTGTGGAAGCAGACATTGAGGCAGCTCCTGGTTCTGCTGTAAAGTTATCATCTGAACACACAGCTCCTGTACCCTCCATCTGAGTGCCTTTAATTGAACAAGATACACCGTACTGTTGCTACTGACTTTGCACCAAGCTCAGTGAATATGAGATCACCTTCCCTTACAACATCAAATTCATGACATTTACTGCTCACAATGTATTCTAATTCCCTTTTTTCCTTATAAATTAAAATTGAAACCCTTTCCTTTGTGATAACCTGTCCTATTTTTTTGTCTTCCCCTGTAGCTAAGTCTTAAGTTTAACCTAAGTGTCTTTCTCTGTTTTCTCAATTTCACAGTAAAATGAGTTTATTTGAACATTCCAAATTTTATTTTATTTTTAAAATTTTTTAAAGAGAGCACAAAGTAGTACTAAAACAAAATTATAAATGGTACAGAATTTCATTAAACAAAATAATATGAACTTCTCAGTATTTGTTGTATTGCATAGTGTTGTCTTCAAATTAGTTATTCAAGGCCAGGGGAGATGGCTCAGTAGAATAAGTGCTTCACTGGCAAGCATAAGGGTCTGAGTTCAATTCCCAGTTCCGAAAAAAAAAAAAAAAAATTAGTTATTCATGTTACCAGATATATGCATGCAAAATTGAAATAAGAAAGAAAACAAAAAAATACAAGAAAGTAAGAGAGAAAAAGGAAAAACAATTTAAAAAAGAAGACAAAACAAATTAAAGAGTAACTGGTCCTTTCCATAGACCAGCAGAAATCCACAGTACAGTTGCCTAAACCATGATGCTTATATAAATAGTTATATCTCTGTGCCCCAGTCCCTCTCCTGTCCTTCTCAACTCAGTAATTCCTTCCTTTTGAACAGGCTCATTCACTTTTTATTTATTTATTTATTTATTTACAAAATCTCAAAACAAGATTTTAGGAGAGTAACAATGGTTAGTACACTGTGTATTGTTACTGCCAAAGTAGTTTCTCATATTACAAGATATAGGCAAGAAATAATAAATAAA
>NW_004524624.1:760923-780605 GCF_000260255.1 Octodon degus
AAATTATTTCTGGTCTGATTTCTTCTATACCTTTCTGCAGTTGATTCTTCACTGTCAATGCTATTATTTCAAAGATATCTGGTGTGTGATTTCCAGTTTCCTCAGTGCTAGTGTCTTCTGCATTTGTGCTGGGTGGACTCGGGGCTGGAGACTGCATTTTGTTCCTTCTCTTTGTCATTTTGCATACCACTGTCTTCTGACCTTTAGGGTAGAGCTTAGACAGAGTTATTACCTTAGCACCAGGTCTGGATCTATGAAGCTCAGATTCCTCCATGTGGGTATTGTTTGGTTCTGGCTGTGTGCTCCACTTCTTTCTGCTGCAGGCGTTAGAGTTGAACCCTTTGTGTCTCTCTGGTAAGATGTTCTGCTCCTGAATCAGCTGGGTGGGTCTTGCCTCTAGCCTCCTTGCAGGGAGTTCTGCTGAAGGGTTCCCTGCTGGGCCTGCAGCCTGAGTCGAATGAGGATCCCGCGGCCCTGGGTCGTCTCACTCACTTGCCGGGCCTGTGCTCTGGGTCTGTTCAGGATCCAGGCTCATTCACTTTTCCCAATATCTACTATACCCTTGAAATTTTATTTTCTCTTTCAGGTTCTCACGCTAAGGAGATAATGTGATGTTTGCACATGCAGGTTTGATTTATTTCACTTAAGAGTATGGTCTCTAGTTGCATCCATTTACTGATAAAAGCCTCAAATTTATCATTTTTATATCTGAATGATACTCCATTATGTAATAATACTACATCTTCTTTATCCATTCTTCAGTTGATGGGCATTTGGGTTTTGCTTCCAAGATTTTAGCTATGACAAATTGTGCTGCTGTAAACATGAGTGCACATATATTGCTGAGGTATGATGTTTTAATTTCTTCTGGAATAATACCCAGGAGGGGACTATCTGGGTTGAATGGGACCTCCAGTCCTAGCTTTTTGAGGAAGTTCCATACTGGTTTCCATAGTAGTTGTGCGAGTCTGCACTACTACCAACAGTGGAGAAGGCTTTTTCTCCACAGCATTTCCAGCATTCGTTACTGATTCTTTTTGGAGTAAGATGGTATCTCAGTGTTGTTTTAATTTGCATTTCTTATATGACCAATAGTGCTGAACATTTTTTCATATATTGCCATTTATATTTCTTCTTCTGATAAGTGTATATTTATCTGAGAGGACCATTTTTGGATTGGGTCTTAGAATTTTGGGGGCCTTATTTTTTAAAAAAATTAATTATATGTTCTAGATAGAAAGTCTTTCTCAGTGGAACAGTTAACTAACTTTTTCCTAGTTCATTGGTTTTCTTTTTTTTTCTTTGTTGGTAATTTCTTTTGAAGTGCAGAAAAGATGAGATCCTACTTGTTGATTCTTTGAAGTATTTCCTGTGCAGTTTGTTTTTTGTTCATGAACTCTCTACCTACCCCTATCTTTAAGATTTTTAGTTACATTTTCTTCTAGGAGATTTAGCGTTTCTATTTTAATGTTTGAATCTTCGATCCATTTTGCCTGTAGTTTAGTGCATGGTGATAGGCATGGGTCTAGTTTTAGTTTTCAGCATGTAGAAAGCCAGTTTTTCCAGCAATATGTATTCAGGAGTCTGTGTTTCTTCCAGTGAACATGTTTGGGCTCCTTTGTCAAAGACAAAGTAGTTGAGTGTATTTGTAGTTGTGTCTGCATCTTCTAATCTGTTGCATTTATTTATTTATTTATTTATTTTATTTTTTTTTGCAGAACCGGGGATTGAACTCAGGCCCTTGCGCTTGCCAGGGAAGCGCTTATTCCACTGAGTCATCTCCCTGGCCCTTGTTGCATTTATACTTAGATCTGTCTTTATGGGAGCACCATGCTGATTTAATCACAGTAGTTTTATAGTATAATTTCAGGCTGGGATTATGATGCCTCTTGCCCTTCCTTTGTTGCCCAGGATTGCTTTTGATATTCTTGGTCTCGTCTCATTCCAGATGAATTTTGGGAATATTTTCTCTAGCTCTGTGAGGTATCCTAATGGTATTTTAATTGAGACCGCATTGAATCTGTATAACAATTTTGGGAGTATGGCCGTTTTCACAATAGTTATTCTTCCTAACCAGGAGCAAGGAATATTTTTCATTTTCTGAAATCATCAGTCTCTTTTCTCAGCGTACTGTAGTTTTCACTGTATAAATCTTTTACTTCCTTTGTAAGATTGATTCCTAAGTATTTTGTTTTCCTAATTTCTCTTGGTGCAGTCATTGTTTGTATATAAAATGCTAATGATTTTTGAATGTTGACTTTGTATACTGCTACCTTACTGAGTTTGGTTATTAAATCTATAAGTCTGTTGGTGGAGTCTTCTATGTACAGTATCATGTCATCTGCAAATGATGTTAATTTCACTTCTTTTCTAATCATTATTCATTTTATTTGTCTCTCTTGTTGAATTGCTATGGCTGATGTTTCCAGAACTATATTGAATAAGAAGGAAGACAATGGACTTCCTCATGTTGTTCCTGATTTTAAAGTGAAGACCTTCAGTTTTTGCCCATTTAGTATGATGTTGGCTGTTGGTTTCTCATAGGTGACTTTTATCATGTTAAAATATAAACCATCTATTCTGATTTTCTTTAGGGTTTTGTCATGAATGAGTGTTGGACTTTGTCAGAAGCTTTTTCTGTATCTATTGGGGTGATCATGTGTTTTTTGTTCTTGGCTTTATTGATGTGATGTATTACATTTATGAATTTGCATATCTTGAGCCATCCCTACATTCCAGGGATGAATCCTACTTGTTCATGATGTATAATAATCTTCATGATGATTTGCTACATTCTGTTTGCTAGTATTTTATTGAGGATTCTTCCATCTATGTTTATAGGGAGATTGTCCTGCAGTTCTCTTTTTTAGTTGGCTCTTTTGGTTCTGGTATCAGAATAATGCTTGCCTCCAGTTATGAGTTTGGGAGAATTGCTTCCCTTTCAATTTAATTGAAGAGTTTGACAAGAGTTGACACTACGCCCTCTCTAAATTTCTTAACTCAGCTGTGAATCCATTGGGCTTTTCTTTGCTGGTCGGTTTTTAATTATATTTAAAATTTTGTTTCTTTTTATTGGTTATTCAGAGTTTGTATATATTCTTGACTGAGCTTTGGCATTTCATATGTATCTAGGAAACTGTCCATTTCTTCTGTGTTTTCCATCATGTGAGATTAACGATTTTGGATGTAGGCATTGATGATTTCCTGAATTTCCATAGAGTCTGTTGTGCTTTTGCTCTTTTCATTCCTTATTGCATAATTTAGGTTTTCTCTTTTCTTTTTTTTTTGGACAATATTGGCTAAGGGTTTGTTGATTTATTTTATCAATTCTTTCAAAGAACCTACTCTGATTCATTTACTATTTGCATTGTTTTCTTTGGCTCCATTGCATTTATTTCTGCTCTAATCTTTACAATTTCCTGTCTTCTTTGGGCTTTGGTCTTTCTTGCTCTTCTTTTTTTAGGAGCTTGAAGTGCAGCATAATATCATCTATTTGGGCTTGTTCTGTTTTCCTAATGTGTGAATTTACCACTATAAATTTCCCTCTTAAGACAGCTTTCATTGTATTCCACAGGTTCCAGTAAGTTGTATCTGCATGTTCAATGTATTGTAAATATTTTTAAATTTCTTCTTTAATTTCATCTGTGACCCACTAGTTATTTAGGAGGCTCATATTTAAGTTGCATGTGTTTATAGTGTTTTTGTGGTTTCTTTTGCCAGTAATTTCCAGTTTCATTGCACAATGATCAGATAGTATGCATGGGATAATTTCAGTTCCTTTGTGTTAAGTGTGCTCTGTGTGCTAGAATGTGGTCTATTTTGGAAAATGTGCCATGTGCATCTAAGAAGATGTATTCTGTGGTTTTTGGGTAAAACACTTTGTAAATGTGTACTAAGTCCATTCCTTTACAAATTTGTTTCAGTTCTCTCATTTCTTTGCTGATGTTTTACCTAGTTGTTCTATCCCTTTGTGACAATGTTAAGGTCACCCATTACAATTGTATTATTACTCATTTAATTTTTTCATGTCTGTTTAAATTTGTCTTGTGTAGGTGTGTACTCCTGTGTTGAGTGCATATATTTGTAATTGTTAGTTGTTCCTTTTGCAGTTTTCCCCGAACAAGTATGTAGTGATATTGTTTATCTCTTTGAATGATTTTTTTTCCTTTGAATGATTTTTGATTTGACATTGATATTGTCAGCCACCAGAATAGCTATTCCTGCTTTTTCCTTGGTTCCTGTTGCATGGGGTACTGTTTCCCATCCTTTGACTTTAGTCTGAGAATTTCATCTTGAGTTAAATGTGTTTATATATACACATATTACTGGATATTGTTTCTTAATCCATTCTTACCTATCTATTTCTTTGGATTGTTGAATTCAGGCCATTTACATAAATGATTAAAACTGATACATGTTGGCTTATCTTTGTCATGTTATTATTTTGTTATGGGTTCTGTACTTTACCCCTCCTTTTTTTTTTTCCTGCGGAACTGAGGATTGAACTCAGAGCTTTGCGCTTGCCAGGCAAACTCTTATTCTACTGAGCTATCTCCCTGGCCCTTTACCCCTCTCTTAAATTACTTGCTCTGTTGTTGTTCTTGAGGCTGTGGTTGTTTCTGTCTCTTACTAGAATATCTGTCATTCCTCTTTGTAGGGTTAGTTTTGTGGTCATGAATTTCTTCAGTTCTTTGTCATGGAAGAACCTTCCTTATCTTACCATTGAATTTGATAGATAGCTTTGCAGGGTACATTAGTCTGGGTTGGAAGTTATTTTCTTTCAGGATCTGAAATAATTCACTCCAAGCTCTTCTAAATTTGATTTTTGTGTTGAGAAGTCTGCTGTGATTCTGATTCTAATGGGCTTTCTATTGTAGATTATCTGTTTTTTTGAACAGCTTTTCATATTCTGAATTTTTGGGATCTTGATTATTATGTGTTTAGGCATAGCTTTGTTTTGATTATGACTAATTGGAGTTCTTTGTGCCTTACTTAACTGTATGTCACATTGTTTTCTCATGTTTGGGAAATTTTCTGCAATTACTTCTGCAATAATCTTTTCATGTCATTTTTGCTGGCTCCTGGTGTTTCATTGACAGCTGTTGTTCTTGCATTGGTTTTCTTTGCTTTGTCTTGTAGCTGCTGAATTGTTATTTCCTACTTCCTTGTTAGTTTTTTTTTTTAAATCTTTTATTTATTTGTTTATTTATTTGGTATAGGGTCTTGCTACACAACTCGGACTCATAGTGATCTTCCTTTCTCAGCCTCCCCAGCACCAGGATCAAACTCAGGACCTTGTGCTTGCTGAGCAAGCACTTACTCTCCTGAGCTATCTCCCCAGCCCCCCTTGTTAGTTTTAAGAGATCTTTCCTTTTGTGTTTATTATATGCACCAATTTTTTCCAGGTCTGAAAATCTATCTTCAGTTTTGCCAGCTTTCAGTGGAATTCTTAATTTCCTGGATATCGGTTTGAATCTGTTTCATGCATTGTAATTCTTTCCTGTATTGTTCATTCAGCGTTTCCATTATTTTACTATTCTCCTGTATATTTTTTATTTTACTTCTTTAACAGTGCTGAGCAACTCTTTCATGATTCTTGTCATTTCTTTTTTGACCTGAGAGATTATTTCTGATTATATTTCTTCTGTAACATCATGGACTTATTGTTTACTTCAGTTTCTATTATTTCAGAAATTTCAGGTGTGTGACTTCCACATTATTCTATGTCCTTGTCTCTTTGACTTGTTCTGGGTGCCCTAGAAGACTGAGATTGCCTTTTGTTCCTGTGTTTTAATATTTCTGAATCTCTCAATGATCACCCATCTCTGCAGTGGTGGGAGAGTGGTGAAATGTGGGTCAATAAGGTTCCGCTACAGTGGGGTTGGAGGGTAGGACTCAACCAAGGCTCTCACTACTGGTGTGGGTGACTGGCCAGTGCTCAACAAAGCTCTCTGCAGGTGGTGGGTGTGGACCTTGTTCACCAGGATCCTGAGGCTGCCTGGTGTCCTCCTAAGATCTCGGATGGTTGTATTGGGTTCCGGCACAGCTGCCGCACCTATGTGCTGGGGCCCAGTGGTCGCAACTCTTCAAAATCCCATTGCTAGGGGTCTGGGGTGATAGCTCAGTAGAATAAGCGCTTGCTTGACAAGTGCAAGGACCTGAGTTCAATCCCTGGTTCCACCAAAAAAAAAAAAAATCCCATGACCACCCAGAGTCTGCCTAGGTTCTTAAATGGTGGGACCAGGTACCAGCCTACATATTGCTTATTGCAAAAATTCTTTCCACTTGTCCTCCTGAGATTTATTTCCTCCCTAAGTAGGAGCCATCTCTGGTGTTTTATGTATATGAAACCTGAACATAAAAATCCTATTTTGCATTATTCAGTGTTTCAGTCATCCTTGTTCTCGTTTATTTTCAAAAATCAATTGCTTTCAGTGGAATAAAGCCAGAAAAAATATTACCCTTGGGTTTTGGGACTATCCTCATAAAGTCCAGCATGTTTTGTATGATGTCATTGTGAAAACCAGATGTGAAAAGGCATTGATGGGATTGGCCTTAGGGACATACTACATCATTCTCTCTCCTATTGGTGTCATTTCTTAAGGAAACTGGCACTCACTGGGAGTAAAGACTTTATCTCTGAGGAGCTTCAGCTGGTTTCTGGCTTCTCAACATCCCCTTGGTACTGCCCAAGACTGTTATATGCCTGTTACATGCAGTGCCTGTTGCAGTGCCATTGCTTTAAATGCAATCACTCTCCCACCCTCATCTTCACTCAGTCCTTCCCAGAGTCTGGTAGTAGCAAAATTTCCTACCAGAAAATATATGTCCATATATAATTCTTTGTCTGTTTTCTGGGTGTTATTTGGCACATCTCCTGTGGACTTCAGGTTAAGGACCCTTTACATAAATTGTACATGTTATTTTGAAGTGTGGAGTTTATCTTAAAATAATATGCACTATTGATTCCATGAGAAGGGTCTCATTCCTCTTCTGTATGTCTTTTTTTTTTTTTTCTTTTTTTTTTTGGCAGAACTGAGGATTGAACTCAGACCCTTGCACTTGCCAAGGAAGCGCTTATTCTACTGAGCCATCTCCCCTGCCCCTTCTGTATGTCTTATAGTTTCATCTATTGTTTACTTTTGGTCCCTCCTACACAGAATTGGGATAATCATGGTCATTAGTTCTTTTCTCACTTATTTACTGGTTCATGAAGGTTTGTCTTCTTCGCTTTAGTTCTTCAAAATAACTAACCCAAAACAGGAACTAGAATGTGACGTATTTGCTGTAGCTTGTGTGGTCCTGTCTCCTACCCCAGCATAGACTGTCTCCTCAATATTGTACCAGTTGTTCCCTTGCTTTTTTCAGCAACAGTTTAGTTACAGCTATACATTTCTAAACGGTTAGCTGGGAAGGAAAAAAGTTTATTTCTTCTCTTTAGAGGTACATAAGCTCTACGAGGTTCATTTGCTTTAAAATAATTGGAACATCTACTAGCTAGTAGGTGGCTAGAAGATAGACAGGGACCACCCCTGCTGTTCAGTAGCTCAGGAAAAAATACAAAAACATTTAAACTCATGCCATTACATGGGTAAAGACATAATAAGCTGACTACTTTAAATGGGTGATAGCATTTCTGTGCATGTACCAGAATTGTTTCTCTCTCTCTCTTTTTTTTTTTTTTTTTTTAGTTTTGGTATCAGGAATCAAATTTAGGACCTTGCACTTGCCAGTCAGGTGCTTTTGCCATTGAGCTACATCCATGACCCCCAGAACTATTTTATGTCAGCATAACTATTATGAAGAAGAAAGCCTACAGCACACTTCCTCTCCCAGTGTCTGATTCAGTACTGGCCCCAGCATGGCCAGCAGCCAGTTCTTGCGCCCTTTCAAATGTATGCCCAGTGGTGTCTCACACTAAGCCTTACCCAGGCATGCAGAGCTCCTTACACACACCTTCACACTTACAGTCTCATGATCCAAGTGGGCCTCTGTGCTCTCCTGTGCCTCTTCTTTAGCTGGATCATGAGTCTCAGCACTCCGTGGTGTAAGGAACATGGGCATCGGAGTTGGCTAGCTCAGCTTCAGATGCTGCCTTCACAGTTGCTCTGTGACTTGAGCAAATTCCTCCTCTTAAATGTGTTTTGTTTCTGTGAAGTCTGAGGGGCTGAACACAGGGCTATACACATGTTAGGCAAGTCCTCTGCCACTAAGTGGCATTCCTAGCCCCTGTTTCCTTTATTTCTGGCCCGTTTCTCTTACTATAAAATTATGGTAGTGATATTCTACTTATACAATTGCCTTAAGGTTTGAATGATACAAGTAAAACCAACTCCTTACTACACAGTGCCTCCTATGTGGTAAAGGCTCTGTATTTGATGCTGTCACTAGCTGTTGTTTGGTCTACCATGGCCCAAGAAATAGTAGGAGGTTAAAAAAGAAGACACTGGCTGTCATCAGGCTTCTTGCATAGTAGAAGCACAATAAGTGTTTAATAAGAAACCTGTTACAGTGACACCCGTGTCCCAGCCCATAGCAGCACCTCTCCAAAAGACTAAATTCTTATTTGCATAATACTTGACATGTGCTGCTGCCTCTTGCTCACAGTTTCCACATATAGGTGTTTAGTGTCCAAGACTAAGCATCCAGCTCCATGAGGACAGACTCTGTTTTATTTTCAGTGTTACATGCTAGATGTCACCATTAATGAATACAGAACTTCCTTGACTTATGTGAGGGTTAGGTCTCAGTAAACCCATTGTAAGCTGAAAATGATTGGAAATGCATTTAATGCATTTACCGTCACAGTTTAGTCTAACATGCCTTAAATATGCTCGGACACTTAAGTTAGCTTGCAGTTGGGCAGAAAATCTAACTCCAAGTGTATTTTATAATAAAGTATTAGCTGTGTTTTAGAATTTCTTCAATACTATAGTGAAGGTGAAAAACAGAAGTTATATGGATTGTCACCATTAACATACAGTGTCTTTATGTTACAGTACCTTTTCTGTTTAAAGCATATCACACAACATTGGAAGCATCTATAAATTAATTGAACTGTCTCTAGGTTGAGGACCTCCTGTAGTTGCAAAGAAAATCAGTGGGGTTTCCACGTCAAGGGAACAAACTTACACATGGAACTTACCATGTGCCCAAACAGTAGGTTTTTGGGTTTTTTTTTTTTTTTTTTTTTTTTTTTTTTTTTTTTTTTGTTGCTGTTGTTGTTTAATGTATGTAGTACAGGGTCTCACTATGTAGATCAGATTCAGTGATTCTCCTGTTTTCAGCCTCCCAAGCGCTGGGGTTACAGGCCTGTGTGACCACATCCAGTCTCAATCAATAGCTCTGTGTGCCCTGAGGGTCGGGCCAGCAAGGCACAGCTGGGTTAGAACCCTGGCTGCTGCACTCTGCCTGTGCAGGTGCTTTAGTCCTCTGAGCTATCTGGCCAGCCCCCAAACAGTATTTTTTAAAAATTAACATTTGTCAGAAGCTTTGATATGTCAGAACTTTTCACTTCACCCGGATTTCTGGTATGTGTGTGTGTGTGTGTGTGTGTGTACACAGTATGTGTTTTGTTTAGCTCCACAAAAGTGTAGTATCTAGCAATCTGAGGGCCACATTTCCGCATCTAGCACTGAATTGTGGGATTTACAAGCAGGTGTCTAGTGGTGGGTGGGACACACTTAAGTTTGCTCGTAGAGACACTGCCATTCTAGCTCACCTACTTGCCCAATCTCCTAGGCATAGTCATAGGCATGACTATGACCCTGTTCTGAGTATTGTGGAAGCCTGAAACTAGGAAGGAGGATCATTCACCCAGTTAGTGCCTCTTTTGAAACCAGGTGTTGGGTGTTAGTGTTGGTGGGGACCAAAGAGCTGAAAAGTAAACTGTTTCTTCCACACAGCAGAGGCTATTCATGAGTGATGCCTGCAGTGAAAGACACTATGGGCCACATGAATGGTACAAATAAGGAATGAAGTGGGATGTCTGAGGCTGGGGAGGGGGCGGTCTCCTGGAGAAGGTCACTTGGTCTAGCTCTTCAAGGGTGATAGGATTTCAGTCACTAAAAGGAAACAAGGCCTTATCCCTGGAGGATGTGATAAACACAAGAAAGGCATCTGTGATTTGAGCAGTTTGATCCACAAAGGGAGGAAGCAGAAGGAGTTGAAGAGAAAGGGGCCAGATGAGGTATCCTTTGAGGCCAGATGGTGGCATTTGGAACACAGACAGAAGGGAGCTGCTGCCAACGAATTGAGACGGAGAATATTATGGTCAGAGGCATCTTACAAATGTGCATACCTTCAACTGCTAGCAGATATCTCAGAAGCAGAGCGGTTTGTGGACACGTTTGTCTGGCTCTCCCCAATACCTTTTATCATAATTTTTTTACTGCCCTTTATTCCTGGAGGTGCCCCATGGTATTGCAAAAATTCATTTTTCTTCTTAGTGCCATGGCTCTGCCAGGTATATAGAATCTCAGTAATCTGGGACCAGACACAGGTGATAAATTCACACACAATTTGTAGAGCACTGAAAGGGTATGGTGACACTTAGAAAGGAGTTTAACCTGCCTGTCATAGAAAGAGATAAGAAGCATGTTTATGGCTGCTCTAAATTAGGCCCAACCTAAATTTTCTGTCTGGCTGGGACTATTTCAGTCCAGTTCTGTAAGTGAGACTTCTTGTCCACTGTCTACCTATGACCCTTGGCAGAGGCCATACCTGCCTGCTGTTTGGTGCTGGGTGATGGTGAGAATGACTTCCAGCCCTTGCAAGCACATTCTGCTGAGGAAGCTGCTGCTGTAGTGCCAGGGTTGATGGGTGCCCAGGAGGTCTGCCCCTATCCTCCCAAATGGGATCTGTGTATGACCTTGGTGCAAGCTTCCTTTGCTATTTTCTTCAGGAAAAAAAGATATATTCAGTCCACAGTGCATGCTGGCACAATTACTATGTGAAACTAATGTGGATGCCACTTAGCTGAGCTGACCGGGTGTTACACAAGAGTTAAATGTTACTCTTCCAACGATGGAATCATCAGCTTGGCTGTGATGTCATCAGTGGATTCAGAGATGTGAGCCATGCCTTGGGGCTGCAGGGACATTCATTCCCCTGTTGGGCTTGTGGCTGTTTTGGACTAGGTTTCTGTTGTTTGCTTTCACAGTCACACTTAGAACCATCTTCATAATGGGTCTTTGTGAAGTGACTGTTAATGAGGGAATTTAAGATTGCAGAAATCTTCCTAGAGGCATAGCGTCCATCAATCAGAAGCCACACAGTATCGGAAGCCTTTGTTGTTTTTGTTTTTACTTTCACTTTGGTATTTTCCATTTTAACAGGCTTATATTTTAAACAGTATTAAAACTTATGGAACCTTACGTACACTTTGTGTTTCTCCACAATTTATAATTATACATCCCAATTCAAGCAATGAGAGTCTTTTGCAGCGAATAACAGAAGGAATGGGAGATATGTCAGGAATATGTTTGGCAGTGGAAGTTCGGATGAGATTTAGTGAACACATCACATGAGTGAAGTTGTGCTGTGAGCCTTCCACGGTGCATCCCAAACTTGGCTTCAATGAGCAGTGCCATAAAGCCAGTACCTGAAACATCAGAGGGGTGTTTGCAGAAGAGTAGTTCGGACTTTTGAACATGTGACTTACAGGATCATACATTGACGTGAATTCTTTGACAGTGACTGTCTTGGCTGTTCTTGTCCACCTGTTAACAGCACAGCCTGGCAATCCCAGTTCTAAAGTGATCAGAAGAGAACTGAAGATTATGAGCAGCAGGGTTTGAAAGTCCCTGGAAAGAGTGTCAAAGTTTTGTTTTTTTTTGTTTTTTGTTTTTGTTTTCTGTTTTTTTCTTCTGTAGCATAATATTGGACTGCTTTCCATTTATTCAACAGAAATTTCTTAAGTGTTTTCTGTACATGAAGTATGAAAGGCCTCAGTAAATTAGCACCAGGCACTCCTGCTGGATTCCTGGATTTCCTTATAACAAATTCAAAACAGATTCAGTTATTGGTCACATATAACCATTGTTTTTGTTGTTCTCCTGTGAAGAAACCAGAAAGGTGATGTTTATGTTACTCTGTGGGCTTGGGTTTTCAAAGGAGTGCCCTGGAAGCAGGGAGATTTGTTACTCAAATACTAGTTCTGCAGTTGTATAACTGCCGCCACGTGAGTTGTGGGGCCTGTGAACATTAGGTAGAACTGGCAGATAGATCACTGGTTGTGAGTAGCTAGAAACAAAGCGAAACAAAATAGAAATAACTTGCAAAGGACACTTTCACAGAATAACTAATACTGCCTAAACAGTGCTAAAGAATGGTTAATCCTTTAAAAAGGAAACAGATTACAGTGGAAACTCCTTGATATATATAGCATTCATTAAAGTAAATCCCAGCTGGACCACAGACTTAGTACAAACTTCCTCATAAGTGAAAATGCGCACGTTTGTGAGTTAGAAGCATGAACCCTAGAAGAATGGTTACCAAGGTGTTAAGTGTCTTCCTTGGAGAAGTGAAATTATTTTAGACAAATTTTATTCTTTTGCTATATATTTGCATATTGTTTGAATTTATAGCAGTGAGTAAAGATAGATACACAAGACCTAGAAGGTCAATTTTTACAAGTCATGGGGGATTTAAAATTAGTGGAAGAAATGATAAAAGAACAGATCAATAGGACTTGACAACAAATATGTCCTTTTGTGGAAAGAATGTGGCCAAGCCTGAGAAGATATTTCCAACAAATCCTTGTTCATATCCTCAAGTAGTAAGATCATCTGGTAGGCTTCTTACTGTGGATGATTGGCTCCCAGATGGCTTTCCAGGTTCTGATGCCTGACAAACAAATTGGGCTGGACATTGCACACAACAATATGGAAAAAGCAGCTAACTTTAATAAAGTTTGAAGGGAAAAGTTAGGCTGAGAGCAAGCAGGCTCTTGCAGGCAACAAAAGAAAACACCATGAGCTGAAAAGAATGGACACTGAGTGAGCTGGGTTTAAGAATTTAAAATGTACACCAAGCCTAGGGCAGTTCCCATTGGGCCTTTCTGAGGATGACTGACAGGGTGCTGAGTCTGGTCAGCTGTATCCCCTGGGCATGTCCTTTTCCATCACTCCCTCCAGGAAGCCACCCTAGGACAAATGTCAGGAGGTTTGGCACTGGGGTGCTGCCTGAGTTAAGATCAGTGAAGGACAGTGGTCCCAAAGCCCCTAACTGTGCTATCTATATTGGGCTGAATATGGACTGCCCAAAAATGCCAACAGTCTAGTCCCTAAAACCTGCAAATATGTTGTCTTCTGGAGCTTTCCATGTGTATGAATTAAGAATGGTAAGATGGAGATTAGCTGGGAGTACCCAGGTGGACCCATTATAATCAAAACCGTTTTTATAAGAGGGAGGGAGTAGATGAGAACCAGAAGAGCTATGCTAGAAGCAAAGAATCAGAGTCAGTGAGAGATCTGAAGATGCCAAGCTGTTGGTCCTATCCGGTTTCAGGTGAGCCCCCAGGTGCCATTCCCCATGTTAACCAGTGATCCTCCTAGCTAGGAACACGCTGGTACTCTTCTGGAAGGGTAAAAGGAAAGGAGAGAGACAGAGGCAAAGCCTGAATTAATAGAACCCAGGTCATGGGAGAATAAGGGTCAGAAGTGCAGTATGCTAGCAGAGGCCACTAGGGCCAGCCACATTTCCCTCTCCTGACATTTGTCATGACTGGACGGGAAGAAGTGGAAGCACAGTTGGGTCAGCCCCCTCTCCTTTCTGCTTGGTGACATGGACGTAAATGTGGAGTAGTCCATTCTTAATGCCAAGAGGAGATGATTATGGTTTTGCATTAGGTGATTTTGCTCCATTCAGTGTGTCCAGATAATCTGCGCGGAATGGGCCCCAGGTGTCTGTGGAGATGCAGTTTGCATGCTCATGCCTGTTGAGTGCCTGGGCTGCACTGCCCTCCACTACCCTCTGCCACTTCCAAAGACCTTTTGTTGGCCTGAAGATGACTGTGGGTGTGCCTCTTGGAAATACATCCATCATAAAACTTGGGAGATGTGCACTAGTTTTCTTTTCCTCTTGAATGAGGCAGGCTTCCTTCACTAAGGAGCCAGCTCAGAGGTAGTTGTCACATGACTGCTTTTCGCCTGTGTTTGAATCCATGGCACAGTTGTTCTTTAGCTCTGGATGCCATGATGTCATACTATTCAAGTATTTCTGTAGGGCTGTACTAGGTTGTGCCTGTTCCTCTCACCCCATTGTAAGTTGTGTGGTTGTCTTTTTTTTTTTTTTTTTAATGTATTTAGTACAGGGTATACAGGATCTCACTACACAGATTGGATTTGTAGTAATCCTCCTGTTTTCAGCCTCCCAAGTGCTGGGATTACAGGCATGCGCCACCACACCCAGTCTTAATTGCCATCTCAGCGCACCCCTGGGGCAGGGTTGGGGCCAGGGCTGGCACAGCACGGCATGTCACGTCCGAGATTGAACCCCCATCTCTGCATCTGCCTAAGCAGGCACTTTAATCTGCTGAGCTATCTGGCAGGCCCTGTCTGTTTGGTTTTATCAGCAGACGAAAAGCAACATAGCTTTACTATTGAGCCATGATTTGGGAACATATTTCCCATAGGACTTAGGGTTTTTCTTTTCTGTAATCTATTGTCTTTTCTCCTTGATATTCCCAGATCCTCCTGTGGGATGCATCATGTAATACCCTCCAGCACTGTTAAATCTCACAGCCCTTCTTTGTCATGTGATTTTGTCCTTGCTGGATGGGCCAAAGAGCTTGGATTTAGGGAAACACAATGACCTGTCCCTCCATTTTTACAATCTTTCCCTGTAGGTTGCTCAGCTCCTAACAGCAGTAGAGCAAGTGACTTGTCTAAGCCTTCATGACTTAAGGCAGCCTTGTAAATACAAGCAAAAAAGAACCAGTCCTCTCACATTTTATCATGTACCTTGTGTGCAATAGAGCTAGTTGACTTTACAACTACAGTTTGACCAAGATTGTTATAGTGACTGTCTAGGTAAGAAATACAGTATTGGGGTCTTAGAGAAATTTTAGCACCTGACCAGAGGCAAAAGGATGATAGGCTGTGTAGGATGCAATGTTGAGTATGGCCAGCTCTCACAGACCAGGATGCTAAGAGACTAAAAGACCTCCCTAGTGACTTGCGTCCAATACTGGAGCCTTGGTTCTCTTATAGGAACCTTATACAAATTCACTATTGTGGGTTAAAGAACTAATACTTTATGGGTGGCCCTTTAATTAAGATTGTAATTAATTAATCTAAAGCAAGTGACTGGTCTTTTTAAATTAAAGTTGGTAGTATATACATTTCCTTGGACACAGTGTGCTTCTTCCTTTGTCAGAATAGGAACAGTAATCCCACAAGGCCCTGCTCACCCTCTTAGGGGAGAGAGCCAGCCTCCTGTTTGCCAAGTTGCTTCACTTCAGTTTAGTCTCCATGTGCTGTTCAGCATGACTACGAAAGGACCTGGAAGGCAACACAGTGACAAACTGGACTGAGGCCACTGGAGTCTACATTTTGCCTTTTAGCAAGTCAGAATGATCCTGAATGGACTCTCCACTTAACTTCTTGGACTCAGTTGTCCTAGTGTTAATCAGGTTTCCACTTGAAAAGTAGGCTTTTCCAGACCAGTAGGCTTTTCCATCTCTGTTCCAACCACCCTGTTCTTCAAGCACCATTTGTCATAGTCTACTACTTCAGAGCTGCTTACTCCTGTCCCATCAAATCAGGGACATGTGAGTTCCTCTAGGAACCTCAGCCAAGAGTCTCCATTTTTAACCCACAGTTGGATCTAAACATGAAACACCAGGCTCTTGCAGAGTGGTGTTTGGAGCAAGGCACGGCCAGTGAGTGTCCCTGGGCTTGGAGTCCACATTGGTTGGAAGCCTTTTGAAACAGTAGATTCATAAGAGGTAACAGATTTTACTTTCCTGTTCCTTTTGGCCTGCTAGGTGCTTTTGTAGTTCCTTGCACTGTGATTATATTTCACGTGGCTTAGTAAAGTCTGACTTCTTAGAGGGAAGGCTGTGACTGGCTCTGTGGTCAGACAATTTGTTGCATGAAGTCACCTTTGCCCTCTCTAAAAGCAAAGGAGTTCCCTTCTCACAGTTATTTATTCTTGCTTAGTTTTCTTCTTTCATTCACATTATCTAATACTGAATTCTAATATCTTTTTTTTTATTGTTTATTAAGCTCAACGTTGAACTAAGGAAAGGGTTTGGAACCACTGTTGCAATTCTCAGCCCTGCCCCTGACCAGCTTTGTGACTGTGGACTCTTGACTCTGAGACTCAGTTACCTCACGCTTTTATGGTGAGGATAATCAACAACACCTACCTGAAGGACTGTCATGATGGTTAGTTAGGTCATGTGTGAACAGCATGTGTAACATTGGGGCTGCACAGACGGAGCCCTCTAGAAAGTCTGCATGCTGTCAGTCTTGATTTCTCCTTCCTCTTCCTACTCTCTGTATTGTTTATAATATATCTTAATAAATATGAAAATGTAAAGCCTTCATCTTCTTAAATTTACTTATTAAATAATAGAGACTTTGCAGCTGCATCCCTTCAGTGTCTGTGGTTGTCCTTTGAAGAAATATTTTTATTTATTCATTTATTTTTCATGTATTTGCTACAGGGTCTCACTAAACAGCTTGGACTCGTAGTGTTTCTCCTGTTTTCAGCTTCCCCAGTGGTGGGATTACAGGTGCATGCCACCACACCCGGGCTTGGTGGTCAGCTCAGCGCACTGTTGGTGTGGGGCCAACACGGCATGCGGTGCTGGGGATCGAACCCTGGTCCCTGTGCTTACCTAAGTAGGTCTTTAGTCCACTGAGCTATTTTGCTGGCCCATGAAGGAATAAATTTTACCTGCATGATATTCTCTTGCAGATTATATAGTTATTTCCTGTTTAGCTGTTTAATGATGGTGATAGAATCATTAGAATTCTTTTTAACCTACCATCTCCCACCCCCATAGGCTTTTATTCATTGTAGTTCACATTGATTTTATTTTATTTTTCATTTGTTTTATTTTATTAACCTTTTTGGAAAACTGAAAAAATTACTTTTGTCAGCAGTTCTTGTCTGTAGGTAAATCTTGACATCTATTCATGATCACACTGAATTTATAATGGAAAACTGGTGTATTTAGAGACAACCACATAAAATGAGGACAAGCAGACCCAGACATAGGCTCTTTTTGTTGTTTCACATCTGAGGTTCCTGCCTTTGTGGCTCTAAATAATGCATGGCCCTTTTTACATCCCCCTCTCAAAGCTCTCTGAGCAAGAGGCTCATGGATGGTCTTGTTTACTTGCTCCTACGTTCCCATCTCTAGGATGATAATGGGATCCTGCTGGAGCAGGGCCACACAGCAGATGTGCTGGTGCAACCCTTTGTCAGTCTTTTTTTTTTTTTTTTTTTTTTTTTTTGAGTATGCAGTAAAACTGAAGAACCAGCTGTGTAGCATCGGATCTGTTTAACCTGGTGTGGCTCACACTTGTGATAATTTACCTCTTTGTGAAAGAGTCCATGGGATTTTCTGCTTTGGTCACAGATGTGTATTCTTCTGCTAGTGTATTTTGTTATAACTCGGTGTAAGGGATGTTTAGGCTCTGGGAGCTCGGCAGCCTTCCTTGAGGCCTGAGGTCTCCTGGGCTCCTCTCATTCTGACCTCAACTGGGGGAGCTTATGGCACTTTAATTGTCATTCTCTGAGGGAGAAACTGTGGAATCTTGCCCAGGACAACTGAGCTAGTGAAAAGTGATGCAAAACTCTGAGCCCCGGTGGGTGGTGCTCCGGAGCCCATGCTTTCATCCATGCTGGTTATCTGTTCTTGTCTCATGCAGCAGCCCTGTGGGAACAAGATAAGATGGTGCAGAGAAGGCAGACTGAATAATACACCATTCAGGCTGCCATATCTATTGTATTTCAAGGTCTTTTTCTTTTTAAATTTCAAGAACAAGAACATACAGCAATCTAATTTTGGCCAGGAGACCATAACATCAGCTTTTAGGAGGTAGTCTTAAGAGTGACCTTGCAAAATACATAGAGACAAAGGATGTGGCATGAATACCTGCAGGAATAGTGCAGCCAGATGTGTGTGAAGGGTGGGAAGAGACTGTAGCAATGGACAGATGAGGGATAGAGGAGAAACTACAGGAGAGAAGTTGAGATTAGTTTGGAGTGGTTGTCTCAAGTCAGATGTTTTTTTTTTGTTTTGTTTTGTTTTTTTCCTGGTACCATATTCTATATTGGTCAGGGTTTTACTTAGAGGAAAAGACATAATATAAGGAACAGATATTAACACAAGATATACAATGTATAAGGAATTCAAGATTGGCTTACAACAGTCAGCTGCAGAGTCAGATGGGGGAGTGTGCAGAGGGCATCTGCACACCCTCAGCCCCAAGGTCTGAAGCTCACTGCTGTGCTCCATGCAAGTCTCTATTCATCAGCTAATGGGTCTGTGACAGAAGACTGAAGACTCTGCGATGGACACTAAAGAGTCTGCAATGGAAGGTGAAGGATGCAAGCTGGAGGCCGAAGAGTCTGCGCTGTGAGCCAGGTGATGAAGTCCAAGCTGAATGTGAAGATTGAAGTCCCTCTGACAAAGTGAACATGGACTACTTCCTCAGCCCCTTTATTTGGTCTCTTTGTGCTGAGTCACTCTGGGTGCTGAACCAACTGTGCCCCAGGGCAGGACCCCCACCAGCCCAGCCCAAAGTGTGCCTCAGAGTCATCCAGCTAAGTTGACACAATGTATCAACCACTACATTATAAAATAAAAATGACTAGGTCATGAGAAAGGAGCTTTCGTGAATGGCATTAGTGCCTTTGTCAAGGACTTTGGAAAGATCCCTCCTCCTTCAGCCATATGAGGTTACAGAGGGAAGACTTGTTCCATAATGGGCAATCAACAGACTCTGACTCTGCTAGAGCCTTATCATGGACTTCTCAACTCCCAGAATTCTGGAAATATAAGCTTCCTACTCTATGTATTTGTTATAGAAGCCCAAACTGACTGAAATAAGTATTGAATAAGTGGGCCTGGATGAAAATGCTTAGTCTTTGATTTTTGTTTAAAAAGTCATTATATTCAAATAAGCTTCAGATCCAAGAACTATATATAGCCAATAAAAATGAATTATAAAATTTCTAATATAAACCATGGGAGACATTTTCCATGCTCATAGGCCAGTGAACTCTTATCTATTTCCATCAATCACTGTAATTTTTCACCAATAAAATTGCATTTCCAACTAGAATTGGTAGAAATGTAGTACATTTATGGTTATCTGGTATCTTGGTTACTTTTCTCATTTCTGAGGCCAAATGCCCAACATCCCAAGTTAAAGGAGGAAAGATTTCTTTACAGTTTGTAGAGGTTTCAGTCTATAGTATGCTGGCTCCAAGGCACGGTGGCTTCACGGAGAACAGTTTATGGCAGACAGAAGACAGAAGGCAGAAGCTACAAGCAAAAAGCAAAAAGCCTCTTTCTATCCTTTATATCTTATCCAGGCTACCTGTTCTTAGGACTGGTAGTACTCACATCCTTAATCCTAGTATACTTAATCTAAGCATTGCAACATGAATCTTTCCCAATGTTTCACACACTCAGTGTCATATTATTGATGTGACCAGAG
>NW_004524624.1:780705-784379 GCF_000260255.1 Octodon degus
TGCGGACTTGTGATCCTATTTACAAACACCATTAGAACAAATCATTCTATTCATTAAGAGAATGCAACTATATATCTATCCCAACCTCTTTGAATTCAAGTCAGATGTTGAGGAACGTAGAGCTTCTGTGTCATACAGATTAGCACTTTTCAAAAAGTTCCCTAACAAGGGTTTCTGCCAGGCCATCCTTGTTGCGGGACTGTCACTGCAGGGGATTCAGCAGTATCCCTGAGCATTCCCAGTAGATGCCAGAGGTACCTCATCATCTTCCTCCCATTGTAAAACCCAAAAATGTTCCCAGACACTACCCAGTGTCCTCTGGGAACAAACTTATCCATGGCTAAGAACTACTGCTTGCAAATAAAGCAAGGTTAGACATTTCCACTGTTGTGAAGCTTATAGTGACCCTCAGAAGGGTCCATGAGCTCAACACTTTTCGCAGCTCCCCAGGGCTACTAAGCATTTTCTTTTCTCCAAAAAGTGCATGTGTTTTGTCCTGTTCTTCAATCTATCTATGATATTCTTAAGTATAAGAAGATTTTAGGGCTGGGAAAAGCAAAGCACCGTAAGCGCCTGCCTGGCAAGTGTAAGGTCCCAAGTTCATGCCAGCCTCAGAACCCTGGGTGTGCCATGCCAGCCCTGGAAGAGGGTGTGGTAGCACATGCCTGTAATCCCAGCACTAGGGAGGCTGAGAAAGGAGGGTCACTACAAGGCTGAACTGCACAGCAAGACCCTATTTCATACAAAAAAAAAAAAAAAAAAAAGAGAGATTTTTTAAAGTTATATTTATATCAAGTAAAGGTGTTTGTCAAGGGTAGGCTTTACACACTCAAGTGCCAGACAGGAGTAGTGCATTAAATAGATTAAATAGGTTTTGTTTGTTTAAAAGGTTGTTGTGTTAATTATGAAGAACTGCAGCCAAAAGAGGAAGCTGCCTTCATTTCTAGTCCATTGTCACCATGCGTGATGTATGCTCTAGGTTGCCAGAATTCAGGTTGTTTGAAGAAATGTGGAATAAACTGAGCATGGTGATGCATGCCTATAAATCTAGCACTGAGGAGACTGAGACAGAAAAATTGCTGTGAGTTCCAGGCCAGTCTAGACTACATAGTGAGACTTTGTGTCAAAGAGAAAACAGAAAGAAAAAGAAAAGAAAGTATTAAGTTCATTGATATTTTAAACAGGCTTCAGTGAGTGGATGAGAAGGGAGATTATGCAAACCAAATACAAAATGTCTGTCGCCTCCCAGCCTTGCTTACTGTGTGCGTCCATCCCCACATTCTGGGTTTCCTTGATTGGAGAAGCAGGACTGAAGAGAAAGCAAAGCTGCCGAGAATGAACTGGGACCACCGTGTAAATGTGGCCAGATCATCAGTAACCCTTGCAAAGACCACTGCCTGCAGCATAGGTGTATGTCACTGTGTCATGCCCTGGGGGATCTGTAATCCCTGGGATGCTTGCAGGAGCCATGAGACTCCCCACCTGCCTCAGCAGGAGCAGTTCCAACTCTGACCTACACTTCAGGTTGATGTGCCTACTCTCACTGTCCTTCAACTTTAGAAGAAGCATCTTTCTCCTCTTTCCTATTTTAAGTCTCCTCGGGGTGGCTTTTCTCTGAGTACATACTTACGCTTCTTTCTCAAAACAAGGAGTCCAGACCTGGTCTGCCAGTAACAGGTAAGGAGGAAAGACTTCCTTCACAGTGCTCAAGTGACATGTCCTCAGGTGGTACAGCACACTTAATTCACAGTGAACTTAGCATGAACTTGAATTCCTAAATCTCTTTTATATGTTTTGCTACCAAGCCATATTTCTTTGTTCCACTTGTAATAAATTATTTTAGTGTGCTTGCGGGTGGCAGTGACTTGAGAGCAATTGAAGCGGGTAAAGCTGTTAGTTCCTTTCAGTGCTCTTGGACTGTTGCTGAGTTTTTAAATATGTTTGCATCTGAAAATGACGATTCTTTTCCTTTGTTGTCTGTCAGCTATTGGTGCTTATTGCTATCTGGGTAGCTGTCTCCAGCCTTTGGATTTGCTGCTTCTTATCTTTTATCAGTTAGGAAATTGTGTGTCCACAGTGGGTTAGGAATTTTAGAATGGTGTTAACTCTTTCTTAGTCCTCAAGCTTGTGAACACATTGGTGTTTCCATGCCATCAGAGCTCACTGTTATTTGCAGAGCTAAAGCCCATATACTTATCCCCATTAGGACTTTTAGAGGAAACCTATTCTCTCATGTAACCACCCTTCTTCCCAGATTTCCTGGAGAATTGGGACCTCAGCCAGAAGGTGATTTAGTCAGGATCCAGACATGGATTAGATTGAATGTTTAAGTCTACCCTCCCTTCATCAAGCTGTGTTTCCAGTGTTTGTTCTTGTTTTTAGACCAGGGTCAATTTGGTGGGTACAATTGGGCATTATCCCTGCAGTCTTTGTGGTCTGCCTTTCTTATCCCTTTCAGTGAAGAAGTTGAAGAAGTGAGGTTTGGGTTTGGAGACAAATAACAGTTCTCAGAGAAAATTTTCTGTTTCTGTTGCTAGAGTATATGTCGCTGAGTGGTCTTTAAAGTTTTCTTTCTTTTTAAAAATTCTTTTAAAAAAATAATGAATACAAAATATGAAAATAGAAAAAATTACAAATGCTACAGAATTTCAAACAAAATAATATGAATTTCACAGTATTTGTAGTATTGCATAGTGTTGTCTTCAAAGTAGTTGTTCAGAATACCAGATATAAGCATGCAAAATTGGAAGAAAAAAATATAAGAAATTAAGAGGAGAGAAAAAGTGAAAATGTTGAATAAGAAAGTCAAAAAAAAAAAAAAAAAAAGCATTAACTTCTCCTTTCCACAGACCAGCAGAAATTCACAGTACAATTATCCAAACCATCCTGCTTACATACATTGATATATCTCTTTCCCCAACTCCCTCTCCTGTCCTCCTCCTCATTTATGTAAAGTTAAGGTTGCTTGTCTGGTTCAGTGATAGATAACTGTTCAACTGGAAGTGCAAAAGTAAAGCTGTCAGTTGTCTAGTACACCTCAGCATGTCAGAGGAATCTAAAGATTTTGCCCAGAATATGTCTTCTACAATTTCAGACCTTCTTGCTTGACTTACCTGCCTTATCTCCTCTTGATTTTTTTAAAAAATAACAGTCTAGCAGACTTCTATAGGATCATGAAAACTGAATAATGTTGCAAACCATATGCCATTATGAAAATCAGCAAAATAAAGTTTTGCAAAGTAGGTCTGGTTTCTTTTTTTTTTCTGACATCTTTCTAGCCAGTCTGTCTCTCCCCCACCCCATTAAGTTCTGACTTCCAGTTAAGCAAAAGCAGTTGTGTTGGAAGGCAGGTGGCAAAGAATCAGAATTGGATGTTGTAACTCTGATTTTAAATTGAAACTGAGTTTTAGATTAAGAACCTGAATTTTCCCATTATATTCTGCTCCAGTTACTGATATCTAAATACATCTTTGTTTCCCAAATGCATCTTGATAAATATGCAACATTTCTGTGTGGGAAAAAGTCTTTATGAGAGAAAAATTTAATGTTGTAAGATGAGATACCAATTCTTTTGAGGATTACTGTAAAAATTATCTTCCAGGGGGCCTGACCCTTAGCTCAGTTCTTTAAGTGGTTCCTTCAACAAAGCAGTCAGGCTCAGGTTGCTGTGGTTC
>NW_004524624.1:784479-823511 GCF_000260255.1 Octodon degus
TCTTCCAGCTGTCACTCTAATGAATTTGGTACAAAGGGATTTTGGAGTCAGATACTGATTATGTGATTTTAGATAGTTCCTCTAACTTCTGTGGGTTTCAATTTGTCCAAGTGGAAAAAAAAAAAATTGGGAATTGTAAACACGGGACAGAGGTAGGGATAGCAATGACCAAAGAAGCAAGACTGTAGAAGCCGCTTACATACCCCACCAAATTCATCTTCACCTCCCACATTCTTTCAGATGAAGCTCAGAACTTTGGCCAAGGTTCCTCACTAGTTATGGTTTCCAGATAATTTGTGTCCCTTGAGACTAGTCTTGTTTCCTCAGAGTGCTCTCAAGATGAGATTTTTGGATATGTACTCTCGTCCAGATGTCTGGCTGGCTGTGGGGATGTTCACACACTGGCCTCTCTCTGTACTGTGTGCAGTATTCCTTTTAGCGCAGCTATGTTTAAATTGTCATCTGAGACAACCAACAAGTGCCCCTTCTCCAGGCTTATTTGGAAAGAAAACTGAAAGTTCGCAGTTAAGTTAGGCCCCTCATTAGGAAGATGTCTAGGTAAAGAGAGGTGGCTGACCATATGGTCATGACATTTTCATAGGGAGCCAAAACCCTCATTGTACACTCCTTGCTTCTGCAGTAGCAAAAACGGTCTTGTGAGTAACCTGACAGACTTACTTTTTTTATGATATAATAGTATGTGAAGGAATAAAAATTAAAATTTAGAAAAACATAAAAAAAAAATTCTGCCTTTGTTATATATGGAGGATGGGCTTGGTGGATATTGAACTCTTCAAACCCTGTATTCTGAATCAGAGCTCTTCTCTGAGGAGTGTAAGAACCTGCTCCTTGCTTACTACAGCATCAGTTTAACCTTTGAAATCAATAATGGTAAGGAACAGATGGGGCTGCTGAGACATCCGGAGTTGCAGCTGTGTAAGGCTCATCTTCTGGCAGCCACACAGCTTATATAAATCTCATCATCCTTCCACTGAAGCTGCTGTAACCACCTGGACACCCTCCCCATCTCTAAGGTTCTACTTCCAAGCACAGGTCAAATGCCTGTGCTCCATGAAAATCCTCCCCAGTTGCCTCCCCTGAGAACAGTATTACCTCTCCTGTGCAGACTGTGGACATTGGTGAGATTTCACTATTGTCTTTATCCCAAGGCTTCTGTGGCAGCATGGTTATTATTTTTTTTTATCATTTTATTGTATTGTGCTGTATTTATGTGAGCTGGGTCTCACTACACAGCTCTGACTCATAATGATCTTCCTGTGTCAGCCTCCCCAGTGCTGGGATTACCACCACCATCTGGTTTTGGTGCTGGCTGCGTGAGGGGCCAGCATGGCATGCTGTATCAGGATCAAACCCAGGTCCTTGCAGTTGCCAGGCTGGTGCTTAGACCACTGAGCTATCTCCCTGGCCCTGATAGCATAGTTATTTGACATGTACTTTGTGTTTTCTCAAGGGCCAGCTCTTCTTTGCTTGAATGTGTATTAAATGCTAACTGTGTGCCAGGGAATAAGCAACCTTGGAGGTACCATCAGGTGTGGAGACAGGCATGTAAATAAAACTTCCTGTGATGTAGCCTATACAATAGATGTAGGTGGCAAGAGTATTTCCATGAGTATTTTCTGTAGCTTTGAGGTCTTGCTTTTTGAAGATAGAAGAGTGTCTTACTCAGTCTACTTCCATACCTAATGGAATGTCCAGTCCACCAATAGATAACCAATATGTGTGTTTTGAATGAGTCACTTACTACTTAGTTAGCAAAAGTATTCATGCTTTATTAACTGCATTGTAACACTCGGTCTGGTTTGAATATGATAATGGAAGAGCAAGCCATGAGGGCTACTAGGAAGTAGTAGATGAAGAGGCTCTTGTGTATTCTGAAAAGTTCGTTTCACTCCATTCTCTACAAAAATCTTGTTAGAAGCATTTCAGTTGGGGAGAGTTGACAAGTAAAGAATAACTTCCTTAAGAAGAGAGCTGTGACACAGGAGACACCGCCAGCAAAGCCTCCTGAGCTGACTGAGCAGGATGTGTGTCTGCTCTGTCAGGAGAGAGATGATGGTGATGACAAGCAGTGATGCAGCCGATAGGGAGCACGAGCTGCAGGGAGCACCATCCCTGATGGTGGCTGCTGCAAGCCCCAGGCAGGCCAGGGTCATCCTTCACCACCGTGGGAGCTCGTTTTAATTTTAATTTTTTCTGTTTTTATGCAGTTTTGGTTTTGGAATTGTGACTTTTCTATCTAAAGGAAAAAAAAAACATTCAGGTGGATATTTCCTCGTTTACCATTTGTAAATACCACACATCTGCTGAGTGAACATTTCCATTTGTTCGTACAAGTGACTCACTTTACTTCATCTTGTCTGGTGGGCTGGGTATCTCATATTTTAGATGAGAAAACTGAGACCTGGAGAAGCAGAATTAGCTTTGACCTCACTCTTCTGACAGCAGATACACGGAATATGGCCAATGCTATTGTATGTTGGTTTTTTTTTTTTTTTTTTTTTGCATTGTTACAGACGCAAGCTATTTTAATCGAATGCTATCAGTTTAGAAAAGTCTTTTGAGTTGATATACATCATCTCTTACTTTATTAAATATTAACCTCTAGGATTATTTAAAAACATAATAACCCTAGCAAACTACTTTGAGCCCCAATAAAAGTATAGTCTCAGCATTCATTTCCAGATTCTAATCAGGACATTTTAGAGCTATTTGTGATGTGCTAATAGATAGCGCTCATTTAAAATTTGCCTGAAATGCTCTTAAAGAATATGCCTGTATAAATATAGGCATATTCTTTTAGCAGCAGAAAAGGGAAAACTGTTCCTGAGAATCTGATCTTCCCACCCAAATACATCTTTAAGAATTATCTGAATCATCTGTTCTTGGGATCTAAAAAGTTATGTTTAATGGGTGTTATCAGAGAATTATTAATCTCAATATGAAAATGTGGATGTTTAGAGTACTGTAGCATCAATTCAATTGAATCTATTTGACAAGTCCAAGATTTGGCTCTCCACATCCTGAAATGTCTATTATGGGTGATTTTTAGACTAAATTGCATGCAGTGTAAATGATGACTTGCAAAGCAAAATGATGAATGTGCATAAGAACAACTAAAATGATTTTTAAATAATTGCAGTTTATTTTTGTTTTTCTGATTAAAATGTTATTCATTACCATCATGGAAATTTTGGAAAGTCAGAAAACTACTAAAATTAAAATCACCTGAAATTCTAAATGCAGATATAATTACCACTAATATTTTAATGTTTTTTGTATAGAGGAAAGCATTGATCTTCCTTTTTGCACCAGTCTTAGCACATGCAAATGTATATTGTTTTTGGGCAAGGAATGCTGGCATTATAGTATAAACATCTTTCTTGTCAGTAATAAAAATCTTTAGCAAATGACTAATTTTTGACCTTACCCTTACCTGGAATTTCAAGAAGAAAGAGCTAAAATACTGGAAGATATTCTTCTGTCTGTATTCTCCCACCAAAGTAGCTAGAAGAGGGTTGAATGCAGAAGCATGAGGAGAAGCAGGAAGTCATTAGCCCTACCTGGGAGGGGTAATGAGGGAGTTTCGCAGGTGAATTCTTTGTGCAAGATATTCTGTAAGTCTGAGTTATATCATTTCATTTTTCTCCATTAGGTTTCTGAGCTGGAGGCACTATGCTGAAAATTTGAAATATATAAAGTTATTAAATTAAAAGACAGAAGGTGGAATTTAAGAGGAAATAGAAATAAAACAGAGGAATTAGGAAAGGAGAATGGCCAATTCCAAAGCGTTTGGGACATGAGTAGTGAAGGTAGGCCAGACTACAGATGCTAGTAAAGAAATACTACTTAGGGAGCACAGGGTGAAGAGAACCACATCCATTCCCTGAAATTGCAGCCAAGGAACACTATCAAGCATGTATACATTCTCTATAGAAGTCTTCTTTGGACTTCTGAGATGAGTAAAAACCTCTAGGGGAAAGTTAGCACATCATGTGAGGCTTCTTTTGTATGTAATTCAGAACCAAGATTTAGGTTATACCTAACAGTAGTTTAAGCAAACATTCCTAAAACCCTTGGGTAGGGATAGGCTTGGGCTGGGGATGCCGTGTGCCGAATCATGAGCTACTCACAGTATAGCAACTGGCATGGAGGTAAAGATGGTGGAGCTGGGGTTTGAATCCAGATGTGTCTTTGATGTCTGTGCCCTTGCTAGCACTGGCAGACCTTGGCTTCCATGTTTCCCAGTGCATAAAGAGTTGGTAGCTATACCACTGTAAAATGCATAATTCCTAATTGGGTTGTTGAAATTTGTTGCAAAAACCTTCTAAATTTGGTTGCATCCATTTGTCATTTGGAGAATCTGCATATGATTAAATGGTAAATGAGAAGACACACCACCAATTTAAGAGAAATTAGTGTGTTTTAATCTGATAAAGCCCTACCACTTTTTAAAGGATCAAACAGAACCACAGTAATGGATAGATACACAGCTACTTTCTCTTGGTTCAATGAGAAGAAAGATTTGTACTAATAGTGTTTCGACAAGATATCATGTCTGCATCTTGTACTATGAATAACTGCTATGAAGACAACAATATGCAATGTATTAATTATTGTAACTATCCTACTAACCTGTTTTAAACTGTCTCATTGCTATTTCTTTCTCAATAAAATTAATTTTTAAAAAAGAACCACAATGATAACCAAAGAAACCTTGAGCCAGTTTCAGGAAGAATTTCCCGTGCAAGAAAAGGGGAGTCATTCACTTACCAGTACTATCAGTGCCCTGAAGTAGCTCTTGTGTTACTAACAGCCAGCGTGCTTGCCTCTAACAGCATTTGAAAAGACAAATGTTCCCTGTGCTGGGCTGCAAATGGATTAAAGCAGTGTTGATCCTCATCTGTCAGAACAATTAACATGAGTAAAACACTTGCCCTACTTAAAGCAGATGGAAAGAGGGGAGGGGAGGAGAGAGCGGCTGTTCTGTGGTACCACTCAGAAGATTAATGTAGCTCTATGGGCAGTGGAGAGTCCTGGATTTATTTTTCTGAACATTACATGGATTTACAGGGATGTCAGTTACTGCTGAAAGCACAGGCTCTGTTCTTAAAGGGTCTCTGTGGGGTACTGAATGAAGCATGGAAGAAGTGAAGGTGTGGGGGTTGGGGAAAGAGATAGATGTACAGCATTTTGAACAGTAAAGTATGACTTGTGGACCATTCTGTCCTTCTCTTATGTTTAAACTCTGCTGAGTTCAAGGCGAAATAGTAACCTGGCCTCTTAGAGGATGTATAAATATTGCTGTAAGCCTTATAAAGTAAATGGTATAGAAAGAAGTGTCTGTAATCACTTCAAAGTGACCACATCTCTGCAGGAAAATTACAGATCTCTTTTTGCCTTCCATTAGAGCTAAGGCCATGCTATAAGGTAAGAGAAATAGAAAACAATGCATTAAAAGTGAGATGTGTAGCATCATTTTATTCTTTGGTAGTGGATGAAAAGTGAACATTGTTAGCACAATAATGACAGGAAACAGTAGACTGAGAAAAGATTAGTACAGAAGGATTTTTTTTTTTTCTCTCCGAATGCCTTCAGGTCAGGTTTGGCTGGCCTGAGTTGTGGGGATCGAACCACAGCAACCTGAGCCTGACTGCTTTGTTGAAGCAGTCACTTAAAGAACTGAGCTAAGGGACAGGCCCCCTAGAAAAGATTAATACAATAATGATAGGAAACGCTAGAGTAAGAAACAATTTTTATGAAGGTTCAATAAAATCTTAATTATTGGGAACCCATAGTAAGGAATCTGGCTGTTGGCAAAAGTGGAGCTGTTATTGCAAGGGCCAGATTTATGGACTAGGAGGGAGTATTTGTTAGTGAGCACTTATCATAGCAAAGCAGGTCAAGAATCTATAATCCCTTCAGATATCCTCCTCAAGGCATCCCTCATAAGAAAATTTCCTACCTCCAACCCTTGTCCCCTTGTTCACTGTTGACTTCTTGTTGCAGGGAAAAGGTTGTGGTCCTGTGCTGCTCCATCATCACTTTTATGTTTGTTTTTGATACCTGGCCACCTTGCTGGACCAGCTTCCAAATCCTCAGAGCTAGAGATGTGCCCCTACCACTGTCACATCCTGTTTCTAAACTAGGCAGTTGAAGGGTTCTCAGTGAACCAAGAATAATTGCAGGTATGATTGTCCAGGAACATCTTCCACCTGCATGAGGCCTTCTTGAGTTCCATTCCAGCAGTCTTTCTCCCCTTTTCAAATCTTCCTTGTCACCATGCCCCACCTCCTCTCTTATTGGTCATTCTGTGCTTCAATTTGCAGGTCCTACTTGTTCCATTTTTATACTAGCTGCTGTTTTCATTTTGGACAGAATCATCAGTATATGTTCTTTAAGGTTCTTTCACGTAGCAAGGTAATCTCCTAAGATAAGGAGAAAAATTCTGCCCTAAATCAAAAAATTAAGAAAAGTATTTTTAATATCGGCTACCACATTATTTGATGTTAATAAAGATTATAGGTTACCTAAATGTGATAAGGAATCTGTAGTGTGTAAAGTTAATGGCATTTACTCAGGTATTAAGGCTACATATATGAAGACAGTGTACCCACTTGGAAAAAGCATGAAATAACACTGATTTAGCAATATATATATGCTATGATTATTGCTTTTTAAAGAAAAACAAGAGGCTGGGGAGATAGCTTAGTAGAATAAGTGCTTGCCTGGCAATCCCTGGTTCTGCTCCCGCCCCCGCAAAAAAAAAAAAAAAAAAAAAAAAAAAAAAAACAACGAGTTGAGGGTGCTGGTTCGCACTTCTGATTCCAGCTACTCAAAAGGCGGAGCCTGGAAGATTGTAATTTAGAAACCAGTTTGTTAAAAAAAAAAAAAAAAAAAAAATTGAAAGGGGGCTGAGGGTATGGCTCAAGCAATGAGTTTCCTAGCATGTCCAATCCCAGGTACTACCAAATATAAATAGATACGCAAAATTTCACACAAATATACAACTCCAAAAGTGCTGTAGAGAAATGGAAAGAAATGTAATAACTGTTACAATCATCATGAGCGGCTTTTTTTTTTCCCCCAGAACTGGGAATTGAACTCAGATCCTTGCATTTGCCAGATGAGTGCTTATACTACTGAGCTATCTCCCCAGCCCTATGAGTGGGGTTGGGTTTTTTTTTTTTTTTTTGTACTGGGAAATCAAACTCAGGACCTTGCACTTGCCAGGTGGGTGCTGTGCCACTAAATTATATTCCTGGCCCAAGTATGAGAGTTCTATTGTGATTTTTTGTATAAAATGGGTTTAGCGGTCAAATATACTTAATGTTAACATTGTTTATAATTGTAAGCAGAATTATATCATTAGTTTCGATGCTTTGTTTTCAGATCCTAGGATTAAAGTAATTGTGTGACCAACCATCTAGCCCTAGGTTGTCTGACCTCATGTATCAGGGATTTAGGGGAATGTTTTCATAACTGTTGCTGAAAGTCTACATTGTGCAGTTGTGTAAATCACATGGTGACCTCTGATATTTAATTTGCCTTTTTCATATGTCCCATTTAAAAAGAAATTGATTAATACTAATCTTTAATGTATATTTATTTAGTATCTGCTTTGTGCTGACACAGGGTGTGCATTATGTAGCAATCAGACACTAACCCAGTCTTGAAGTTTACAGGCCTGATAGAGGAGGCACAAGAAACAAAGCCATGGAGGCATGTAATTGATTCTGTGCTGGGAATGAAGAGGGAAGGCCAGAGTGCTGCCCATTGGCTCCAGGAAGTCTTCCAAGGGGTCAGATGGAGGTAGCATGGGGACAAGGAGGAGTGATGTTCTTAGCCACATTAAGGAACTTGGACATTTCTTGAGGGTAAAGGGCAGTGGCTGAAAGGTAGTGGTGGTTTATTTTTTAGCAAGAAAAGAATGTCTTCAGAATTGTACGTCAGAGTGTTCACACTGACTTTGGAGAACAGATTAGGCAGAAGACTGGAGACAGGAAAGTGGCTAAAACTATGTTGTCATGGTCAGGATGAGCAATGGTTCTTGAGGTAGAATGGTGATAGTGGGTATGCAGAGAGTGAACAGTTTGCAAAAAGATTTTCAATAAGTTGAATAGAAATTGATAATGAAGGATGTGGAGGAAGAATCAAAAAGGAGACCTGGGCCTCTGGCTGAATGGTCCTATACAACCTAGCTCTTAACTCTTATTTGTTCATTTAATTGAACTGTGTCACACAGGCAACACTGTGAATGTGTGGAGTGGATTGGGTGCAAGGTGAGAAGGCCAATTGAGTTGGAATAGGTTGAATATGTCCTTCTGGGTTCAGAGTTGTGCAGAGCAACTGGTCACACAGCCTAGAATAAAAAGACCTCTTACCTGTAGACACTAGACATTGAAGTCAGTGTTTTTGTTCTTGTGGTTTGAAGGACATGTTGAAGTTTCAGTAGTCCATGTCTTTTCCCATGAGAATTCTGTTGGACCAAGTAGTCTTTGGATTTCCAACCACTAACCACACAGCTGCAAGAAGTAACTTCAGATTTGAAGGTTAACTAGCTTTGGTACTAACAGCACACTCAGTAGAATATGGCTGTTGTCACCCATGCTCTGATCACAACTTTGACTTTGTTATCTCCTTTATTTAGTGTTTTAATGCACAAACAAGGGTATTTAGAAACTGTTTTTCATAGTGAAATCTAAAAGCAAAGCCACTTATCCATTATACCAAACACCTTGGTATGAGATCATGAGAATATAATTATCTCTTGAATTTTTTAATGATAACTTAAGTTTAACTTTATTTAAATCACAAAATTAGGTCCTTGAAAAATCAGTACAGGATGTGGCTCTGTAGGCTTCAGAGAAAGTGTTCATTTTTCCTGCTGATTGGAGTAAGAAATATAAGACAGAGCAGGAAAGGAAGAATTATTTAGGGCAGTGGTTTCCAAACTTTCTTTCTTGTAAATTTAGACCCATGCTGATCACACATTAAATATTTCAAGATCCATCCATTCATGGATTATGACTCACAGGCTGAAAACATTCACAAAGAGTACTCTAGTAATGTTAGGGATAATTTTCTCTCTTCCTTGAAGTTGAATATATTTTATAGTACATTATAAGAAATAGCATGTGATTGATCTCTGATTTATCTCTCTGGGTGCTCTGCAGCAGGCTGCAGTCTCATAGAAACCTCACCAGACCTCCTAAACCTTGTTCCTGTGCAAGTCAAACAAGACTTTCCAATGTCTTAATAAAGTGTGGTCCCTATAGCATCATGCTGTCACCACTTCTCCAGTGTGTCTAAGCAAACACAAACTACAGTGATCTAATTTGCATTGTCCCTGTCAAGTGTACTACTCTCTGAATAGCTAAATTAATGTAGCCTTCCTAGTATATACCCAAATGTTGAGAACCATTTAGGATCTTTCAAAAATGGTTTGATCTATTAGCTGTATTGTGAGATAAAATAAGTCCCTGAAATCAAAGGAAAACTAATTATAGTACCTCTCTCTAGCTTTGAGTCATCAAAGTTTGACTATCTTAAGTATATTCTAGTGAGATTCATTATTTTGTTTGTTCTACTTTAGATAATTCTGAGGTGATTTTACATTTGCATTGTTAATATTCCTTTTCCCAAATTTGTTGATGTGCCTATTTTCAATAATAATAATAATTTATTAGCCTTTCCTTTCAAGGCACAAAGACTATTCATGCCCATGATACATATATAACAAGCCCCAAAACATGGAAGTTTGCCATGAGCAAGCTGACTCAGACCCTTCCTTTAGTCTTTACCCTCCTTAAGTAGAGTTAACAACTTGGTGTTTATTTTTCAATCATATCTGTGCTCACACAAAATGCATCAATATTTATATAAGTGGTGAACATTTTTATAAAAATGAGATCAGCTTCTGTATATCCCAAGCTTAGTTGTATAAAAACCTACCAGTAGATCATGGTTTCCTCTCCAGATATTTCCAATAGATCTCATTCTTTCTCACAATTGTAAAATGTGAATAAACGTTAGTTTATTCATTCTTTTGTAGATCAGCATTGATATATTTAACTTTTAGTTTAGTTGTCATTACTATAATACGGGATAAACAACTTGTAATACAGCCTAAAAGTAGTAAATGGGCAGATCAAAAGATGAACTCCTTAGCTGTCAAACCATGTAGGTAGGCAGTCCATAGCAGCATTCTGGGTACAATCCATCATAATTTCTTCCATTCTCCACCACTAGGTGAAATTTTATTAGCTGAGTCCCTTCAGCAAGGAGCTGCGAAGAAGATAGTGTTTCTTTCTAACCATTCCTACCCTAGGCCATGGCTCTTTGTATCATAAATCTCTCTTGAATTGAATCTAGGATGCTTTATTCATTCTGGACAAGTTTGTATATAGTTCCCAATCGTGTTGATTTGACTGCATCCTTATATGCCCCAGATTCTTTGACCCTTTGTAATCCATTGTAGTCTCTTAGAGTGTTGGAGCTGGTTGCCATTCGTTAGAGCTGGATGCTGTAGGCCTTAGGTCCTGTACTTACTGTGCTTACAGCTCTTCTCAGTTTACACACACAGAGTGTGTTCAGAGGTTAGAGTGGTATTAGCTGTTTTGGATTAGAAATACTAAATTAGGGCCGGGGAGATGGCTCAGTAGAATAAGCGCTTCCCTGACAAGTGCAAGGGCCTGAGTTCAATCCCCGATTCCGCAAAAAATCAATCAATCAATCAATCAATCAAGTGTTCTAGGCCACTAGATTGTAATCATTCATTAACATTCAGTAAGTCGTATTCTACACTCACTATCTGGTAGGAATAGAATATATTAAGAAGCAAAATATTTACTATCTAAAATTTGTCTTTTAGGTTTAAGAGTCTCAAAAAATATAATCATTTTATAGAATATCTGTTAGTAGTTGAGATTCAGTCTCATACATGACCACTGATTAAGGGGAGAGTAGAAGTTTACTGGTGCTAGCACCCAAAGTTTTGTGAAATTGACAGCTTTTATGGTGACTTTATGTTTATCTGAAAGAATAAACAAATAGCTAAAATATTAGTTTAGGAAAATGAATGTGAGATTTTATATAGTACAACATTAAAGATTTTAATATGATAATATAAAGTAATATTAACATATTTAGCTATAACTATTCATTAGTATTAGGATAAGCATTAAATAAAAACAAAAGAAGTAGTTTTCTAACTAATGTATTGAAATACCAGATTAAAAAAAATACCAAATGAAATTAAAGTTTTTAAAATGACCACATTTAAAAAAAATCACACTGAAAAGGGTGTAATTAACTACTTATTTCTTCTGAATAAAGTAGAGGATTGCTTTCTAAATAAAAAGCAGAGGGACTATTTGTAAAAGAAAAGTTTTATGGGGACAACATAAAAAAATCAAACATAGATGTAAAAAAAGAATGCTGTAAGTAGGTGTAAATACAGAGATGGAAATAAATTGAAAGATGAACAGTCAACCAAGAAAGAATATTTGCAGCATACAAGGTGAAGGGTTAACACCTATAATACAAATTAAACATTTAGAAATCAACATCCTATCAAAATGGGCAAAGAACATGGATAAGCAATTAAAAAATAAATCCACTTGTCCGGTGGATTTATAAAAAAAAAAAAAAAAGTTAGCTTCAGGTAACCAAGGAAATAAAGAGTAACATCATTTTGAGATCATTGGCTAAAAATTATTTAAATGATATGTCTAGATTTGTGCAGAGTTAAGTAAAATAGAGATAGCTAGCAGAAGCATGTATTGCAATTGGTTTTGTGGGGTGGGCATGGAAGTTTTGGTCAGATAACTCAATTTCCAAGAATTTTTCTAGAGTTTCCTCACTGTAGAATTTTACAGGGAAAATTGATTAAACACCCAGTAATTTGTTGCTGGCTAAACTGTGGCGCATGTGGCACATAAGTAATTATTGCCAAGATGGACATTTAGCCATGGGCTGGATCTTGGTTCATGTAGGCTGTTTGTTCTGAATTAGGCCAGCATTTCAGTGAGGTGAAGAAAGGGTAAAATCTCACAACACCTGTGCAGTGAAGCAAGGTTACACACAAGGGGAAGAGATGCATAAAGCAAAGTAAAAGTTTCCAAGTTACAAAGATACAGGAAATAACAACTTGAGGGTAAAAATGTATAGTATAAAGGAAAAATGAAGCATATTCTGCATCCAGGTCCAAGCCCTTGCCTGGGATGTTAAATAAGTTTAACAAGTTAATGCTGAAACGTGTATATGCATTGTTTCAGTGATTTCAGGGATAGAAACTTTGCCAGGGAGCTCTCAATCCTGTCTCAAATAATCATGTGGAACTTGGTTACTATCAAGGTAAGTACCTAGATTGTTTGCATTGAATTATGTTGACTTTATATAAACTACCATTGGTGTGTGCCTCTGTTCTCTTCTATCTTGGACTTGGAAAAGAGGATCCTTTTTGTTCTACAGGATCCTCTGGATTATACTTTTTTTCCTTCCAAAAACTCTCATAGTGCCTGTTGTCAGTCAATAGTTGGACAGCTTTCCTAAAAATTTTAGTTTTTACAGTCAAAATATTAGACTCTTAGTTGGACAGAAACAAAAAGAAGAAAGAGCCTTCCTCCTGTGGAATTTTCAGCAATGAAGCCAACTAGTACAAGTTCTAGGACTTCCTGGGGTGACAGACAGATATACATGTAGCTCTCTGTGCCTACAAACCTTGTTTTCAGAGAGTTCCTTTGTCACAGTTGCTTCTATTCTTGGGAGCTGCTGGATAATTGCCTGTGTAGTGATACATGACCTAGAGCCACCAGTTACATTTTCTGAGCTAAAGAGCACATTTTGCCGTCATCATCTTATTGCCATGCTGAAGCATTATGACTTTTTGTAGTAGTGATGCAGGATAATCGATTCCAGAGTGATAAACAGCTCTATTTTCTCCTTCAGTCTCTAGATCCTAGAGAACGGCTCCTTGGAACTATCTTGTGCTATTCTGTAATTATGTTTTGTAAAACTTGTCTCAGGATCTCCTTTATGGATATAGGCTGTTGTGATTAGGTATTTTGTGCTGAATGAAGATGCCTGAGTGGACAGGCAGGATGTGCTTCCAAGCCCCTGCAAATCAGAAACAGCTCAGAATTTCATCCAGTATCATTAGAGCTAAAGGATGGGGACACACATACTCAGCATTTGGGGAGGGGGGGTTCAGTCAAGATGGAAAAAGCAAACAAACAAACAAAAAAAAAAAAAACCAGTGAAAGAGCCAAATGCCATCTCTTTACTTTGGAGACTCCATTAGCTTAAAGTTATTGCCAGCAGTCAGTTGTCAGTGTCCAGATCAGATAAACAGATTCCAGATCTTGTCCTTCAAGATCAGTATTCCTGAAGGCTCTTTACTTATTCTGTAATGACTTACGCCATTCACCACTAGGCCCTGAATTCACCAGATGGCTTCTTGTCAGTCTTTTTGAATAGAGGGAAGCATAATAAAGTATTAATTTTTAAGGATTCAAGTAAGAGGAATTACATATAAAAGCACTAATATCAACTTCAAATAACATTTTTAACATACAATAATACATATAGATTTTCAAAACAAGAATAGCTGATTTAGCAATGAATGATATATTATTTATTTTTATCATCAAATCTGTTGCTCAGATTATGCAAGATGGGACATACTAAATATTACTGCATGCTTTTAAGAAATCTTAATTTTTTTATATTTTTCTTCTGTTACCTTTTTCTAAGAAATTTACTTTAAAGAGAGTATAGTAATAATTGATATGACATTAGAGATGGTACACACTTAGAAGACCAAGATGACAGGTATGTCAAGCATAGCTTTTATATTACATTGCTGCCCTCAATCCAAATAACATTTCTGTTTTTCTTGTAACATGCAGTACTTCTATGTTTTCCCCCACCCTCAGCTTCCCTAGGAAGTATATAGGGTTGGCATTAGCTTCCATAGAACACAGAAGGAAATGGGTAATAGAGAGAAGCTGGGCCCTGAGGTGCTTCAGACTCAAAGCGGAAGGTAGTCAGCCAGCGTCCCTTCACTTCTGCAGATGTGGTTTAGCAAAACCTTCAGAAATGTAACTTCTTGTCTGAGAAGAGGAAAAAATGGTATATTGTCCAGTTCTAAAGAGAATGGTAATTTTGCTTTGGGATAAAAATGAAATCCACTGAAGAATGTACAGCAATTAACCACTAAGAAGAATATATGCAGTGTATTATTTGTTAAAACTGTACTTCTGATTTGATTTGAAACTGTCTCATTGCTATCTGTTTATCAATAAAACTTTGAAAAAAAAAAAAGAAATCCACTGAAGAAAAGAAATAAAATTGAATAGAAAAACCAGTTACATTTTATTCCATTGTCATTGTTTAAAGTAGGTGCTACAAAGGAAAAAACTTTAAGATACCACATTAGTTACTTATATCAAGGCAGACCAGGACTGTCAATGATCTTGTTCTTAGAAAACAAAACCAAAATTCCTTTGTGCGTCTTACTAAAACTTTTAGCACTTTTGCATGAAGTTATGTGCAGTTTATCCTTTTAATTCTATTGTAGTAGCTGTTGCTGATGTATTGTATACTTGCCATCTCCAGAAGAAAGTACTTTATTTAACCAAAGTGAAGTTGGGTAGTGCCCAAAAGCTGAGGCAGACTAGAGGTATTATCATTTATGCTGATCTCTCAAGCAGTGCACTTTGCTAGCTGGCCCCTCAATTACCTCTTGCTTTCTGAATGGCTACTGTTAAAGAAATGAAGCATTTTGCTTTCTAGACAGCTCTCTGATTGTTCTTGGCAAACACTCACACAGGAGTGCCTGGTTACACTGCTTTCTATTTTTCTCCTGACCATTCCACAGCAGTTCAAAAGGTGATTGTTCCTGGGGAAGGGGTCAAGTCCAAGCATTTGAAGAAACCTGCTCTGGTGTCTCTCACTGATAGACTGTGACCTACATAGGATTTCTGAGCCTAAGCATTATCCCTTTTGCCCAGCGCCTGAGTGGTTTGACTGATTCTGAATGAGAGAAATCTCTTTTCAGAACAGCCTCTAACAATTTGTCAATCCACAAATACTGTCCAACCCTTTCTCTTGAGTACATGTGCTCTTTGGCCAGTGTGATTGGCCATGCTGGTTGGAGGGTATGGGGGTGACACTGTAGAAAATGACATACGGTGAAAACTTTGAGTAACTGGGTACAGGAATGGTTCTGCCAGGAAGAAGTCTTTAACCCCTGGCAAATTGTCCCAAGAATTCTTGTGCCCAGCCGTAGCATTTACCCAGAGATAACTGGCAGGTTATCCAACCTTACCCCTAACCTTACCCTCAGAGTGTGCCACAAAAAAACCTCAGTGTTACTATTTTTGCATCACTCTAGTATATCAACAGTTTGTATATCTGGTATGTCAATAGTAACAAAAGACGTCAGTCTATAGCATCATGTTTTTAGTTGTGGTATTTGTATTGACAAAACATAGTACATTAAAAAAATAGTACATTTAAAAAGATAGATAAATAAAAATTTAAAAGTACATTTTAATTGCTGAAAATTAAATGAATGCTCTTGGGAAACTGCATTTTCTTTCCTAAACAAAAAAATGTTAGACACTTTAAAAATGACAGCATTTGTTATTTAATTATCTCCTTCTTCTGGTTTTCTTGACTTTTTTTTTTCCAGAATTAATGGCTATGTATGTGGCACATCCATTCAATTTCTTCTTTTCCACTCTCTTTGGATTAACTTCTGTTTCTACCTTCCCTCTCTCTTCCTTTTTCTTACTTAAATAGCAGCACACTGCAAATCCATCTTTTTCCTTTGCCTCAAGAAAGAGGGCAATGAGTCCTGGATGGTGACAGTTCCAAAATTTATATACAAGAGGCATCCAGAAAGTTCTGGTGCTTGGGTTTGAGGGGTAGGCAGGTATCTTAGAACTCTGCTCACTCAGCTTATACAACCTTTACTTGACTGACTGCACCTTTCCTGTGGGAGAGCTGGTGGTTGTCTACAGGGGCTGAAGCCAATGTAAGTAGTTGCTTGCTGTTGATCTAGTCTGATTCAAGGGGTTTTTGCTTTGCAAGAATGGAATTAGCAGTGTGGACAAATGCATTTCCTGCCTCATATGGTTGTCTCCTTTACCTACTAGGAAGCTTCATTAAAAAGCCATAGACAGAGTGGAGCAGCCTGGGTTGCTCTTACCTTTCCCTACTATTCAGACCTGAGACTCAGAATTCCATAGACTCCAGTGATTTTGTGCATGTGGTATATTCTAGAACTGGAACTCACCACTGGTGAGATTTGCTCTGTGTTATCTTTCATAGCATAGACTATTCTGTATTCTCTTAATAATATATGTATTTTTGGAAATATTTAACTTATAAGGCATAAGTAATCTTTTCCCTTTAAAGCAAAACTTTCAAAAAGATGTAAATGACTGCATCTTTGCCTTAAAATATAATGGGATAGGACCGGGGAGATAGCTCAGTAGAATAAGCACTTGCCTGGCAAGCACGGGGTCCTGAGTTCAATCCCCAGGACAGAAAAAAAAAAAAAAAAGTAATGGAATAGAAACACAAGTATTCCCCCCCCCCAGAAAGGTTTCAAAGAACAGATCATGTGATATGCCTGTCTAAATGGATATAAAGGTACTTTTAACATCTGGAATTTATCTGGAAAGTCATGTTTTCAGTCCACAAATACTGTCCAACCCTTTCTCTTGAGTGCAATTTTAATGCACTAAATGTAAACTATGAATTCTTCAGACTCTCTAGTTGCCAGGTTGATGCAAGTATGTCCCAAGTATCTAAGCTCCAAATAAGTGTGTTGTGGCATGCTTTGAGTTTAATATTGCACTAGGTGTGTGAAATGGCTAAAGAAAATTTAGCATAACCCTGTTCCTTTAGGTTGATATTCAAAAGCTGTTTCCTCAGGAAATGACTTATTTTTGAACATAAAAGTATTGCCCAAAAGAATGTAGTACCTGAAATGAGGTAATTTTGTTGATTAACTTGTAAAATCTTTAGACTATTGGCAAGTTTTCAGCCATTTAGGTTTTCTTTAAGATAGTATTGAGAGGAGAAAGTAGAATTTGTAGATCATGTACCTCTGTAAGTGGAGGTTGTTTTAAAAATCTGTTAAGTTTCAAATTTAAGGCAATGGTCTCTTTTCCTCATTTACAGCCCTTCCTTTGTGCGCTGTTCCTTTGTGTGCCAGTGACGTTAAGTTAACACACAGTTTGTTGCAGTTGTTTTCTGGGTTGTCTTTGGCACTGCAAGTGTGTAAGTGCCACAGCTCTGATGGTCAACACGTCAAGGAATGAAGTGTGCAAATCTGTGCTCCTGTTTAGGTTGCTGTATTAGAGTTCTAAACTCCCAGAGGTTTGTTGTTGTTGTTGTTGTTGTTGTTTTTTAAAGAAAGCATGGTGCCTGTGCTCCCCTTCGGATGATGCCTGTTTTTCTTTGCCATGTGAAGAGAAATGTCCTCCCGAATTGCTCAGGCTCACATACTCACCTTTTTGCCCCAGTGCATCTGTGGGTGTAAAATGAGAGGATCACTAGACTGGAATGAATTTTGAAAGCTGCAGACTAAACTCCCAGGCAGGACGGCATCCACATTATATCAGAGATGAGACCTCTGTCTGGAAAGATTTTTGGAGAGAGTAAATCCACAGTCACTGCTGTAACCTTGTAGCATAGATCAAGCCTTCCTGTTGAGAAAGACATTCGGAGCAAGCCTGAATCCTCCATGCTGAAATATAAACCCATTATCGCTTAGGGTACAGGCCAGTCAGTCCTCTTGGAGTTTATCCTAAGCTTGTCACCTAGTACTAATTTGCCCTTATCCTCTTTGTCTCTTGATATGCATAATCCCATTTCAGATTTGTGATATTTCTCAGGGATCCAGAGCTAAGCTTGGTAGTTTTTGCAAATGATACTCTGGATTGAGATGGGTTGGAAGACTTTGGATTTATAATCTTGTGTCACTTTTCAGAATGATAGTTCTATTTGAAGTATAATATCACCAAGACTTTTTCCATAATTAGCATTTCAAGTGTTCTCACCTCACAGGGTAGCCTCAAAACCTTTCACCTGAATATAAGGACAGCGTGCTCTCAATATATTTACCAGCACTGTATTTAATCCTATGTCTAGTGACTGTAATAGTGGAAACTTATCAGTGAAGCTTACCTGTCGTAATTGGGGTAAATTTTGTTTTTTGTATCCTTGAAACTGTAGTATTTCTGGTTGCTGCCAGACTTAGACTTTCATTTGACAATTTTATCTAGGTTGGAAGTGTTTTATTCTTGAACAGACTAGAATTCTTTAATAGTTTTTTTTTTTTGTTTGTTTGTTTTTTTGTTTTTTTTTTTTGTTGTTGTTCACTACCTTCTGGTTTTCAGGAAACAAAATAAGATGGCCTTAGGAAATCTTACTGCCCTGTGTCTACAGGGAAAATGGAGGAAACAGGAGAGGATAGACATGGCGAGGAGGTCAAGGATTGGGTGTTACCTCCCTTGCTTGGCATTATAACTATTGGTGAGGCAGAGCTTCCTGAACTTGGAAAATACACAGCTGTCCCTTCCCTTCCCTCACCCTTTGTAAGCATAATTAAGCCTGTGTTATGAGAAGAAAGAAGTCATTACCCAAAATGTAAGATGGAATAGTATTTTTAGGACACATTGTGCCATTTGTGTTAATCCACAAGCTCCTAACCTTCCCAAGCAAACAAACTTTTTCTTTCTCTGTCACTGTCATGGAGTTATGTCTGGACACATCTGATGAATAGTCTATTTACTGCCATGTGTTACATACTAGAATATGCTACCTTCCCATTAGAGATCCTACATCTAGAGAAAGTCAGAAACAACCAATACATACATCTACCCAGAGGAATGTTTCATTATCAGCTCACCAGTGTGGCCTCCTCCTTCTTCGCATTGCTTTCTAAGGGTGTTAGACTCCTCCAAGAGCAGAACATGCAGATGTCGGAAACCTCCCTTTGACCTTGGCTGTTCAATCTGCCATCTGTGAGTTCTGCCACTATGACTGCTATACTTTATTAACTTCATAGTAGCCTGTGAAATGAAGAGGGAAGGAAAAAAAGAAAATAAATCAATTTATAAGGGAGAATACTGGCAGGGCATTATGTGATAAAATGTGTTCCTTGTAGGTGGAGGAGGGTGGGAAGCTCTGTACGGTATCTTAAAATTATGCTGAGTTGTTGCATACCTGTCCAAATTGCTATTGTGTTGTGGTTTCTAGATACAAAAGTGGGAGGACAGTCTGCCTTTGAGAGAGAAGCTGATGCTTAAAAGAAAGGAGCTGGAATGCTGTCTAGCCAGACTTAAACCACAGGGTTTCATTCTGGTCTGTGGCTTACTTGCATTGTGTTGCAGCTTTCATCTGCAATTCTGACATATTTGGAATTTGGCTAGGGATTGGAGAATGCTCTCAGGCCCTGGCCAGGCTGCACTGGCAGATGGTAGAGGGCACCTGCTTTGGTGGGCACATGACTGACTTGTATGAATGGGATCTTTATGGAGAGTACAGCCCTTGATTGTTCACAGGGTTCAGGCTGCTTTTACCTGCACCATAGCTGCTTTTCTCCAGCCCACACATTGTCAAAGCAAGTCCAGTGGAGTGCCCAAGTTTTCTTCTAGTACTGTTGGCTTTTCTGGTTTGAGTAGCACTGATGTGAACCATCTAGTGCTAAGCACCATCCAAATCCACAGGATAGACTCTCTGAACACTCTCAGACCACACTAGCTACACAGTCTCACATTGTGTGACCCTGGGCACCCACAGCATGTGAAATGCAATATTGCTAATTGTGATAGGCCAGCTTGGAGTTTGTGATGTTAAATACTAAGAAAACTGTGCCTCGGTTTCCTAGTGATGCAATGAGTAATCCTAGTATTCTACAAAAGGAGGTCATCTGTCTCACTGGGTTGCTATGAATTCCATGAAAACCCTTTCAAAGTGATTAGCTGGCACATAGGAAGTAAGGTAGGCAGAATCCCTCTAGAGTGCAGTGCAATGCTTGGTCGTGGGTACCACTTATCAAAAGGAACATTCACATCCTGGGGACCCCTAAAGAATGAAGAATTGTTCTGGAGGTTTGATGATTTAGAGAGATGATATTGATACAGTGATTTATTTGGAGAGTTTGAATTATAGAAAATAATTTTGTCTAACTTAAAGAGCTAGGCCAATGGGGAGAAGTTAAAAGGAGGCAGTTTCCGGGTCATTGTGTAAGATTAAATTTGCAAATGATTATAGCTGTCCAAAAGTGGCCAGGCTTGGCTCTCTGGGGGTTGCTAAGATTTTGATTCCATAGTCATAGTAATCACCTGCAGTTGCATGGTAGACAATATTCTGGCAATGCTTAGGCTGTTGGACAAGAGAAGAGCTAACGATCTTTCCAATTTCCACATTCTGAAAATTTTGTTTTATCTCCATGAGTACCCTGGGAGTTTGTTGTAGGCAGGATTACATATTGTACTTGTTTGCAACCCCCATAGTACTGTGTAATTGAGGTCAAGTAAAATAACAAAAAGAATTGTATAATACTAATATGTTACTGTGACAGAAAAAAAAAAACTCAGTAAACATTATCTGTAATCACACTATAAAGGGACACCTTGGAAAGGTTGCCAGCACTTTTTTTTTTTTTTTTTTTTTTTGGTGGAACCAAGGATTGAACTCAGATCCTTGCATGTGCCAGGCAAGCGCTTATTCTACTGAGCCATCTCCCCGGCCCCAGTTGCCAGCATTTTTGTACTTGTCTTTTAAGGCTCTTGTTCATCTCCCTTCTCATGTATTTCTTTTTTTAGGTAGAGGATTTGTAGAGTACTAGGCAGTGAACCTAGGACTTTGCACTGAGCGACATCCCCAGCCTGTTTGCACTTTTTGTTTTGAAACAGAGTCTCACTAATTTGTCTAGGCTGGGCCCAAACTTGTGATCCTTTTACCTCAGTCTCCCAGAGTGCTGGTATTATGTGCATGTATATTTTTTTCCATAATTTTATTGAGAAGCATAGCAATGAGACAGTTTCAAATCAAATTGGTAGGACAGTTTCAATAATTAACACATTGCATACATTCTTCCTAGTGGTTATTTGTTGTACAAGATGCAGACATGATATCCTATTTACAAACACTATTAGAACAAAACCCTCTATTCATTGAATTAAGAGAATGCAGCTATATATCTATCCTAACCATTTTGAATACACAGATAGAAAATGGTCATTCATCTGTATCCCCTTTTTTTCTTTAGTTCCGTCATTTAAATATTATAGGTGTGTGAACTCAGCAAAATATTCCAATGGTCCATAATAGTATTGAGTCTTCTGCTTGACTGGCAATGTCAGAAATTGTTGACCTGAGTCCCCTACAGCTCAACATAACAACATGGCTTTACTTCTTATACTTCATTTTTATACTGCTGGATGGTTAAGACTAAGATAAAGTAAGACCTATGTAACAAGAATTGTAACTTTTGGATCTGATAAGGTCAATCAAATCCCCTTGGGATTTATCCTGAGACCTTGTATCTCAGATTGTAGATCCTTTGTCAGTGTCAGCCATGTGGATGAGTCGCGGCCATTGCTTGGCCAGTGTGCTCTCTGTGACAGCCTGAGAGAATGTTTTCTCTCCATGTGACTCTCCTTAGGCACACTCTACATTATCAATCACTTTCCTCTTTGGCCCCATATCTCCTTGATTAGAAAATTTGGGACACAACAGAGTTACATGATGTTACAGTAAAAATTCTCATATGTCCTGAGTCTTAATTGACGTTGGAAGGCTAGGGCCAAAATGTTGACTTTCCTTGCGGCACTCCTTTTTCTCTAATTTTTGATCTGCAAACTTAGGTTGTTAACCCTCCAGAAGAGGTTGTTGTTATTACCATACAACCTAGGCCATTAAGCTTAACCTCACTATCTGTCTGAATATCAGACATCTTAGGCATAACATGGAACAGGTATTTTTCATCAGGTATTGGTATGTTAAACTTTAAGTTCCTACAGAATAGGACTGTAGGGACTTTTAAATTTTTTTTTAAAAAATTTAAAAATTAAAATATATTTTAAAAATAGGGATAAAGAATTATATATATTTACTGTGCGCATATACTTTATACTGAATTAAAATTGTACTGTATTGAGCATATTGCTTCCCATGTGCTATTTTAGATGTATTTACTCTTAGAAAAATATGTGACAGATGTTTGCAGATGGTGGGATAAGATTAATGTATGTTAATCTGAATTTTTAAATTTTCCAAATATATCTGTTCAGCAAATCATTTCAGGTTGTGCCAGGTACCAAGTACTGTTCATTTTGTTTGTTGGTCATTTCTCCAGAATCTTGACATTTCTGTTTTCTCGAAATTTATAGTCTCTAAAACAGTGAATCAACAAGAAACTTGCATGGTAAAAAATTAGGTAGTGATAAGCATTAACAAAAATGAAAAGGAGGAAAAGGATAGCAAACAGGTGGAAGAGGAGGAGAACTTGTTCAGAGTGGATGATAGCGGATTATATGGGACTCACTGTGACAGAATTTAGTAGAGATATGGGAAATAATGGTTATCAAGTTGCTGTGCGTGTGAGGTGTGTGTGTGTGTGTGTGTGTGTGTGTACTTGTGTAAATACATATTTTATTTTTAATGTATGTGTTCCAGATCGGAGTTCATTGCCCATCATATAACTTAATCATTTTTGTTATCATCAAGCATAGATCTTTATGTTGTATCCTTACCTAGAATAAATTATTTTGTCTTCTATTAGCTAGCTTGATTCCTTCCTTCCTTCCTTCCTTCCTTCCTTCCTTCCTTCTTTTTTTGGTGGAATTTCACTTTGAGGTCACTGTGTTTGTCTACATGGTTCTTGATCATCTCTTAGCTGACTGGTCCGAGGAGCCAGGCAATGCAGGGTACAGACCACTCATGCCTTATTGAAATTTCCAGTCTTAGAGCCAGTATATTTACCTGACTACCTTCCTGGTCCAGCCATGGTGCAGAGTGTGGCTGACTCAGATAATCATGTAGAAACCCAAATTATAGACTAGTGTGAGTAATGTGTTCTGGGCTCCAAGGTGATGAGTTGTTCTTGTTGTGTGAACAAGGAAAGAAGATAGTAGTTTACACTAGGCTTTCAAAGCCTAGTTGTGTCTTGGTACTTTACAGGAGGCAAAAGGTAGCCTAATGGTCATAATGAAGATAATAATGGTCATTTTGGCTCACACTGCCAGTTGGCAGCATGGTTAAGAGATTTACTTTCAATATTTCATTTCATTTTTATAACTCTGAATGGATGGAAGTTATGCCCACCTCACAGATGGGTAAATTAGAACTTGAAAAGTAAACAAGTTATCCAGGACTGAACTAGTTCTCCAGTCCAGAACGTGTTTATTTTTGCTTTCAGACAAAGCTTGTGTCCCAACCACCGTACTGGTTCTCCATTGTTCTCTCAACTTTTACATTTTTCCATATTCTTCTCTTTTGAGGAAAGAAATAAACCAACTTGGGGTGAGTGTTAGTTGGTTTAGGGTCACTTTGAAGGAGATATTTGGACCTAAAACCCTTTCCTCTTTCTATCTACACAGTGGTCTCTGATGCAATCAGTACTGTCTCCTGAGGGAGACCATGTTCAGTAGATTGAAATGTATTTCCCCTATTCTTTGCTGGTGCTTTAGGTTAGCTGCACCAGCATGCAGGGAAGTGGCCCAGCAGTCAGCAGCCATTCCTTCTCTAGAATGTAAACATGTTCTAGAATCAGGTGTTTATTTATTTATTTATTTGTGTGTGTGTGTGTGTGTGTGGCCAGCTCAGCCCACCAGGGGGCGGGGCTGGCTGGCATGTGGTGCTGGGGGATTGAACCGCGGTCCCTGTGCTTTGCTAAGTTTGTTCTAAGTAGGTGCTTTAGACCACTGAGCCATCTCACCAGCCCCGAATCAGGTGTTTTTATATTTTATTTTTTTAAGAGCAGAATATACTTATTGGGGGAACAAAACTTCTGTCTGAGAGAGAGATAGAAAGGGGCCCAATGCTTGTCTGAATCAAGCATTTTTAAAGTGATGTTCTTTAAATGAAATAATGCATGCTAAAGAGTCTTTCAGAATGTGGTAATATATTTTAAAAGGAATACAGTGAATATCTCAATGGTTGACAATTTGACTATGCCTGTGCTTTAATCAAAAGTCTGAAGGCACATGGCTTGAGTTTTATGTAAAGTTCCTAAGTGCATTACTATACACACACACACACACACACACACACACTGAATGTTCACTTGTTTCCCTAAAGAAAAGAAAAGAAAACAAAAAACATTGTCCTCAGTCTAGCAAAAAAAAAAAAAAAAACCAGTCCTTCAAAGCTCTTCAGCCATTGCCATAAATGTGCTTTGCCCTTTCCTGCTCTGCGGAGTTTATTGACTGTTTCACTGTTGAAGGTACTTGGTTTCTCTAGGAAGGGGAATTCAATACCTGCTAAATTGGATCAATATAAAATTTTATGAACAATGCAGGCCTTGTCATGGAACTCTGTTACTCATGTCCATATAATTCTCTGTGGGAGTTTCTGCCTCAGGGAACACATCAGTATTTAGTGTGTGCTGAAATATTCATGTCCTCTGATTAGCTGGATTTAATGGTTACATCTTCATGTCCTTCACGATGTGTCATTAGAACGCAGCCCACCTTGAAATTTAAGTGAGTAGATGCAGCCACTTTATTGCAGTGTCTATTTAATCTGTGTTTCCTTCTAAGTATCCTCAGATAACCACATTATTTTGGTTTCTCTTGAATACAAAATAACGGGTATTTATTTTTAGTAGAAAGGTAGTTCCTATTCTATGGTGCATTTAAAAAATGCACACAGGCTGCATTTTTAAAGATCTAATGATTGAAATAACTTTTCTATATAATAGTATTTAAATAATGTAATTATTTTTAAGGGCTAGTTCACATACACTACAAAGTTTCCTTTTTAACCTTTCCTATTGCTTATGGAAAGAATTACATTTTTTTTTTCTGATTCTTTCTTGGGTCTGCTATCAGCTGAACAAACTATCTTCTATTTCTCAAAATGCAGTGTGCTAATTTTGTAATTCTGTTTTCTCCTCTCATTAAAATGACTTCTTGTTTGTGACTATGCCTTCTTAAGAGTTTCCTAGGTCTCTGTAAGGATCTGAGGATTGCTGTGATACTTTGTTACAAAAGGAACCAGCCCTGGGATAAGGCAGACCTGAGCTCTCTTTGTAGTGTGACAGTTACTCCTATCGTCAATCACACCTTTTTATACTAGGGATAACGACCTTACCCAATTCCTAAAGCTGTGTAAAGAAAAATTAAGACAACGCATTCTGCGTACTCAGGATATCAGCTTGCACTTATGAAACACTCATGTGTTAGCTAGTATTATTGCTAGTAAAAATTATGATAGGTCTTATTTTTAGATGAGCACCTGTTTGCAGACAGTAGAACTGAGGGTCATCTTCAAAGATGTTAGTCTTGCTGGCCCAGCCCCCGGGGTGCATTGAGGGCAATTGACACTGGGAGTAGTGGCCCACGGCTGTAATCCCAGCTCTTCAGAGGCTACAAACAGGAGGATTACTTCAAGTCCCATCTAGTAGCGAAACCCTGAACACCCTGTAGACCCTTCCCCCCACCCCCCCAAAAAAAAGATGCTAGTCTTGCCACCTCTTCTTGGCAACCATACCTTTTTCCACTTATTTGAGGTGAGCAAAAGAGTGGCTTTGTGTGTCCTGGGGACAGTAGTGTAGCTGCTTTCACGGGTGCTACCTGAGACTTGATTGATGGCTTGGCATCATCACTGGTGTTAGGGAGCTTCATATGGGGTTTGTTTTTTTATGTAGATTGTACCCTAGTGTTGCCATGCTAAAAGGGCTTTGGAGTACTGTTTTAAATTTAAGGACCAGAGTGGCATTTCTGAAAATATTACATGGCAGGTGTCCCCCTAGCTAGAATTCTAGCAGCAAACAGGAATGCTCAGTCCTGAAAGCCACTGAACAGTCCTGACTGTGTCTGTCTGGCAGGGAACACTGTCCCTTTGCCAGGGATTTTGTTCTCTGTGTATCTGAATTATACTTTTTTTTTTTTTTAATTATTATACTGGGGATTGAACTCAGGACCTTGCACTTGCTAAACAGGCACTTCAGCCACTGACCTACTTCCCCAGCCCTGAATTAGAGCCTCCGGGGTGCAGTGGATCTTGAATGGGAAGCACATGAGACTGCTTCCTGGTGTGCATTTGTCTACTGCTATTAGCAGGCTGGGGAAACATAGGCAACCATTCACCCCTCATAAGTCCTTGGATTACCTCGTGGGAGAGGAAGAAACCTCTGGACTAGGAGCCAGCAAACCTGCATTGCATGTGCTTCTTCTCTCCTAGGTCTTAGTTTCATTTCTTCATGAAGGAAATTGGACTAGATATTGCTCAAGGTCGCCTGCCTTACTTTTGAGGACACAGACGTGTCAGAGGAAGAGTGGCACAGACACAAACATATTTTTCTTCCTTTTGGTTCATAAAGTGTCTTTAAATCACACCTCATAGTTCATATATACAAAGCTCTGATTAAGGTTAAAACCCATTTGAGAAACAAGAGTATAACTGAGGGGATATTCCAAGATTAATATAAATGTAAGATTATGTTTATAGACATTTGACAGGGTTGGTTGTTCTGGGTAAATTTAGCTTTCTAGGATTTAAACCTGCTGTCAGTTCTTTTCCCTCATTTGATCTTAACTTTCTGGGCTCAAATGATTCTCCTACTTAAGCTTCCAACATACTAAGACTGTAGATCCATCAAGTTTTATAAAAATTGTCCAGAAGGACCTCTCTGCTGCTGTTTTCATGGCTGCCTCGACATATTCACATAGATGTTTTTGTAGCATGTGCAGCATCAGTTATCAACTCCCTAGCCTTCATGAGGTTACCACCACGTCAGCCAGGATGAGGGGATGTGAGACCCCAAAAGAAATGGGGGTCTCTAATGCTGTGACCACATTGCTTTGGTCACAGCATTAGAGATAAGATGGAACAAGAAAACCTAACAAGCTCAGATGCACAGGGGCAGGGGGCCCAGCAGTCTATCTTGCAATGTGCACTCGGCTCTTTGTATGATCAGCTTTCACCGGCTTCTTTGAAAAAAAATTAAAGTGTTAATTTATTTACTTGGTACAGGGTCTCTCTACGTCATGCATACTCATAGAGATCCTCCTGTCTCAGCTTCCCCAGAGCTGGGATTATAGGTATGTGCCACCACTCCCAGTTTCAGTGTCTGGTACAGCACAGCAAGTGGTACTGGGAATGGAACTCAGGTCCTTGAGCTTGCCAGGCAGGTACTTAGACCGTCAAGCTATCTACCCAGCCCTGGCTTCTGAGCTACAGGTCTACTTGTTGTTCACAGACCCCTCCACTGTGCCTCCAGCTCCCTACAGTTGTGGCCTTTGCTGAGAAACTGTCAGTGATGTTAAGTCATGCATCTTTGTCTAGCACACTATTTAAAGTTTTACTCTCTGGGCCAGGGATGTAGCTCAGGGGCATAACAGGCAAGCTCAAGGTCCTGAGTTTGATCTCTGGTACAAAAAATAAACAAAATAATTTGACCTTCTACCAGAGGAGCTAGTAGGCAGAACAGTGTAGAAGGAAGAAAACCTTTACAATATTCACACTGCAACCTACATGAAAGTTACTTACCGTGTGTGTGTGTGTGTGTGTGTGTGTGTGTGTGTGTGTGTTATGAAGTTTGAACCTAGGACCTTTACACTGAACTACTCTCCCAGTCACTCCACTTTTTATTTTTTATTTTGAGATAGAATCTCATAAAGTTTCTGTAATGCCTGAGGTGGACTCTTAACTTCAGACTTTCCTGCCTCAGGCTTCCAGCGTACAGGGATCACAGGCATGCACCACTGCAGCTGGCTTTACCTCTATTGTTTCCTTAATTCAAAACTAACTTCCTCTCTTAAAAAAAAAAAAAAAAAAAACCTGCTTAAACAAAAAGCATCCAAAAAATTTAAGACCATTCAGTGGATATGGGTGAAGTATTTGAATGCCCTTTGCATCTTTTTTCTGTCACATTTTCATTTTTTTATAATCAGAAAAAAAACCATTTAAAGTTTTTATCCATGTGCAAAACTGAAAATGGCTGTCACACAGAACACTGTACGATGTTAAAAGGATCCTGTGGTCTAGTTTGTGGTATGGAGCTATCTGTGGGGATCGCATCCTCACCTGCTAGTAGAGAAGTGGAGGATGCCAAGCATGAGGACCCTTTCCCACTGACACAGGTGACAATCTACAGAACTTACCTAGTGTCACAGAGATGATGTCGAGCCCACATTTTTTTTTCATGTAGGGTTTCATGAATAAATTCGTCATAATTGGAAGGAAAACATACTTTCATGTTTCATATTGCTATCTATGAGAAGGGTCATTGCAATTGTGACATGCTCAAGGCGGAGAACAACTGGTTTGTTCCCCTTCCTTGGGGCAGACTGTCATGGGGAGAAGTGGAGAGATATCTGTGAATGTTTCTGGGGAGCTGGGGCTTGAAGGTGCACTGGGCACGAAGCCCCACCCTCTCCACCTTGGCAGGGGTCCATTGCAGACCCTGGGCTAGTGACTGCTCCACGTCTCCCCAAGTGGCCCATTTCATGACACCAGTGAGGATACCTCCAGCATTCTCTGTCAGCATTTCCCCTGGTCCTCACCCTTCTTCAGCAGTGAGAGGGGAGTTGTTAAGCAGGAAGTGTATCTGGCTCACACAATTGTGTCTTCGCCCCCACTCGTGAAGCTCAGAGCACTTTAGCCCTCTGTGTTTAGTCCTCCTCACCACAGGGTATGTGGCTTGTCTTCTCTCAGGGCTTGCTTTAATTAAGGGACACATCACAGTGTGTGATGCTAAAGGGGAAATCCTCAGTTGACAGTTCAGAGGCTGAGAGACGAACACAGACGTGGAAGGGAATGAGTGTCCATCTCTCTCCATCATACTTGAAACAGAATAGTCTCAAATGTTGTGGTGTTCGTGCTGAGAAATCATCACGTAAACCTTCTATCTGAAAATCAAAGTGACCTTTTCTGAGCAACCTCAGCTCTACAGGAGAAGGCAAGTATTGCCAGATTGCCTGACATATCCTTTTTTAAATTTCAAGCATTCCTGATTTCAAATCAGCTATTGATCTGTTGATTTTCAGCCTTGATGGAATTAAGCAAAGTCAGATTTACTGCTGTTAGAGTCTGTCATACACAGCTGCTATGAGCCCTTCCTTCTTAGCTCTCTCCCCATTTCTACTGTCCCCATGCCAGCACCCCATCAACCAACAGACAGAACAGAGAGGCAGGTTGCATAAAAGGGCATCTTTCTAAACCTGAAATGAAAATCTTCAAAGCTGAGTTGTATACTATTGTAGTGTCCATCTTTAAAGATCACATTTATTTGCTTTTTTCCTACTCTAAATCCTTCTTGGCAGAAGCAACAGAAAGCTTATAGGCTTTATAACGAGAGAGCATTTGCTCTGATTCCATGGCTTATCCACATGTAATGTGAACTGCAGTAGGGACTGTTTTCAGCCTAATTGGACTCTGAAAGCAGATATGAAGTGTGTCAGAGGGGTCGCAGGCTGCAACTTGCTGCTCGAGTATCAGTGTATTCAGTGGGTTTTGTGAGCAGGCCCTCTTTGCTTGAAGAGCCACAGAAGGCACCTGCTGTGGGGCAGGAGCACCTGCCTTTTGAAGCCAAGTCTGCAGACTGCACAACTGATCAGGCTGAGAGGAGTACACACTGTCCCTGTCACTCTGCCTACTCCAGTTCACCTGAGAGGTGGTTGGTAAGGATGTATGGATGGATAGTGGATTTGTCTTTGTGCAGCATCATGTGTTGGAACTCTCATGCTGCTCCTCAGAGAGGCTCTGTGAACACACAGGAAGCCTCTGTCTAGCCCATCTGGACTGTGGGGTGGGGGAATGAGGAAGAAAGGACTCGCAAGAAGATGAACAGGCTAAGTCTAAGACAGACAATCTAGAAACAAAAAATAAGTAGCCTGCATTCTATTTCTTAATTTTCAGCTCCTGTCTGTTTTGCTGACAGTGATTTGAGAGACTGAATTTAAAAAAAAATTAAATCTGGTCGCCCTAGCCAACTTTTATATTTTGCAGAAGTAAAGTTGACTTTGTTCCGCTTTGTCCTTGTATCTGAAGTAAACAGGCCCTCACCAGCTCTCAATGTCATTTTTCGTGAGCAACTCAGGAAAAACCTGTGGTGTAAGGAGTTTGCTCTCTAGTCTGATTTTGCCATCCAAAATTAGATTTCTCTGTCCCTGCATAACCGTTTTCCCTGTTGTACATAAGGTGACCATATTACCCAGCTTGCCTCTGGCACCTGATTTATATCCATTGTCCCCTGAGATTAATGCACGTTCTCAAAGCTGTCCCATATTGGATGGCACATTTTATACATGGCTGCACTAATTACAGAGATGGAAGGGGAGGAAATTATTTTGGGCTGAACTGTCTAACCTCCTGCACTTTTTTTTTTTTTCGTCCCTCAGCTCCATCTGGCAGCCCTGGCATCTCTCAAGGGAGATATAGTGGAGCTTAATAAACGCCTGCAGCAGACCGAGCGGGAGCGAGACCTTCTAGAGAAGAAATTGGCCAAGGCCCAGGTAAGGGATCTGTAAAATTTTGTTTTAATTTGTTTGTTTGTTTAAAAAGAAGAGAATATACATATACATTCCCACAAAACAAAGTCTGGCTTAATGAGCAAGTGGTCTTAGTTTTGGAGGGATGATATATCAAGCAGCAGACAGTGTGGTGGCACACACCTTCAATCTCAGCACTGGGGAGACTGAGGCAGGAGAATCTCTGTGAGTTCCAAGCCAGTCTGGGCTGCATAGAGAGACCCTGTCACAAAACAAGATGAGAAACAAAACAAAACAAGAGAAAATAAAACATGATAGGGTGCCATCAGCCACTACAGCAAGCGTGTATCTCCCAGAGCCCTAAAGGCTGGAAGTCAAGGTGCTCACCAGCGCTGCCCCTGGAGAGGCTGTACACATGCTTTACAGACACCAGCTCCTCACTATGGCCTCATGTAGGAGAGAGCACAACTGTGCCTCCCTAGTTTCCTTTAAAAAAAATTAAATTTTTTATTACATGTTTGCTTTACATATCTATATTTGTCATGGAAAGTTGGTGCGTATACACATCTTAATTATTCTCTTCCTTCCCATTTCCTCCTTTTTTCCTCCATCGTTTGGCCTTTTTCCCATCTGCAGAGTATCCATCTCCCTAATGCCCATCGTCTGTCTTTTATTTTCCTCTTTTAAAAGGGAACTAATCCTACTTCCAAGGGCTACACCTTCATGCCCCAGTCACCTCTCAACAGCCCTACCTCCTGCCCTAATGCCACCACAATGGGTAAACCAAAGAGTCTGGGAAAGTATAAACACTCATGAAGCACATTTGTACCCCTGCCCAAGGTAAGAAGCAGAACTTGTCTCTCCTCCAAGACGGCCCTCCTGCGTCCTGTCCCAGATTCCACATTTCCCTCCCACAGAGGTAACCACTAAGATATTTACAGTAATATTTCTTGCATCTTTACATGTTATCACTTGTGTTTGCATTCCTAGACAGTAGAGCTTAGTCTTGCCCACTTAAAAACAAGGTGTTTGGGAGCCAGGGATATAGTTCATTGATACAGTGCCTGTTAGGCAAACACAAGATCCTGAGTTTGATTCCCAAACCAAATCTAAGAATCAAACTCCTGATGGATTACAAAAAACACTCCAAAACAAAAACAAACAAACAAAAAAAACCACCTAGATGTTTATTTGTATTTTATTTATTTTTTTATTCATTTGATGTTTCCTTTAAATCTTTTAATCTACAAGTTTTTCGTACACTTTCTGTTAGCTTTTTAATTTATCTGTTAAAACTCGCTGTACCGTTTTCCACAATCCAGATATTGCTGATTGTACACTTGTGGGATTCAACATGTCTTTGTGCATCTCTTGCAAACTGACAGTTGAATCCTGAGGCACAGTCAGCTTTTTATCTAATCCCTTTGGCAAACTCTAAAAAATTGTTTTCTTTTCTTTTATTAATTTTATTGAGAAACAAATAGCAATGAGACAGCTTCAAAACCAATTAATAGGACAGTTTCAATTATTAGTACATTGCATACTGTTGTCTGTGTAAAAAAATTGTTTTCAACAGCGGGCCTATAGTACCTGGTTGTTTATCTTTCTGTGATGCTAGCAGCTGTTAATGCTTATTACCTAAATTCATTATTTTGTCATGGCTTACAAAATCACCTTTACTTCTCCCATTTCTGTTACTAGTAAGAGTCTTTTTATACAGACAGTTTCTGTCATCTACTGTTTGTTGAAACAATATATAGTTCATGGAGAAAAATCAAGCCCAGACCCTCCAATCTTTCCTTTTACTTAATCTTTTTCAAAATGATGAATTGATTGACTATCATCCCATGAAAGTACCCACTTATTTTTTTTTAATATTATGCTTCTTTCTTTCTTTTTTTTTTTTTAATGTATCTGGTACAGGCTCTTACTGTAGTGATCTTTCTATTTTCATCTCCCCAGTGCTGGTATTATAGGCATGTGCCACCACACCCTGTCTCGGTGGCCAGCTCTGCATGCCTGGGGGTGGGGCCAGCATGGCACGTAGGGCCAGGAATTTTTTTAATATTATGAATTGATGTATTTTAATATATTTGGATTTCAAACCATTATAATTGTTTTCCTTACAGAAGCTCAAAATATACTGTTATTAGTGAGAGGCTCTTCAAGTTGGCTCGTAAGTCTTATGGCCTGAACTGATTAGTTATTGCAGGCTCCTTGCATATATTCCTTGCCCCAAACCTAGAGTTTATCATTCTCCAAGTAGCCACAGTTTTCCTTGGCAGGAAGTGACATTTTCAAGACCACTGACTACTTACTAAATACTAAAGGTACTTATTTTTTCTTGGTGGTCCATTGTATGTAGGTCTCTTTTGTAAACAGAGCAAAGAAGTTATTTAGTAACTCATATATAAAGGTACAATAAGTGTTACAAAATTTTAAGGATGTATATGCATGCCTTATGAATTCATACTAATGAATACCTCCAGCGCAAATTGAGACTACTGCATATTTTTGCTGAATGTCTGCATTTATATTTCCTTTCACACTAAAATTTGTTGAGGTTATAGGGGAAGATAGAATTAGAATATTCCATAAGCATTCTTTTGTTTCATCCTATGTTATATTCAGACAGTCTCAGAATAATAACATTAGTGACACTATAACCACTGTAGTAACTGAGAACTTAACTTTTGTTGCGTTCTCATTTTCTGAACTTTTTGCAATAGAGCTATGTTGATCCCACCTGGTCATATGACCACTGATTCTTATTTAGTATTTTACAAGTGTTGATAGATTTGATGATCACCAGCATTCTTATGTCAGTATCTATTTTAAATGCAATATGTGTTTGTTTTGCCTGAAGCTTATTTTCTAGGTTGTTACAAGTAAACTTATGGGAATAAGGTCCCAACATTCTTGCTGATTAATAACATTGTATCTGTTCCTTTTATACTTGAAGAGCATTTTGCTCCATGTAAAGTTCTTGGCTCATGTTTTCTCTCCTTGAATTTGTTGTTTCATTGACTTTTGGCGTTGACTGTAGCTATCAAAGTCTGATAACTCTTTTACCCTTTCATGATACATGCTCCCTCTAAATATCCAGAGGATATCTTTCCTTTCTCCCTTGGTCTTTTCCTTCCATCATCCATTCCTCCCAGCTTCCCTTTCTCCCTACCTCTTTCCCTTTCTCCCTCTTCCTTCCTTAGTCTCATAATTTTACTACAGCAAGTCTTAATTATTCTAATTATGGTAGCCCTGGTATTTTCAGGTTTGTTTTGTATTCTCTGATTATTACAATCATCTTATTTCAGGATTTTTTTAAAAACTACATTGCTTGATATTGGTTTTATTCTTTGTGGTTTTCTTTTCCTTCAACTTTTATTACTTTGTTTTGCCATACATATCATATTCCTTTCGAGGAGTTGGTACACGCACATCACACATCTTGATCTTTGTTTTTTGGTTTTTTTTTTCTTTCTTTCTTTCTTTCTTTCTTTTTTTTTAACACCCTTTTCTCCTCTCCTTCCCTTCCTCTCCATCTTTTGGTCCCTTCACATTGGCAAAAGATCACTCTCCCTAGATGCTTGTTATTTGTCAGATTATCTTTGTCTTTAACGTGTCACTATCTCAAATCCTTTATATTCCTCTGTCTTAAAATTTAATGTTTTCTCTGTTCTCCATGTTTCTCTTGGGGATGTTATATGTTTCTTTTGTGCTTTCTAGTTTAATACTCATTTCTAACATGAATTTTTATCTTTTGATTCTTTGTTTTTCTTCTGTATTTTGGAGAAGGGTCTACAGGGTGTTCAGGGTCTCACTATAAAGGATTCTCCTGTTTATAGCCTCCCAAATGCTGGGATTACAGGTGCGTGCCACCAGCCCAGTTTCAATTGCTGTCTCAGCATGCCCTGGGGTGGGGGTGGGGCTGGGGACTGGGGGGGGCAGCATGGCAGGCCCAGGGATTGAACCCTTGGCCCCTGTGCCTGCTTGCAGACACTTTAATCCACTGAGCTATTTGGCCGGCCCTGTTTTTTTAGTCTTTTCTGTGTTCTGTTACCTCACTTCTGAATTTTTCGAATGCTCTTTTGATTATGCTTCATGTAATTTCCTTAAAGTCTCTAAGATAATAGGCTGTTTTTGTATTTTAATTATTATTCTGTTTGAGATTTTACAGCATGCTTTCATGGTTTATAAGGATGTTATTCTGCTGCCTGTATTACATGGAATGGGATTTTACTTCAATACTTTTTTTTAATGTGAAAAATAACTATTTGAGGCTTTTGGAGATGGGAATTAAGAAGACTTTTTTTCCCCAGATCAGAGGACTTGCTTAGCCTTACGTTTTCTTGAAATAAAAAGTATGGCCGCTTGCTTTCTGATGCTTCCTGGCTCTTTCTTTTGCCTGTTTTTATTTGGACTTTGCTGCTTTTGTTTCTTTTATTTCTAGCTTTCTTGGTCTTGGTTCTGCTTGTGAAAGGGAGCCCTGTGGCCATTATTTACAGTTCCTGGGGCTTGTGACTTGAGCTTCGTACTGTAGACCCTTGCGAGCTCTCACACAGTCTTAAAGACATGTATCAGCCACATGGCTCTAGCTGCTGTTCTCCAATTATTCTCCTCACTTATCCATGAACATCATTTGGTTGTCTTGGAGCTTTCCAGATTCATCGACCTTATTTCCCTTTGATTCTGCCTTACAGACACTGCACAGATCCATGGATAGTTTTGGTTTATCCTTACTTCCTTATACTTTGTAATTCAAGGGAATACCTTGTCTCCATGCTGTTGTTTTTTCTATGTCATTTGAGAATTGAGAAAACTTAAAAACAGGCTGGGGCTGCAGAGGTAGCTCGACGATCTAAATGCCCGCTTGGTAAGTGCATGGTCCCTGGTTCAATCCCTGGTACCACATGCCATGCCAGCCCCAGAACCCTGGGCACACCATGCTGGCCACTGAAACCAGGCATGGTGGAGCATGCCTGTAATCCCAGTGCTGGAGAAACTGAGAAAGGAGGATCAATATGAGTCCATGCTTTGTAGTGAGACCCTGAATCAAATTAATTAATTAAAAGAAAAAACAGGCTGCTATTGCTGTCCTTCTAGAATGGACTACAAAGTTTTTAAAACCTCGCATCTTATAATCACAGATTGAGTTTGGTGGAAGAGAGGAAGACGTTTTGTACTTAGATCATCTCCTCCTATATTAGATGGGCAACCCAGGGAGATTACTTGCTTGCCCAAGGTTGTAGGAACAGCTTAGCAAGGCTACCAGTAGCATTTCTCACTATAAGATGTTGCACATGCCAAAAGTGTTATGTTTTTACCTAAGTGAAATTTTTACTTAAAATATTTTCCTTTTGATTATAAAAGCAATACAGCAGTGGTTGAATAAATTTGTAAGATAGTATTGTAATGTTTGTGTGGTGGTGTGTGATAAGTTGAAACTTTTTAAATATTTTTCTATAATAAGTGTGTTTTAAAGAGAAAATGATTTTTTGTTTTGCTTTTCCCCTCCAGTATTGGGCATTGAACCTCCAAATCTTTGCACTAATCTACATTCTTACTCCTTGTTTATTTTTGTTTTATTTAGATTCTCATTAAGTTGCTGAGTTTCCCAGCTAGGTTAGAAATTGTGATTGTTGTGCCTCAGACACTTACAGTGCTGTGATTACAGGTGTGCACCATTACACCTAGTTAAAGGTGGTTATGTCTGTCTTATATTCCCCAAAGAGTTAAAGATGTCATATTATAATGACACATGCATAGCCATGTTTATAGCAGCACAATTCATAATAGCTGTATCTTAGAAGCAGCCAATATGACCGTCAATAGATGAATAGATAAAGAAGATACGGTATTTCCTGAAATGGAATACTGTTCTTCCATAATGAAAGACAAACTTGAACCATTTGGAGAACAATGGGTATACCTTGAGACCTTAATTTTCAGTGAAAGAAATAATCCACACAAGCTTAAGGAACATATAATTCCTCTTAAATGAGAAGCCCAAACTATGGGTAAAAAATTAAAGATAGGTAACAGGAAGTAGGGAAATAGATCTTTCTCAGAGAGAAATGAGATCAAACAGTGGAGTAGGGAGAGATGGAGAGAAAGTGGAAGGAAAGGAGAGGGAAAAGGAATTACATATTGTTAATATTTTTTAAAATTTTCTAAAATGTTTATTTTGTACAGGGTCTCACTACGCAGCTCAGGCTCATGGTGATCCTTCTGTGTCAGTCTCCCCAGTGCTGAGATTACATGCATGTGCCACCACACCTGGCATGCAGTACTGAGGATCAAATCCGGGTCCTTGAGCTTGCCAGACAGGCACTTAGACCACTGAGTTATCTCCCCAGCCCTTGTTAATTGTTACTAGCAAACTTTTAAAAAGAAAGGTGATTGTTCATACTTTCAACTGGAAGCTGACATGTAGCACAATCTTGGATTTTAAAAGGTAGCCAGCAAGGTATTTAGTAGGATTTGAAACTGCAAAGAGAAAACTGCCTGGCAGAAGATGGTAGGATGACAATGGCGTGCTGCTGTGCCCAGGGCTGGCCCCACACCTGACAGACTCACTTCTGCCTAGTCATTTGGAAGAATGTCTTGGATTAGCCGATGATGTCTATGATGCCGGGGCGATGTTACATTGCCATTGACTCATTTTCACACTATTGCACTAAATAAACTTAAAAATTACTCTCTACTTCTTTCACTAGAGATAGTCTCAGTTCCTGTCCTAGGACCTAGGAGAGGAAATATGAAAAAATGTCAGCCTTGCCATCTCAGACCTCTTCTAAGGATGTATTGGAACAAATAAATACAATGAAAGTACAGCGCTATGCTTTCTGTGTCATATGCCTTGGTGAATGATTCATGCTGAGGCTTTTCTAGATTGTAGAAGAGCAAATTCATGTGAATATTTATGTTCTGTGGCTGTAGTTTTACCAACTGTCTAAATATTGTAATGCTGTGATTAAAATGTAACATGTAAATAGTGGTTATAGTCATCAGACATAAAGAGCTTCAGCATCTGTTGAATAATTATTAATAGTAACTGTGCCACCACACCTGAATAAAAGAACATTTATTATATATAGTCGTAAGATCAGTCTTTAAGTGGAATTTTTAAAAATGTATTTAGTACAGGTTGTACAGGGTCTCACTACACAGATCAGACTCATAATGATCCTCCTATTTTCAGCCTCACTAGCACTGGGATTACAGGCTCGCGCTGCCACACCCAATCTCAAATGCCCTCTCAGCATGCCCTGGGGCTGGAACTGGCACAGCACCCCAGGGATCTAACTCCAGGCACTGCATTCTGCCTAAGCAGTCGCTTTAGTCTGCTGAGCTCTGGCCGGCCCTTGGAATTTTGAAAATAGTGGATGTGAGAGTAAAGGAAGAGCTAGGTAAAGGAGTCCAATCATCAATGTGATGGAGCAGACACAGTATGTCTGTATTTGTTTTTTGTTGCTGTGTAACACATTGTTATGAAGTTACTGACTGGAAAAAGGAAAAAAACACACACACACACAAAAAAAAACACTCCCACTTCCCAAACTGAGCAGATGCACAGACTTGCTTGATACCAAAGTTCAACCAACTGGTAAGGACCGGCATTGTGGAAAACTGAGACTGCATCCAGTCCTGATTTGAGTTTTTCTGCGTATTTGCTATTTATTTAGTGCCAAAAATTATTTTAAATTAACTTAATTGCATTTTTAAGTACTGCAAAGGGGGATTATACAAAAGAAGCTTATGAGCCCCTTTGAAATGAGCAGTGAGAAGGGATGCTTTCTATTTCTAGGTCTATACTTGAAAAACATCTGAATTTTCTACCTCTTGGTTTTCAGAAAGAAAACATGAAGTTTTTATGAAAAGAAGTAGAGGTAGTAGGGTTTTAAAACTTATCTTCTGAGATAATGTTGTAGTTTGCGAATGCTCTCTTTGTTTGGGTCTACCACTCTCCCATCCTTTGTTACTTATGTGTCCTGTGCCCTTCTGTGGTAAAGAGCTCCAGCTGGTTCTGTTTTTAATAACATTTGCATTTGTCTGTTTCCCTGGCTTGGTTTCCCACCCACTTCACTCTTAAGAGGACCAAAGCAGAGTGGAGATGGAAATACCCTAAGTAGTATTAATTGTCACTGATCTAGGGTGACCCTGAGAAAATAACATCAACTTCAGCTTATTTATTGGTGCATGTTTGCAGTTCATTCAGTTTTACAGTCATCTTGGTGAGTGGTTACAGGTACATAACCTAGCTTGTTTGTTTGCTTTTTAATCCCCTTCCCCCAGCTTCCCTATCCCATTTTCCATTCTTTTTTTTTTTTT
>NW_004524624.1:823611-843869 GCF_000260255.1 Octodon degus
CTGGCTGGCATGTGGTGCTGGGGGATTGAACCGCGGTCCCTGATGCTTTTGCCAAGCTTGTTCTAAGTAGGTGCTTTAGACCACTGAGCCATCTCCCCAGCCCCCATTTTCCATTCTTGTTGATGTTATTAATCTTAGTTCATGGTTTAGCATAGAATGTTTACATTAATCGAGGTTATTATGTTCCTGTTAATGACACATCTTTGTTCTACATATTTCCCCTTCCCCTTCTCACCCCTTGGGGTATTTCCCTTGGACCACTTTCCTATTGCAAGAGATCCATCCCCTTGTTGTCTTCTATTCATCTGTGTTACTCTCTGTTTGTCCTTTGCCTTACTCAAATAAGAGATACCTTATAGTACAGAAGCTATTGTGTCTGGCTTACTTCACACAACATTGCATTTTCCAGGTGCATTCATTTTCCTACAGATGCCTCAAATCTGCCATTCTTTAGCAGGTAGTATTCTATTATACATAGATAGCATATTTTCTTTGTCTAGTCATCTGTTGATGGGGATACAGACTTTTTCCAGGATTTAGCTATTACGAGTTGTGCTACTACAAATATTGGTATGTATATATTGCCATAGTATGACGTCATAAGTTCATGGAGAAGATACCTAGCAGCAGAATGGCCTGGTCATATGGAATTTCTGATTTGATTTCATTGAGATATTTTCATACCGATTTCCATTATAGTTGTACTAGCTTATGTTTCCACCAACAAAGGAGGGTTCCTTTTTCACCACAGCCTTGCCTTCATCTGCTGTTGCTTGACTTCTTAATGATCACCCTTCTTTCTGGAGTAAGATGGAATCTTAGTATTTTAATTTGCATTTCTCTGATGACCAGAGCACATCTCAGCATATTTAAAAGGAAGTAGTTCTGACACCTAACACAGAATGGTTGAGAGGGTTAACACATTAATGATGGCATTGCATTTTTCAGAAATCTAGCTCATAATGCTCTTAGGGCTTGACAGCTGAGACGAATGTGATGATTAAGGATCAGTGCCCTCTGTGGAGCAAGATAAAACCTAGTGAAGAACATTAACAAAAGCATAAAGCTCCTTAGCATCATCACAGTGCACAGGGTTTTTGCAACAAGAGCTCATGCTCTTGGGCTTGTCTGTCTTGAGGCAGACTCGTGGCTTTGAGCTTAGATTGCAGCATTGACAGAGATGAGCCTACTGAGTTTTGTTCTCAGTGGTTCAAATGATAATACTGCTTACTTTTATTGAGCATGTTTGCATATGGGCAATTCTGCTATTTATGTGGGTAGACACAAGTACTTATATGGTAAAGTTGCTCCTTTGGCTTGGTTAGAGAGCTATCCAGATGAAATTTGAGCAAAACAAAATTTTGTCATATCTAATCCCAATCTTTTTCTTCTTTAAACTGCAAATCTGTAGTTGCAGGAAAAGATTAGACTCCTAATGATATTAACCTCTGTAAATTCATGGCCGGTAAGATGCTGCAACCACAAAAACCTGGAGATTTGATCCCCAGTACTGCATGCCAGGTGTGGTGGTACATGCCTGTAATCCCAGCACTGGGGAGACTGACACAGAAGGATCACCACGAGCCTGAGCTGTGTAGTGTGACCCTGTACAAAATCAGGGCCTAGGGGTATACAGCCCAGTAGCAGAGTACTTGCCTAGCATGGTGAGTCCCTAGGTCTTACCCCTAGCACTGCAAACAAATGAACAAACCAAAAAACACAGAGATATCTCAGTAGATGAAGTAAAATGTAACGTCTCTTCATGGTAAAAATTTTGAACAATATTAAATATAGGAGTGATAATTATAATCAACATAATACATGTACAACTATAGTAAACTAGCAGTAACACTATATGCTGAATGCAAAAAAATAGCTAAAAATGTTCTCTCTTAAGGTCTGGAACAAGACAGAGATATCTACCTTCACCATTTTTTTGTTTACCATGTTCCCGTAACTTCTAGCTAGAGCAGTCAAGCAAGAGGAAGAAATGAACTCCCAAAGCCTGGTGTGGTGGTGCATGGCTGTAGTTGTAGAACTTAAGGGGCTGATAGGGGAGGATCACTTAATTGCAGGAGTTCAGGAGCAGCCTGCACAACATAATTAATATCCATCTCAAAAGCAAATAAGCAAGAAAGACAAACTTAAAAACAAAGATAGGCAGAAGGGAAGGGGAGGAAAAATATCCAAACTGGAAAGGAAAAAGTTAAATTGTCAGTTTTGGAATGACATATTCTTATATGTATATAGATAATCCCCAAAATTCCACCAAAACCTGTTAGAACTAATAAATGAATTTTTAAAATTTTTTAAAAATGATTTATTTGTTTATTTGATACAGGGTCTCACTATGCAGCTCAAACTTGTAATGATCTGTCTGTCTTAGCCTCCCCAGAGCTGGTATTACAGGTATGTGCCATTGCGCCCGAGGTTCCAGGGCTGGCACAGCATGTGGTACTGAGTAGCAAACCCTGGTCCTTGAGCTTGCCAAGCAGGTACTTAGATTGCTGAGCTATGTCCCAGCCCTTAATAAATGAATTTAACAGAGTTGCAAGATACAGAAACCAGTAGCAAATAGCAAATTATCTGAACTTGAAACCCAGAAAGCAATGCCATTTACAATAGCTACCAATAAATAAATAAATTAATTAAACCAAAGAGATAATAGTTCTACACACTGAAACTGTAAAAGCACAGATGAAAGAAAGCAAAAGTGGAAGAAAGGGAAAGGCAGCCCACCTTCCTGAATTGGAAGATCCTGGTTGAATTGTTCAAATGTCCATAATACCTAAACAAGACTTACTAAGATGCCAGTGACATTCTTCACAGAACTAGAATAATAGTTGTAAAATTTATGTACAATCACCAAAACAATTTCCAATGAAAAGAAAGTAGAAATGCAGTACAAAGCTATGGTAATCAAACAGCTTGACATTGACATAAAGACAGGCATATAGACCAGTGGGACAGAACAGAGACCCTAGAAGTAAACTCACATATCTGTAGCCAGGTGATTTTGCATGAAGGTGCTAAGAGCCTGCTTTGGAGAAAGGACAGTCCTTGTATAAATGAAGGGTAGGGAAAGGATGACCAATGGTAACTAAGTTTCAGTTATATAAAAATGAGACTTTGTTAGTAGGGAAATTGTAGATAATAACATACTGTACATTTCAAAATGCTAGAATTTTCTGTTTATATCGTAAATCATGTTTTAGATACAAAAAGTTTTGATTTCAAAATTTGCAGTAGTAACTCATAGTCATAAAAATAATGCCCCTTTCTTCTGTTTAGTTTTCCTCATGTTCACCTTCCGGAACGTGGTTTTCTGAAACATGCATTTGTAGGAGGCTGTGAAATGTAGATGTGGAAATGAGTGTGGCTGAACCTATGTTCTTGTGAAATCACACACCTGTCCAGGATGTGGGAGCTCTGGTTGGTGAGAGCACTGGGTCAGTAAGCACCCTAGAATATGGAAGCAGAATTGGCTTTCATACCAGCAGGCCATTTCTGCCAGTGTGGGATGAAGCCAGGGCGGGGAAGGCAGGGATTGTACACAGAACCTCTGTGTCTGGCCTGGGTGTCACCCACTCACCTTCCGCCTTTCCTGAACTGAAGTGCTGCATTCCTGGAGCTGATGCTTAGGCAATTTAATGAGAGCTGTTTCTCCCCCTATCCCTCTTTTTGTCTGAGACAGGGTCTGGCTAAACAGCTCAGGCTATCTTGAGCTCACGTTGTAGCCCAGGCTAGTCTCGAATTCTCAATGATCCTCCTGTCTCAGCCTCTGAGTGCTGGGATTACAGGTGAGAGCCACCATGCCCAACATGGGAGCTGTTTAGAAGGCTTTTTTTTTTTTTTCTTTTTGTATTTTTAGAGAAGGGTCTACAGGGTGTTCAGGGTCTCACTACTAGATCGGACTCGTAGTGATTCTCCTGTTTACAGCCTCCCAAGAGCTGGGAATACAGGCCACGCCACCATGCCCAGTCTCAATTGCCCTCTCAGCAGGCCCTGGGGGCGGCGCTGGCATAGAAGGCTGTTTTGTTGGATGCTGTGGCTTCTGTGGGTGATGGCTTTTTTTGTTGTACACTATGCTTTTGAGGAAGTTGTTCTACTTTCTCCACCACAGCTTAAAGGAATCAAGGGGCTTTCTCCAAGCTTTGAGATCACTGATTCAACATTTCTTCAGCTGAATATAATGAATGTGCACAAAAGAGCTAAGTGTGTTGATTTGTACTGATGAGCAGTCTTCACCATTCATATGTCTAAAGCTGAGATCGATTTGATAGCACCTTTTCTAGTCTTGTGTCTGTACTGGGGAAAGAAGCCCAGGGCACCACTGTACCATCTGTTCTCCTCAGCACCTCACTACTGCTCATGTTTTTGTTTTTCAGAAGTCTGAGATTGTTATAAACCACTTGGACACTGTGAACATTGCTCCCTTTGAAGTCTGTGTCGTAATCACCTCCCTGTGACACCTAGCCACATAATGTCTCTTAGGCAGTATCGGAAATCAAGAATTGTCTAATAGCTATAGGAGAGGTATTAAATTATAGAGCTTTTTGCCGTTAAAAAAATACTTTGGAAAAAAAAAATAGGAAGGTAAAGTACTTTTTTGCCCTCAGCTGAGAATTTTTTCTCCAGTATATTTTTGTCACTACTCCGAAATGAACCTTTGCTTTCCCAGTACACATCATGAGTCTTTTTCCTCTGTCTGACTGAACCATCAGGCTTCCTGCCGTCTCTTGTTCCTCCATGTGCCTTCCAGGCTGATTTTCCAGTTAGAGCCTGGGCAGAGGCGGTGGAACACCAAACCTCATACTGTTGCTGTCCATCTGGTATCTCTGGAACCTGGGAGCTTTCTAGTTGGGCAACCTGCAATAGTGCCGGGGACCCCAGGGTTGTCTTGTGGTGTCAGTCAATGTACTGTGTGCCGTTTTCTTTTATGAACATTTGGACCTCCTCAGTGTTAGTTAGCTTTCACCGTTTCTTACCTATGCAGTTGTTTAATGATCTTTTGACCTGTAAACATAAGAAAGAAGGAACAATAAGTGAGGGATTAAAATAGGAGTTCAGTGGCTAGGGAGATAGCTCAGTGGCTTACGTGCCTGCCTGGTGAGTGCAAGGTTCTGAGTTCGATCCCCAGTACCAAAAAACAAAACAAAAAAACAAGAGGGGGGGTTCATTGAATTTGGAAGGGAAAACATTTCCCATAAAACTCTAGCCCTAAAGAACTAAATGTGGAAAACAAAGGAAAAGGAACTAGCAATGTGGCAATGAAGGGGTCATGGCACAGAGAAAATCCAGGTCAAAAGCGAGGCACTGTCCTGTCCTCATTAAAAGATCTGGACCCGGTGACCCCCAGGAAAGGGTCCAGTGTGCATGTATGTGTGCGACATCCTCATAGTTTGGGAATGTGAATAAGACCAGTAGCAAGAGCTCAGAGATTTTTTTTGTGGGAACTGAAAGGGACAACATTCTACTGTTGGTGTGTTGCAGTGAAATGTGGAGACAGTTTTCTGAGATTCTGTCATTTTGTGAACTTGTCTTCTTTTAAAATTTGATGCAATGTAGGCTAAAAGGTCTAAACTCATAGAGTGTTGATAGCCTGGTGTTCTGTTAGGAAAACTTTTGCATACATATGACTCTTCCGGTCTTGGTTCTGGAGCTTGAACCTTGGGCCTAATGCATGCTAAATATGCATGCTGCCGCAGAGTTACATTTCCAGCTCATGTTATAGATGGCTTTTACTCCATGCTCATCCTCACCCTACTTATTTCCCATGTACTTGACCTTGAGTGGGGATTACTTGAGTTTCAGATTGTCACTAGAAAGAGTAGTTCACCATAATATTTTTCTGAAAGTACCTATTTACAGAGGTCTGTAACCTTGTTCCCTCTGGACTTAGTTCTGGAGCCCTGACTAATTCCTAAGAAATTACATTATATTGGTCACATAGTTTTTAAGGGCCATATTCATAGATATAGTTCCTGCCATGATTTATACTATTGTCTGTCATGTGTCTTTGTTGAGTACTTCAGTTTCTGTGTTGAGTTAGGCTGGGTATAGCATTTTGCTTATCTGTGAAAACTTACTGTTTCTTCCCTGAATTACATCTTTGGAAATTTGGCAGATCTAGTGTTGGAGGAGGACATTAGAGGTTACAGTAGTGGGTGAAAAGTCTTACTCTTTCCCTGCTATCTGACCTGAAAATACAGAGTTGACAAATGCATATGGCTCTTGACATTAGAAAAACTTTGTTGGGAATGAAATTAAACTTCCTCAAGTGGACAGGAAATTAATTAGGCTGAGGGTGATAGACAAGGAGACAAGCTAGAGCACTTGCTCCGTCCCTGAGGAGCTATTTATTGTTATGTAAATGAGATTAACTCCAAAGTGATTGGGGGATTAGGAAGGTGGAGACAAATGAAAGAAGAGAACAGGTTCCTTGGGGTTTAAACTGTCTACAAAAATGATTTTATAACATCTGTTGCCTCTAAGACCATCAAAAACTGAGCAAAGGTAGCTCCTCAGTCTCTGTCATTGTTTCTGCAAAGTAGCCTTCATTACAGTGTAACAAAGGAGATGGCTCAGTAGAATACGCACTTCCCTGGCAAGCACAAGGGCCTGAGTTCAATCCCCGGTTCTGCCAAAAAAAAGAAGAGAAAGAAAGACAGTGTAATACATTGCAGTTTATTCATTGCATAGGCCTTCTATATCACCCACAGTGAACCAGGCCATATGCCAGAGGCTAGGATTTAAATACCAAAAACACTTAGTATTGGCTTTGGGAGTTTATGGTCTGGGAAGAAAGGATATTGGAAAGCACTAAATTCACATATAATCCAGCCAGATAAGACATGCGGTCATGTCACTTGGTTATTTGGTTGAAAAAAAAAAAAAAAATAGCTGGCAGACTTTAACAAGGAAGGTGTGAATTAGTAAAAGAGAAACTAGACAGCCATAAAGTAACATGTAAGCAGTAGGAACTAAGGGACAGTCCTTTAAGGCTGTTGAGTAATTGATACCATATGGCCTTAGGTTCATATTTACTCAAGATGCAAATTTGCAACAAAGATATGTGAGGGATGCAGCTCAGGCCTCTTGCCTACTTCTTGGCTAAAGGAAAGCAGGCTACTCCTAGACACTGTGTGCAGGGGCTGAGGGACTGTTTCCAAAAGAGAACGAGTGCTAGAAACGACCTCAGATGTCCTGCATGTACATCCCAAGTTAACCTGTTGATACATCTCATTGGATTGCTGGCCAGTGAGCAGGAGTGTGTTCTATTTTGAGCATAGTTAGTGTAGAGTGTACTACAGTTTGAAGCCATAAAATGTAGGATCCTTAAGAAAAAGGTATGTTAACTCATCTTCACTTCTGTCCTGTTCTCTTGACCCCAGTGTGAGCAGTCCCATCTCATGAGAGAGCATGAGGATGTCCAGGAGCGAACAACACTTCGGTATGAGGAACGCATCACAGAACTCCACAGCATCATTGCTGAACTCAATAAGAAGATAGACCGTTTGCAAGGCACCACCATTAGGTACGTGGGCTTCAGCTGTTGGCCTTCTCACCATCTTATCTTGCTTTGGCATGGGTATTGGAGTTGAAGCAGCCCTCTGAATTACAATGATGCTTTCTTTGTAACTCAGACTTTTATAGTTTGTCACACACTTTCTCTTTACTTTGTTAATCCTGGGCCTTTACTTCTATTCTGTTCTGATTTTAATCTTGATGATAACTCTGAAAGGTAGAAAGGGAATTGCCCTTTGCTTATTGATAAGGGTAGACAATCAGAAGTGGAATGAAATACTTTAACACATTCTAAGTGAAGCCCCTTCTCTGTTAAAGTGTGGCCCCTACCTATTCTGCTCTAGATGTATACATTCTGTACCTCTTTTGCTGATTTTAAGAGATTTGTGAATGGTGTATAACTAAACATTATGTAGGCTTCTATATTATCTATTAATATTGGAGGTATCCTAAGTTGCTGTCACCACTGACGTATCCTCTTATCAGACTCCTAAAGTGTGTGTGGGGGGGTGATTAGATCCATTATTTTATTATGGAGGAATCTGGGGCTTGAAAAATAGTGATGCCTTGCAGTTACACTGAGTTGAGGGTGCAAGTGGTGTGGAAAGCCCAGGTTATCTCTACCTGTACTTAATTTTCTTCCCATGAAAGTGGTTGTATGGGACTTTGCCCTTTTGCTTGTCAATCCAGTACCTACTGCACACTGCTTCCTGGGTGGCATCTATCCTGTTGCTCAGGGAAAATTTCTGAGTCAAGGATGAGAGTGTTTTTATTTTCCTGGTGGTTCAGTTGTGGGGGTGGAGAAGCAGCCCCAAGGAAAGCAAGTGATTGGTGCCTCTCTTATTAGAGAAAGGGTGCTTTGTTCACTGAGTTCTTACACACACCATAATTAAGAGGCTAAGAGGCTGCTGCCTTAAAGTCTTTCTCCAGAAGTCCTAGGTCAGAGGAAACTTTGGGTGCATTTTGTTCCAACTTGAAGAGTCACAGTAATGATGGGGCTTCTCAGTGAGGTTATTGAGGGGCATCTGTTTTCTGGAAAAATTTGCCCTGAGCTGGAGCCACACATTAAATTTCATATTCTTATTTCAAACTGTAACACTTTTAAATTGTATCCTGGCCTTCACTGTGATTGTAGGTTAGAAACATATGAGCAAAGAAGAATATTCAGCCCAAAGAAATGATTATAGCAGATTTAAAGGAGCCTAGCTTAGGACACTGGCAAATTTGCCATTTCCATTAAAACATGTTATACTTTCAAACACTTGAGAAGGCAAAGTCAAATGAACTCACTGAGTTGTTAAAAAAAAAAAATCCTTCATATATTACCCAGAAAACTTAATTTCAAGATGCTTAAATTAAGTGTAATGGCCAAACTGCATCTTAAAATATAATGAGCTGCTAGTGAGAAGACTGGGTTTCTGAGCTCCATGGCAGCACGGTCCAACCCCAGCGCTGGTCCCTGGGGATGCCATGGTGACCGGAGCAAATGAACACCATGCTGCTGGACTCCCCAAGTAAAAAACGGAAGAGGAGTCTCTGGAACCAAGATACAATGGAATAGAAGACAGTGATTCCAGGAATGCCTACAGTTATCTCACCTAGACTTACTTGGGAACAAGAAAGAGCTTATGTAGTGCAACTGCAGATAGAACACCTGACTCAGACCACACAGGATACCTGGGCATCCCCCCTAAACCTGAGGACAGGTCCCCTTCCCCTGAGCCCATCTACAATAGCAAGGTGAAGTGGCTTAACACTTGGGAGTTCTGTACCTGCAAGAAGCTTGAAGAGGAGCGGCACAACCTCATCACAGAGATGGTTGCCCTTAACCCTGATTTCAAACCACCTGCAGATTACAAACCTCAGGCAACACGTGTGAGCAATAAAGTAATGATTCCCCAATATCCGGAAATCAACTTCATAGGGCTTCTAATTGGACCCAGAGCGAGTACCCTGAAGAACTTGGAGAAGGAGTGCAATGCCAAACTCACGACCTGGGGGAAAGGATCTGTGAAAGGAGGAAAGGTTGGATGCAAGATGGTCAGATGTCGCCAGCAGGAGATGAGCCACTTCATGCTCTAGTCACTGTCAGTATAATGGAGAATGTCAAAAAGGCATTGGAACAGATCAGAAACATCCTAAAGTAGTGTATTGAGACCCTAGAGGACTAGAATGATCTACAGAAGATGCAGCTGCGAGAGTTGGCTCGCTTGAATGGCATCCTCCGGGAGGATGATAACAGGATCTTGAGACCCTGGCAGAACTCAGACACCTGCAGCATTACAAACACTACAGTGTGTACCAAGTGTGGAGGGGCTGGACTCATTGCTTCAGATTGCAAATTCCAGAGATCTGGTGACCCCCAGTCAGCTCAGGATAAAGCACAGATGGATAGAGTATGTGTCCCTTATGGCTGAACTGGGTGAAGCCCCTGTCCCAGCATCTGTGGGGTCCACCTCTGGCCCTACCACCACCCCCTGGCTAGTGCACCTCAGCTTGCTACTCCTCCCAGCAACCCACCTCCACCATCTCTCATGTCCACCACCCAGAACCACCTACTCTAGATGAACTCTGGCCCTTCAGAGAGTCGGCCCTACCACAGCATGCATGGAGGTGGTCCTGGTGGGCGCAGAGGTGGTCCCCACAGCTTCCCACACCCATTACCCAGCCTGACAGGTGGGCATGGTGGACATCCCATGCAGCACAACCCAAATGAACCCCCTCCCCCTTGGATGCAGCCACCACCACCACCAGTGAACCAGAACCCCCATGCCCCTGGGCACCATGGCCCTCCCCCAATGGACCCCTGCTCTTTCCTTCCATCGAGATCAGTGCCTGGGAAGTATGCCTGTGGGCTCTGGGTTTTATCACTTGCATCAAGGAAAAGGTATGATGCTGCCGCTGCTGCTGCCACCACCTCCCAGTGGGCAGCCCCCCCCACCCCGTCCTCTTCCACCATGGCAGCAGCAGCAGCGTCCACCACCCCCTCCGCCCAGCAGCACTATGGCGTCCGGTACCCCCTTGCCATGGCAGCAAAGATCCCTCCCCTTGGCAGCAATGGACCAGCCATGAGAATGAAGACTTTCCATGCCCTTGGTGACCCTTCCAGGCAGACAGCCTCAGCAGCGACCCTGGTGGACAGGATGGTTTGGCAAAGGAGCCTGAATTATTTTTGTGGACATGGAAAATCGGAACACGCTGGCTCCATATCATGAAATTATTAATTTTTTTCTTTTCGCTTTTTTACTTTCTTATCTCTTGCTTTCTTCAGACTCCATCCAAGGAGGTGCTTTCCTTGGTCTGCTGCAAATAGAATCCTTTCCCTTCACTCCATTCCCTCTCCCCTGCCAAGGAGAGAGGAGCAGATGGTTTTAGGCATAGGCTTCAACCTTAATGTCAGTCTACTCGGGCAGGTGTTGTCCTTTGGTTCTAAGTTTTTCCAGGGACCATAGCCACCCCCAGAGATGTTCATCTTTTTAATGTATAGGGTTTGTTTTTGTCTCTCTTGTAGAAGTTGCCTACGGCTGGTTAACCGCCAGGCCCAGCACCTGTATCCATCCGGCACTCCTGCCAGCGGTAGGTGGTACAGCCCAAGCCACCTTGGACCTGCCGGCTTAGAGTCGTTTCTGTGTTCTGACCACCTAAGGTGCCAGATTCCATTTGTTCCTCTCCTTCCTGGAAGGCCTTCTTTACATTTTATCTTAATCCCAAGTGTCTGAATGTTTTGCAGTGTCAAGGGCTTTGAGCCCCTTGTTCCTCTTTCTCCTCCCTACCCTTCACCCTTCATGGAGTGATTATGTTAATGATATGTAATGCACGTTCTCTTCACTGTTTTTTTTTTTTTTTTCTTCTTCTTCTTCTTCTTCTTTTTTGGTACCGGGGATTGAATTTAGGACCCTGTGCTTGCCAGGCAAGTGCTTATTCTCCTGAGCTATCTCCCTGGGTCCTCTTCACTGGTTTATCTACAGAAATTTCTCTGGGCTTTTTTTCAGTGTTTGATTCAACACTGCACTAAAAGGGGAATGTTCCATTGAATAAAAGAGCAGTGTGGTTAAGAAAATATATAGGGGCCGGAGAGATGGCTCAGTGGAATAAGCGCTTACCTGGCAGGTGCAAGGCCCTGAGTTCAATCCCCAGTTCCGCAAAAAAAGAAAAAAGAAAATATATAATGAGCTGCTTGATCACAAACAATTATTGGTGTCTATTAAGTAAAGGATTGCATCTGAGCCAGTTTCCATGATGTAACTGAGCTGGCCCCCTCTCTGGGGACACTCTGCAAGGCCATGAGATGGGTAGACATGGGGCCAGTGAGCCCAGGCTCCTCCTGTCTGCTGAGCTGCAGTGCCTAAGGCATTTTCCAACCTAATGCACTCCAGGACAGTGCTGGTCCTTCTGATTCACCTTGATGACCGTGGTGCTCTAGGAACCATGTGCATACGTTGGATCCGCTCTCACTGCCCTGCATTACCTTAGGGCCAGAGAACTGACTCTTACACTTACCAGGTCCTGCTAAAGTCAGTGCTGTGATCTCTGGAGATTTTTTGGTCATTTCACTTTGGGCCTGAGTTAAAAATTCATCAGAGAAGTTGAGAACTCCTGAATAAAGGAACATCTGAGGTTATGTAATTTATGATGTGTCCACACTTAAACAATACTGAGGTGCATAGTGAAAGCAAATAACAATCTATAAAATTGTTATCTCAGGTCCCGTTTAGAGAAACAGGGCCTGTATGTGACTGCCCTAGAAGATTTTCCATTTCCTACAAACACAGGGCCAATGTAGCCAAGGATCTGCAGCCAGTAACTGCAGGTTACTGAATTGCAGTGTAAGTTGTTTGTTCTGAGACAGGGTTTCACTATGTAGTTCATGTTAACCTTCAACTCACTATGTAACCCATGCTGACCTCAAACTCACAGCAATCTTCCTTCCTTGGCCTCTCCAGTGCTGGGATTACAGGTGTGTGCCACCATGTCTGGCTACACAACATAACTTTAAGTAACAGCCACATCAGATTTCTTAGGTAAGAGTTGAGCATTAACAGGAAAAGATGAAATGTTGAGAATTTGGGGCATTTTAGATAGATTCAAATGAACCTAGTACCTACGAATTATAAATCTTCCTGAGCCTTTGTTCCTACAGAAGCAGTGCCCTCTCCCCATATGTTAAAGTTAGTCATACCTCACTCACTTGGAGATTCTCTGGGGCCGAGTAGATGGCTCAGTGGAATAAGCACTTGCCTGGCAAGTGCAAGGACCTGAGTTCAATCCTTGGTTCTGAAAAAAAAAAAAAAAAAAAAAAAGCCCTTGCCTGGCAAGTGCAAGGGCCTGAGTTCAATCCCCAGTTCTGAAAAAGAAAAAAAAAAAAAAAATTAGGAGATTCTGTGATGATCTCCTTCCAGATAGTGGATGACTGATGTATTTTTGTTCCACGCCACTCCTCCTTCACTCCGCTAAGGACTAGCAATCACCAAATTCTACCATGGCCCAGATGATAAGTAGAAAATCCAACCTGGGAATATATAGCTAAAACATCATATGATTTGTAGGATTTTGCTAGTTTGTATTAATAAAAACTTGAAAAGATATGGTGTGATTAAAATAGAAAGTGAGTGTTGAATTTTTTACAAATTTACCACAGTAAAAGGTACATTGCTTTTAATCCTCCTTACTTTGATAACCATTCCTCACTTTGATGACTCTTATTCTATCATTCTTGCCATTTTCTTGAAGAACTGAAAGTCCTCTTTTATGAATGTATACACCAGTTGCATATGGTCAAAAAGTACACTGCACACTGATGTAAGTACCAGCTCAGGGAAAAGCAGGCTCACAATACATCACAGTTTGTTCTTATCCACTTTATTCTTTGGGTCTGACATCATGCAACTTCTGTTTCTTCCCCACAGCAAAATGATCATGAAAGGTGTTTTGAATCAATTCAGGATGCCAAGGTAGCCATAATAGCACAACTAAAGACACCCACAGGTAAAGACTTATACAACTGGTGTAGACAGTGACCAGAATGATGGGAAGGATAAGTGCTTGAATCAAGTAGAAGACTACAGTAAGGGGGAATTAACAGCAATGTGTCTTTTAATTTTAAAGACTACAGATACTTTATATTTGGTCATACTGTGTGTGTGGGGATTAGAATGTGTAGGTTATATGACAAAATGGAAAGATGGATGATGCATTTATTGATACAGTTATTCCTACCAGAGAGTCTGATATTTTAGCTGTAGCATTTTGACTACTTTAAAAGTAGGTTCAGTGGGAGATGGCATTAAGTGATGTTGAGCATGGGGATACATACCTATAATCCCAGCAGCCAGGGAGTTTGAGGCAGGAGTATCACAAGTTTGAGTTCAGCCTACACAGTGTAGTAACTAACAAGAATTTTAAAAAAATAAATATATAAAAAAATAAAATACATGGATTGGTGGCATAACTCAGTGCAGAGGCCCAAGAGCTACCTTCTTTGAAATAAATAAATAAATTTTTTTAAAAGGTGACTTTAGAGACTTAGGCTGTTGGGACGATTGGGTAGGATGGGATTTTTGGTGTCGAACCGCTGGCAACAGTATAGACTTGGTTATTCTCTTATTGGTCAGCAGGACCACAGCAGTAATCCAAAAGTTTTGACCTATAAGGATCTTTGCTAGTGGCTAAAATCACCTTGTTTCTATAACTGACATAAATGGGCAACCTACAAAAATTTTTCCTTGCTGTATGTAGAAGGGAGGATTTGGGGCTGATGCTGGGAGACTTGACTTAGCATCACGCATGGTTCTTACCCAGTTCCCTTACCTGGCCCAGTTGACAAACCCAGACCAGATAGAGTAAATCCAAAATGTCGCCCCTTTGAATGTTCTGGAGGTAAGATTGTTTCTAACAGCAACAGTTTATCATGCTACCTGTTTTGAATCCAAGAATCAAAAGGAGGGAAGTAAAAGAAATTTATGCACCTAAAAACTCACTTTAAAAATGATTGCCTCTTGGGCTGGCAGATAGCTCAGCAGACTAAAGTGCCTACTTAAGCAGAGTGCAGTGGCCAGGATTTGATCCTAGGTGTGCTGTGCGGGCCCCGCCCCCAGGGTATGCTGAGACAGCAATTGAGACTGGGTGTGGTGGCATGTGCCTATAATCCCAGTGCTTGGAAGACTGAAAACAGGAGGATCACTGTGAGTCTGACCTATGTAGTGAGATCCTGTACAATCTGTACACCCTGCACTAAATATAAAAAAAAAAAAGATTACCTCTTATCCTTGTACCTTTGTCCCGTGCAACAAGTTTTACTTCCACAGGGAACAGTGCTTCCACCAGAGAGTAAAATAATGGTCCTCTTAACTGTCAAAAAATTACATTTCATGCCATTTAAACAAACAAAGAAGGTGGTTATTTGCTGGCTGGGGTGAATACAGAGGAAAATTGGATTGTTACTTCTTATGGTTTGTGTCCCTAACTCTCATACAGTCATGGAGTGGACTTCTAGAGTCTCTGATTAATTCATGATCCAAGGCTGGGATTATGGGTCTGAGTACTGCTAGGATTATGAGTGTGAGTACCACGCCCAGCCTGGGGTGGATAGCTTGAATGTAACATAAGAGAGACAGAGAGACAGACTTGCTCTCTGTTGCCATTGTTGCTGCTACTCCCATTTGCTCTTGCTGTTTTGCTGCCTTCCACCACCATGAACTGCTGCCCTTTGCCATGTGCCACTCTGCTTTGGAGCCAGCTGAGTACAGACTGAAACCTCCAGTAACTGTGAGGTGAATAAACCTTTCCTTCTTTCATTTTGAGTGTCAGGTATTTATCCAAGCAATGAGAAAAAAGTAACTGAGACATTACTGTATTGAAGAACAGTAAAAACTATGTCTGAAACATGGAACTTTCTAAAATACCTCATAAAAATTGTTCAGTACTCAAAGTAGGTTAGAGTAAACCAGTATAGTGCTAGGCTCTTCAGGAATAAAGATTGTGAATTGTCTCACTAGGTAAAGAATTCGTTCTATCTAGTTGAGATACTAGAAGGACTCATGTTAGACGCCAAGCACAAAGCAAATATGGATTTCTTAATAAAAGAAAATTGCAAATCTAATAGCTATAGCTTTGTGACCAGTTACAGAAAAGGTAACTAGGCTATGCATGTAGCTTGTTTATGTATATAGGCATTTCATATTCTCTTATTTTCCACATTATTTTGTATAAGATAAATTCATGTTGGTAAAACATAATTTGGCAGGTAGGTTTAATATCTGAGTAGATTTCTTACTCTTCACAACTAGAAGAGCAAAGATCTAACATTTGAAATAGTAACTAATGGTGTTTGTATTTCCCATTTTGAGAAGTTGAGCCTATTTAGAGTGCATGGAGGGATAGTCACAGAAAAGTGATGTAATTTCTGTTGCAATTTGAAAACTAATTATGGCCAGGAGGATGTGAGAGGTGTGTCACTGAATAATAGAACAAAAAAGGTAGACCGTGATATATATCTTCTGTCCCTGGGCACCATACTAACCTTCTGTCTGTGGCCCCCAGACTCCAAGGGGTCCTGGATTTGAAGGCTGCTTCCTAGACTTTCTTACCACATCAGTGCTGCACAGTCTTGGCTCTGCCAATGAAATGTACCCCATATATGCCTCGAGGTAGAAGGGAGGTGGGAACCCTTCTCCCTAGGTCATGGTAGTGGCAGCTACCACACACGTTGACATGCTGTGCAGATATGTGGTCCTCCCTTGATGTGACTATGGAGCTGTGCCAAGGATGAAGGGAGCAGTAGTATTGTGATTTCTGCAGGGACCACAGCTGTGTGGCAAGTCTGAAAGTCTCCTGGTGGCCTCCACCCGCCCTTCTGTTCTCTAACTTTCCACCAGTTTTGCAAGTTCAGAACTGCCCAAATTGCTTTGTTCTTGAATCATCCACTACAGTTTGCTTTCGTAACTGAATCCTGCATAATGCAGCCTAAATCCCATCTTCTAGAAATAAATGCTGAGCATTTGGTATATATGTTCAAAAACTTTGTGTTCATGAACATTTTAAACAAACTGGATCATACAGTACACACTTTAATACGTGCTTTTTCACTTAACCATGTTTTATGAGTGACTTTTAAAAAATGATTCTTTGATTTGGGGAAATTATATATTGGGATCGGATATGTGAAAAAGTACATCAGTACTTTTTACTTTGGATGTGGAAAGAAAAAAGTCTAGCAGATCAAACATGAAATCTTTTTTCCTCAAGGTAATTATTTTCCTTTCTCGTAAGTTACTCTTACAAAATCTACCAATAATACCAGGTCTCATAACCTGTGACTAGTCCTTGTTCTGTGCTTCGTTTCCCATTTTCTTTCTTTTTTTTTTTTTAATGCAAGTAACCTTGACATATATTAGATCCATTACATGGGCATTAATCTTGTTAAGGCCTGCTTTCGGCTTCTCCATAATTTATGTGATTTTCCTTTTGTCCATAGTAACCTTAGGGGTGTCAAAGAAACATAACCTAGCATACTTCCAATAGGTAGAGTCTGCTTCACCCTTTGCAAAAATTTGAGCTGGCCGACTACTGTCTGGCTTCTTACCCTGGTAGTTTCCCTAAACTCCTTTCCCCTGTAGACTGAATTCTATCCTCTCTTCCTCATTTCAATTCATTCGTTCATCACCAGTGCAATATATTTCAAAATTGGACTTTGGGAGGTGATTTTGTTAGTCATAAAGGTGTGGCCCTCTGATGGGATATTGTCGCCATTGAAACAGATTCAAGAGAGCTGTGTGTGCCTTTTCTCTCCCGCATGACGACACAGTGAGAAGGCCTTCATCTGCAAGCCATGCAGGAGCCCACTCCAGAACTGACCTCCCTGCTGCCTGCTCTTCTTTGCAGTCCTCAGAGCTATGAGAAGTTTATTTTTGTTGTTTAAGCCACCCAGTCTGTGATGTTTTAATTTGGGAGCCTGAGTGTACCATTGGTCTGACCTCCTTTCCCTCCCTCCCTCCCTCCTTTCCTTTTTCCCTTCCTTTTTATTTGTAGTAGGGCTCAAACCTAGGGTCTCATGCTAGCTAAGTGCATGTTGTATCACTGAGCCAAAGTTCTGTCAGTTGCTTAATTGAAAAACCCAACATTGTTTTTCTTGTTGTTGATTCAGTTCCATAACATTTCACTTAGCTCTAACACTTCCTTTCTTCTTCCTGATATGCTCTTTAAATTTCAGGACCCAGCAGGTCCTGGGTGAATCTTCTCCATTCTCTCTGAGAGCCACCCTCAGCTTTGATGTTTATTCTCCTCAGAACCTTTCACCCAGAGTGGCAGCAGATGGGACAGTACCCCATTAGATAACGTCCACACCTGAAGTCTGTCTAATGCCTAAGCTTTCAGAGATACATAGGAGCCTGGTCTTTCTGTTATTTTTTGTGGGAGATTTTTGGTATGGAGGATTGAACTCAGGACCTTGCCTTTGCTGGCAGGTGCTTATACCACCAAGTTATCTCCCTGACCCTTTCCATTGGATTTTGAACAATATTTGACTTTGCATGCTGTGTCTCAAACACAGCATAGCCAAAACGTCTTTATCTTCAAGCAAAACATGTTGTTCTGATTAAGTTGTGGTCTGACAAGTAAAATATAATAAAATAAAAATAAAACTAAGAAAGTCATATTTCTTTCTGCCTTTTCTTTCTATGTTATGTATGAACTCATTCAATATTGTTCAACTTCATGTATGTGGATTGCTTTTTAAGGAAGGGTCTTGCTATGCATACAGTTCAGGCTGGCCTTGAGCTTACTTTGTAGCCCAGATTGGTTTTGGGTCGTGTTGCTCTTGCCTCAGACTCTCGATTGCTGGTATTACAGGTAGGCACCACCATACCCAGCCTTGTATGTGGATCTTTCATCAGATCTTATTATGACAAGGGTGGATTGCTACATCCTCGGAAGAGCAAATCTCATTTGTTTGGTTATACAGCAGAAGATGAGTCTGACTTTACCCCTTGCCAGTGGTGGCAAACCCATGTCCTGTGTGCTGCAAGCTGGCTATTATTGAAAGCTCTGAAAGGGTTGCCATCACTGCTTTGTGCTGTGTGGAAGAATAAGAAGAGGCAAAACAGAGGGAAAGATCTAGATTTTACTTATCACTTACTTCCTGTGATAGCTTTTTTATGAGACCTGAAAGGAATATATTTCCTCCCTATATCTAAAATATCTTTCTTCATTAAAATGAACTCAGCCATTTCAGAGGAAGTCTATGTTTAACTGCAAGAAACACATGTTAGTTCAACAAAAATTATACCAGGTCAGGTATGGTGGATTCACTAGCTGCAGTTGACTGACAGTTGTCAAGGTGGATAGATAACCATCTGGCTCTTCTTCACAATTCGTTACAACCGAATGAAAAGGCATGATGTGCATCCTCAAATAAAGAATATGTGAGATTAGTTGATGATGTGACTTTTTGTCAAGAGTGGTTGACTCCATGGTACTTCAGCCTAAAGTCTAGAAAGCATGCAAGACTTATGCTCCAACTAACTTTATCCCCCCCTTTTTTTTTAAAAAAAAAAGGTATTTTTTATTTTTTATATAACATAAATGTATTCTGTTCATACTTTCATAGAATTGACGACAGAGAGCAGTAAAGACTGTCATGCATGTCACATGTACACATATCAAAAAGTCTCATTGAATTAAAAAACAAAATGAAGGATCAAGAACAATGGTTTGAAACCTACTCATAGGAATTTAGGATTTAACAAATAACAAGAAGTGTAAAATTTCAAACCACAGCAGTATTGACAACAAAAGAATGATAAATACAAGAAAACATATTTTCACATTAAAAGCAGTAAAAGCTACATAACCAAAATCCAAACCTAAACATTAATAAAAAAAAAATTCAACATTGTGAAGCACATTGGAGGCCAAATGAAAATCTATCAATTAAATACCTATTTTAAAGAAATATCTAAAATATAACACAAAAAGTGATATTTACCAATAAGATTTCTTACATACTTCTTTAGAATTAGAAGAAAATTTATCATTTAACAGTGGGAATATGATTTAAATGACTTTTTCTTTAAAATAATCACATAATTTGAGAACAGTGTACACATATGTTTATTTTATAGACGTATTCCAACACTAAGAGGTATAGTATAGAATCCCTTTATTTTTATTTTTTATTTTTTTAGTGCATGATTTCTCCAATTTCCCCACATTCAAATTGATAAGGACTTTGGCAGCATCTACACTAAATTCTCTTGCTTTATTTTTTTTCCTGGTACTGGGGATTGAACTCAGGACCATGTGTTTGCCAAGTGGGTGCCTATACCACTGAGATATCTCCCCAGCCCAAAGTAATGCAAGTTACACTTGTTTGTGGTACCAAGGATTGAATTCATGACCTTGTGCTTGCCAGGCAAGCACCTATTCTACTGAGCTATCTCCCTGGCCCCTACTCTGAATTCTAATCTTGCAGAAAATTTATTTTTAAGTCAATAAGCCATAAAGCCATGACAAAACATTATGTATGATTCATGAAAACAATTGTGTTCCTGAGGCACCAATCATAGAACTATTGAAATTACGAGCTGGATAAAACTGTGAAGATAGCCTGCAAGCAGGCACAGGAGCCGGGGGTTTGATCCCCGGGCCTGCCTTGCTGGCCCCGCCCCCAGGGCACACTGAGATGGCAATTGAGACTGGGCATGGTGGTGCACACCTGTAATCCTAGCTCTTGGGAG
>NW_004524624.1:844288-889149 GCF_000260255.1 Octodon degus
TGCATGACATGTTATTTACCTGCTGTTATATACTTCTTTTTCTCCTGTGTTTGTTTGCCCACTTTGGTGGATTCTTTCCATTCTCATCATGGAGTTGTAGGCATTTGGGCCCCTCTCTACAATATCTTTTAGTAGTCTCTATAGGATTGGCTTTGTTATGAAATTCTTTAGCTGTTCTTTTTTTTTTTAAGAACTGGGGATTGAACTCAGGCCCTTGCACTTGCCAGGGAAGTGCTTATTCTACTGAGTCACCGCCCCAGCCCCTCTTTAGTTGTTCTTTGTCATGGAAGCATTTCACTTCTCCATTAAACTTGAAAGAGAGTTTTACAGGGTATATCAGTCTGGGTTGGAATTCGTTTTCTTCCAAGACTTGTACTTTGCTCCATGCTTTTCTTGACTTGATGGTTTGTGGAGAAACATTAAATGTTTCTTTTCTCTGGTGGCTTTTAGTATACTGTTCCTGTGCTAAATTTTTGGGATCTTGATTATTACACGTCTGAGTGTGGTTTTAATTGGGTTGATGTTATTTGGAGTTCTATATGCTTCAGTGATCTTACTGTCAGACTGTTTCCCTGTATTTGGGAAGTTTTCTGCTATTACTTCTGCCCATATTCTTTTTATATCATTTGTATTGACTCTTTCTCATTGATGCCTATTAGTCTTACATTGATCATCTTGCAGATGTTGAATTATTTTTTCCTGCTTCCTAGTTATATTTAAGAGATCTTTTCTTACCTTTTCACTAGCTGCAATGGTGTCTTCAGGATCTAAAAATCTATCTTTACTTTCTTTCAAACAGTTTTGCCACCTTATTTAATTTCCTATATATCTCTTTGAATCTGCTTTATGCATTCTATTTCTTTCCTATATTGCTTATTCAAGGATTCCATCATTTTTCTGTTCTCTATTTTTTATTAGTATCTTCTTTAGAAGCACTTAGTCTTCTTTCATTATAGTTATTTCTTTTCTTCAGAAATTATTTCTGATCTGATTTCCTTTATACCTTTCTGCAGTTGTTTCTTTACTTCAGATGTTATTATTTCAGAGATTTCAGGTGTGTTATTTCCAATTTCATCTATGCTATTGTCTCTTGCATTTGTTCGGGGTGGGCTCATGGCTTGAGAATACATTTTGCTCCTTCTCGTTGTCATTTAGTATAGCACTGTCTTCTGACCTTTGTGTAGAGCTTTGGTAGAGTTATTACCTTAGCACCAGGTCTGCATCTACCAAGTTCACTCTTGTCCAGGTGGGTGTGGCTTGGGTCTGGCTTCTGTACTCCGCTTCTTCCTACTGCAGCCCTTGGAAGTGAACCCGCTATGCCACTCTGGCAAGATGTTCTGCTTCTGGATTAGCTGGGTGAGTCATGTCTCTGGGCTCTCTGCAAGGAGTTCTGCTGCAGAGTTCCTTACCAGGCCTGCTTGGTGGAGGAAGTTCCACTCGCACACTGGGCCTGGGTGTTGGCTGGAGTGAGGGTTCAGCGGGCTGGCTGGTGGTCCCATTCACACGCTCAGCATGGACGCTGGCTGGAATGAGGACCCCGTGGGCCCTGAGCAGTACCATCCACACATGCCAGGCCTGGGTGCTGGCTGGAATTTTTCCCTTTGTAGATTAGATCATTTTATCCCTACCCAGCAAGAAGGAATTTTTAAAAATAAGCAAAAAAAATAACAGATCTTTGCCCTAGGCCACAATATTAGGCTGTTGTTTCACTGATATGAAACATAGGAAGTAGACTGTGTTACTAGTAGCTACTTGCATGATGTTGTATAAGTAATTTTTCCTCTTGAAGTTTTGGTTTTCTGGTTTTTAAAATAAAAGTATTGGTTCTGGCTTAATTGGTCCTTCCAACCCCTTTCTATCCACCAGCTGCAACTCTTCTGCCACCGCTGGTCATCACACAGGTGTGCGCATAGTCTAGTGTTCGCCTGGTAGAGTTTTCTTTCCTGTTTAAGAAAATAGCAAGCAGGGATCCTTGAAAACCTAAGTAAAACAGCTTGGAGGCACCTCACATTTGCTTATAAGTGAATGAAGTCATATGCATTTAGAATCCTGTGAATAGAGAGAAACACCTGAGGACTTTATAAGCTCATCATTATGAAAATTCCGGTACAAAATGTAATTATCAACATCGATCAGTTTGTCTTGGCTTCTGATTTTTGGGTTTTACATGGTAACTCTTTGGAATTTTTTCACATTTTCCTGTTTTGCATCATTGAAGTTAACAGATATTTTTAGGGGATACAGTAGTCCCTTGCTGTTTTGTGGTTGACTTTCATGGACTCACTATTCCATGGGTTTTCAAAAAATATTAATCTAAGAGCCAGCAAGATAGCTCAGCAGACTAAGCACCTGCTTACCAAGCACAGGGCCAGGGATTCAATGCCCAGCACCACATGCCATGCTGGCCCTGCCCCTGGGCATGCCCAGCTAGCCACAAAGACCAGGCATGGTGGCCCACACCTGTAATCCCAGCACTGGGGAGGCTGAAAACAGGAAGATCACTATGAGTCTGAGCTGTGTAGTGAGACCCTGTACCAAATACATACATATATATATATATATACATATTCACAGATTTTTCACTATTTCATGAGATTTTGCAGTACCGTACAATATACATAGTTGTTAACAGTACATAGGTTTATGAGTTTAGAAAATGATTAAGAACGTTAGAACTGTTTTTAAAAGTGTGGGAAAGGTTTTTAAGAGTGTGGGAAGAGTTTATCAAGCATTAAAGTATATATTACTGTTAAAATAAATATGTTACTACTTCGCTGATTTTCACTTATCACAGGGGTGTCTGAAACGTAACCTCCACAATAGATGAGGGACCTCTGTATTTTGCCCCCCAAAGATGGGAGCTTCAATATTTAAGGAAGGAAACAGTAAAGTCATCTTGAGAAGCTGATGCTATATAAGGGAACTCAGCAAGTTCCCTCCTCCAGTAGATGACTCCAGTCTGTGCAGAGTAGCTTTGGATGTATGCAACTCAGATTCTTATATTTTAAAACCCCCTCTGGATCAGCAGCATGTATCTGACCTTTTCCATTGCTTCTGCATGATAGAGAAAACCCCATCAGGAGTCTGCTACATACCCTGCAACCACAAATTATTGGTTTACCAAGGCCCTCACAAAATTTGTTTCTGTCATTTTTCCTGCTCTAGGTTACAAATTCTTTTCAAGAATGATGATGTTGATGGATGACGATCAAGATGCAACTCCATGATTTTTTTAAAAATTTTATTTATTTGTGTGTGTGTGTGTGTGTGTGTGTGTGGCCAGCTCAGCCCACTAGGGGCGGGGCTGGCTGGCATGTGGTGCTGGGGGATTGAACCGTGGTCCCTGTGCTTTGCTAAGCTTATTCTAAGTAGGTGCTCTAGACCACTGAGCCATCCCACCAGCCCAACTCCATGATTTTTTTTAACTGAAACTAGTAGGAAAAACAGTAGGGCTGCCCACATCTTCTAATGTGTAATTTAACCTCTGTTACTTATGCTGTAAAACTGATTCTTATGCAAGGTAGCTTTCCAACTCTTGATTGCTATTACCTTTGTTTGCCTATGTTGTTTTTGTTTTAAAATACTTATTACAGAAGAACCTTTAAAATACGTTACAGAAGAACCTTTAATAGGGATTGTTATCAGGTGAAGTAGGGAGTGGCTGGTTTTCCAGGTTCCTATTGTCCTGTTCAGTGAACTGGTCAGGTTCTTCTTTGGTGAATTTGAAAAAGTACTGTTTATTTTAGGGCAGAAATAAGTAAAGGTAAAGAAAGGCAAAGGAAGTGCTCAAGAAGAAAAGGATGGCGGAAGAGGGAAGTGAGTCGGACACCCGGCTGCAGGGTCGGACCGGGCTGGACTTGTGAGGTAGAGCCAGCGCCCAGAAGAGGCCTTCGCCGCGGTCGGGATCCGGGATGTCAAAGAACACTGTGTCGTCGGCCCGCTTCCGGAAGGTGGACGTGGATGAGTACGATGAGAACAAGTTCGTGGATGAGGAAGACGGGGGCGACGGCCAGGCCAGGCCCGACGAGGGCGAGGTGGACTCCTGTCTGAGGCAGAAACATGACAGCTGCTCTCCAGGCAGCTCTGAAAACCCCCCTATCAACACCAAGAGTCAGGCAGTGAAGGATCGAGCAGGCAGCATTGTCTTGAAGGTGCTCATCTCTTTTAAAGCTAATGATATTGAAAAGGCCGTTCAATCTCTGGACAAGAGTGGTGTGGATCTCCTAATGAAGTATATTTATAAAGGCTTTGAGAGTCCCTCTGACAATAGCAGTACCATGTTACTACAATGGCATGAAAAGGCACTTGCTGCTGGAGGAGTAGGATCCATCGTTCATGTCTTGACTGCAAGGAGAACCGTGTAGTCCAGCAGGAGCTGGCTACCTGCCACGCAAGTGGGAGTTGATGGTACAAAGACCAAAACAACCAAATGCCACCACTACCCTGTGGGTAGCATCTGTTTCTCTCAGCTTTGCCTTCATGCTTCCTTTTCATATCTGTGAAGAAAAAAATTACATATCAGTTTTTTCTTGAATGAAAATTGAGATAATGTAGAGGAAATTTTATTTCAACAAAAGTATTTCACCTTCTCATAATCATTTCAATGATCTGTATACCATTCTGTATATAGTATAATTTACATTGAACTTTAATTGTGATTTTTAACTCGTATTGGCTGGTTTTTATGTTTTATATTATTTTTAATTAATACTGAAAGATTTGACCAGAATTTGAGGTCAGTTTCCTAATCATTACTAGTCAGGAAATTATCTTTATTTTTTAAAAAGAAAAAGTATATATGAGAGACTGGCAGCTATTCACATTGCAAAACTGGACCATACTTATGTAAGCAAAATGTGTTTTCAGAACAAGTGGTAGGTAAGCGCCACTACAATTTTCCAGCTTTATTTTTGTTTGCCTCCAGATGATCTTAAGCGTGAGTTTAAGTATGCTACTACTTTTTAGCATCCAGTTATCATGGCCTCTCAATTTCTTTGTGGTCGCCCAGGGTCCAGAGCAAAGCACTTTGCTCTATACAAATGTATCTAAAATATTAGAGCTTGTTTGGCAGAAATATCAAGTTTTCTTCCCATAATATGGGTCTGTTTGGGAGACTTTCTCCAAATCAGAAAGGATGCATAAACTATGCTGTAATTCTTATTCTGGGCAGCCTTTGAAATACTATTTTCTTTAGAAATACGGTAGCTGCCTTATACATTATATGGTATATGACAAGTGTTTAATATACCATTGGATATGCCCTATAAATGTTCTCAGTATTCTTCAGGTTAATTGGGGTCTCAAAGGATTTGGTTCAGATCCAAACAAATACAGTCTGTGTTTCAGCTCAGTGTTCTTTAAAAAAGAAAATGCCACACAGCAAAACATTGTTTACTTTGTTGGACAAACCAAATGGGGCCTCAAAAAAATGACCGGTGCTTATAAAAAATTGTTAGTATTCAGTGGCTCCAGAATAAACTACCTGAATGCATATGACCAAGAGGGAAATCATCCTGTGTCTAGTATTTACATTGGATACCAGTTTCATAATCACTGACTTACATGCAAACTGGTGCAGAAATTCTATAAACTCTTTGCTGTTTTTGATATCTGCTTTTTGTTTGTTTTGTTTTGTAAAAATGATAAATCAGAAAATAAAATGTCAGTGAAGAAGAGGAAGAGGAAGAGGAAGAGGAAGAAGAAGAAGAAGAAGAAGAAGAAGAAGAAGAAGAAGAAGAAGAAGAAGATATGAAGAAGAAGAAGAAAAGGATGCTTTGCAGGAAAGAGAAGATAATGTCTTGCAAGCCAAATGAACTAAGAACAGGAGCTCAGCACACAGTCACGTGCCACCATGTTTTTATGTCCTCTTTGGGAGTTGATTCGAGCAGTCCCACTGGTCTTGTGCTAGAAGATTGGTGTCAGGTGCTAGGCTCAACTTGTTCTCACAGTGGAAGACTAGTACCAGGTGCAGAGCTCAGCTTGATCTCGTGTCAGGCTTGGGTGCTGCTGTTCTGCACAGTGGTGAGTCTCTTGCCTCCCCCAAGTCTCAATTATAGAATCAGTGTCTTCATGTTAACCTTTTCCTGTGGGGTCAAGGATACAGAGACTGTACACTTTTTTTCCTCCATTGTGTCTTGTTTCCACACATGACCTTAGTAGTATTTACTCATTCCCCAGAATTCCTTGACTTATCACACATATCATAGTAATTTTATGTCTACAATCTAACATTATTTATTTGCTCTTATATATTTTCCTTTTGATGAAAACTGCCCTCTCAATGGGTAGCTTGAGCTCTATCCAGGCTCCTATCCTGTGCTCATTTGGTTGTTCCTCACCAAGAAACACAAAGTACCTCTGAGCCTTTGCACGTGTTCTTCCATCGTTGTGACTCTCCTGAAATCTACTTTGTGGAATGCTGCTCTCTGTTCACTACCTACCAGCAGCCCCAGATCCTGCTCCTGTGTTCATCCCCAGCATCTCTTGTAGGTTAGAGTTGGTTATAACCTTTCTGTCTCCTACAGCACAGACTCCACCCTACTCTGCTATCTTGTCCTTTTCTTGGTCTTCATATACATTGAGTGAACATCCTTAATTTGCATTTCATGAAACCAAGAACCCTATGCCTGTGATCACAGTGCTAATGCAGTATTATCCTCTTTCTGTGCTCTGATCCTGTCAAGGGATGTTGTACAATAACAGCTTCCTCCTTCTGCCCCTGTGCATGTCTTCGTAAGGTCCATTCTAGTAATCTCGAGAAGTAATTCAGTACAAAGCAGAAGATTTAGCAGAAAGTATGTGTTTTGGAATCTGCCTAACCAGAAAGATTTAAGGAGGCTATTAAAATTTTTTTGCAAATGTCACTTGTACCAGAGAAACAACAAGAGCATTTATCACTCACTTTCTAGCTATAAAACAGTCTCAGCTACATTGAAGCTGATTACATTGGTCATGCAGTAAAGATAATTTATTCATCATGCACAAATCTCTTATTAACTAAAATCAGGATCTTAAGTACTAACTGAAAGTAGAGCTGACATATTCCTGCACAATTACCCTTTAGACCAAAAAGGCTCCTCCTGAGAGTGCTTTGTAAGTGTTTTCTTTCCTAAACCTAATTATTGTTGACTTCTGCATATGTCTAATAATTAAAGTATTCAGAGAACATTAACTTTTTTCTCCTTTACTACTCCAATTTTAATTCATATATTTCATGACTGGGAGCTTTCTGTTTAAAGTCTTCCTGGTTTTCTGAATGGCTTTTACTTAATGTGTCTTATAAAGTTAGGGACTCATTTATAAAGCATATGAATTCCTTTCCTGGGAGAATGTTGATTTCTATAGAGAACCAAGCATTTTTGGAGAGGTCTTACACTTCTCTGACACAGGAATCTCTCTCTCTCAAAGCCCCATAAAGACCACTCAGCAGCTTGGTCTCCTTAAAACCCAAGAATGTAGTCCACCCCGAATGAATTCTTTCATTGCACATCCTTTCCTGGGAATTCAGCAGACACCAGTGGGCTTTCCATTCCACAAGTAAATCCCCTGGTGATATTTTCTTCTGGCTCACTTGTAAAATAAGTAGTTGAGAGTTACTTTTGCTTTTTTCCTCCCTGTATCTGTTATGTGTGTGATGACTGTATATAAGGGGGCAAGAGTGTGTGTGTTTTGAAGTTCCTATGACAATGCTGAACTTTATCTTGTTCATAGTACAGTGTAGAGACCAGAGGTTGCAAGATCCATGCTGGGTTGACAAGAGGATGTGTGTACATGCAGGTGAAATGTGGCTGCATTTCTGCATTGCCTTCCTGCTAGCAGATGCAAATGGGAGGAAATAGGGCATGAGGTGGTATTCTGTTACTCACTATTTCCATTTTTCTCCTTACCCATCCTCTTTCCCTACCTCCTAATTCTACTGTCTTCATGGATGTAAATAAGATATGCTGATCTGTTAACCTGCCAAGGGTCCAGATTAGATGATGTGTTGGTTTTTCAGTAGCTCCAACCCTAACATGTTCCTATGTCATCTTCAAAAAAGGAAGTCACTACCTGTGGTATGTTCCAGATGATGGGTGCATTGTTGGTATTTAGTAGACTCTTAATTATTTTGCTTACTGTAACCTCATTGGTAATAGTCACTGTTTTTTAAAACCTTTGAATCTGAGGAGGTAGAGAAATCCAGTTTTCTCAAGAAGTGTCTGAAGGGGAAATGTTTCTCCTTGCCTGATAGATGACTCTTGCTCAGTATATACATATGTATTTGATCAGAGGCACGCTTTCACTTTTGTGCCCTGGCTGGCCAAAGATGTGACCATCTGTTGAGCCCCAAAGGAGTCCTGATCTCTGGGGATGGAACAAAAACTCTACCAGTTCTCTTTGTGACTATCTTTGTCTTACCTCAATAGACATAACCATTAGGCATTTATCTTGCATCCTTGGTCAGATGGCTGTCTTTTTTTTTCCTCAGGGAGGAAGATGAATACTCTGAATTGCGATCAGAGCTCAGCCAGAGCCAGCACGAGATTAATGAGGACTCCCGCAGCATGGACCAAGACCAGACCTCCGTCTCCATCCCTGAAAACCAGTCTACCATGGTCACTGCAGATATGGGTGAGTCTGTGAGCCACCAGCACTAAGCCCAAGTTTGCTTTCTTAATTGCAAAAGGAATCTGAAAAACGTGGGCGAGCTTGAATTAAAAATTATTCCTAGAGTTTGTGAGTGGGTGAGAACATACTCATTTTAGTTCCTTACTCACTGCTTTGTTGCTCAAAGTGAAACTGAGGAGCTGAATTAGCTTTCTATACTGACAGGAGTGTGATAGAAGCATATGCTACCTATGTGAAAATTCTTGAAGCAGGAAACCAGTTAGAAAGGCTCTTTCAAGTGTTCCAACTTTGCAGTCATAGCCAAACTGTAACAGTGGGAGTGGGAAAGGTGAAATGGTGTTAACCTTCTTGCAGTGGCAGAGCCCTAGTACCTTTAGTAGCAATGGGTGAGAAGGAAGGATTGAAATGACTTCAGCATGTTGATCCTAAGTGACTAAGAGGATAATCATAATCTTTGGTAAGGAATTTTGGTTGAAAAACACGTTGAGAAATAGCCATACTATGTTTGAAATTGCAGAGCAGTATCCATGTGGAAATATCTGGTACACTGTGTCTTAAACTTCAGGTTGTGACCCTCTATTGAGTCTTTTTTTTTTTTTTTTGGTGGCGAGGGTTGGGGAGGTTTGTTGGTGGTACCAGGGATCAAACTTAGGACCTTGTGCATGCCAGGCAAGCACTTATTCCACTGAGCTATCTCCCCGGCCGCCCTCTATTGAGTCTTGAAATTATAAAAATAAAATATTTTAGAAATGAAAAAAAAAAAAAATGGCAGCATTTTGTTTCCTGAAACTTGTTTGTTGTGTGTGTGCATGTAGTAGGCTGCCAAATGTGCTAACTGGGAGCTGCAGTAACAGTGCTCCAAGACTCTGGTCCCTTGGAAATGCCTACCTGGGTGTTTGGAGAGAGACTGAGGTGCAAGGTAGAGGCTTTAAAGCTATAGGTTGAAAGGGTGTGGAGTCAAAGAGACAGGCACAGCATGCCTTAGAAAATGGTCACACGTAGAGGAGAGACAGAAAAAGAACCAGGGGAAAGTGAGAACAGTGAGTTTTCATGGAAGTTAATTTTTCACTAGGGAGTGATATTTTAATGAAACATAGTACATTTTATATTTAATTCTAGGTCTTTATACACATGATAATATCATTAAATGTGCTACCATGAAAATTGTCAAAGGAGTTTGATTTGGTCCACGGTTCTAGGAAGGCTTCTTTTAGAGTGACATATGATCTAAAATCCAGAGGACCAGTAGGAATTAAGCAGGTAAAAGTGGAGATGGCACCCAGTGAAGGGACTAAGTGTTTTAAAGGATGTGAGAGACTGCTGTGGTGCATTTTGAGGTTGGTAAGGTCCCGGATCACCCTCAGTCTTTTTTTGTTTGTTTGTTTTGTGGTACCAGGGATTGAACTCAGGACCCTGCACTTGCCAGGCAGGCAGTTAGTCTACTGAGCTGTCTCCCCACCCTCAGTTTTACAGACCATGTTAGGAAGCCTAGCCTTTCTCCAAAGACCTCTAAGGAGGTACTGAGAGATTTTAATAGTGGGGGATGGGATGAGATGATCACATTTGCCATTTAACTTGATGTGAGCAATGACCAGGAGTGAGCAGGGAAGCTAACCAGAAAACCAGTCAGAAGTTTGGATGGACACAATTGCTGCTAGGTCTAGGGTGGTGGCAGTTGCAGTTTAATTTAGAAAAGGATACAGATGTGGGAAAGATACTCATTTGGCAAGATTTGCTAAGGGATTGAAAACAAAGTAGAGGTGGAGATGTGCTTATGGATGTGCCAGAAGAGCCTGTTTTGTGCAGCAGGTGGATAATGGGGCCACTCACCAGTATGGTAGTATAGGGGAAAAGGATTAGGTGGCTTGGCTTTGAGTTTTGTTTCCTTTTGTTTTGCTAGGTGAGAGTAGGAGGGTGGATAGGTGCTTTGTTGGGCAGTCTTGAAATACCCGAATTAAATTGCTTCAGAAGGCAATAAGTATTGAAGTAACAAAGTTCAGGGGAGTGTTTTGGAATGAAGAAAACTAGCTAGGAGACCACAGCTTATGTTCATGTGGTAAGGAAGCCATGGAAGTTGATGGCAGACTGATAAGCAGCCTCAGGGTGGTGGCGGCAGGGTGTGGGGGACTGACCGTGGTAGTGATGCCCCATGTTTATCCTAGTGTGACTGTGCCTCCTCAGAAAGCCCCAGCCTGTGTGAGTGAGTGTTGTGCTGTCTCATTTTTTTTTTTCTGCTTATGTCACATTGAAATTCTAAAGTATGGATACTTATTTGTCTCTCTCATTAAACTCTTGAGAGAACGTTTGTTTGATCTACTACATTTCCAGAGCCTGTTCCAAGGCCTGGCATATGGTATATGTTTAAAGATCCTGTTTGAATAGATAAATGAAGCAATCAACTAGTAAACCAAAGATACAGGGAGAAAATAGGGTGGAGGTCCTGGTGTTTAGCCATCAGGGCAAAAAAGGCCCTAGTATGAAAGAGGCGGTCAGCAGTCTAGATAGCTTCGAAGGCCCCATACGATGGATTTACCTGCATCAGAGTCAGTGAGAGCTGTATGTTGATTGATACTCAGCTTCAACCAGACAGAATCAATGTAAGAATAAACACACCCCAGGGCCCATTAGACCCACCATAAAGGCTGGGCTTTAGGTTCAGGTTAGTTTGATTCAGGCTGAAACTGCCTTCCTGAAACTCATCTGAACTGAAGCCCCAGGTTTTATGTTGAGCCACATATAACCCTACTACCAGCCTATCCCTGAGCCAAAATGCCACATGCTTAGGTCATGCCACCATTGTCAGTCTCCAGGCATAGCAGCCCCAAGCTTCTGGAATCTGACTCCCAGCCTTAGGCAGCCAGATTCAAGAAATCTCCCAAATCTGCAGGGGTCAACCCTACACTGAACCTTCCATTTGTTCCTTTCAAATTCTATTTTATGAAATTAGAAAGTGTTCTGCACTGTCTCATGATTCAGTAAGCTTGGGAGATGCAGGGATAAACCTAATGAAACGGGCCTCTTCCTGTGGGACTTCCCAAGCTCTGGCCACACTCGGCCTCCACAGTCCTGACTCTTCCTGGGAGGTGCCTGAACCTGCCTATCTCAGTCACCGGACCTCTTCATTTCCCCATGTCATTCATTTCAAATCATTTCTTTCCATTTTGTCATTTATATAAAAATGTATAATTGTAAACAATAGTGGTATCTTTCATGGCAAGACTGAACTGTGGAGGGCCTTGCTGCCTCTCCCCAGTGTCAGGACATGTGCTTTACCCACACAGCTTTTACTCACCTATTCAGTGAACTCACTGGGTGTTGTGATATAAGACAGAATCTGTCCCCGGATGGCTCTATTCCCACATTCTAGCCCCTTAGACCTGGATGCTATCCAGGCCTCAGAATTGCATAGAGCCCAGGCCCTTGCCTTATCCTCTCCCACTCTCCCTATTTGTCTTTCTGTTCTTGGCCTCCTCTCTTGGCATCGCTCCAACCAGTAACTTCTCCGGACTTCAGGTTCTGCACTGGCTGTGGCTCTACATGGAGCACTTTGTCCTGCTGTCTCCATGTGCCATTCTCTTACTCCACTGCTGCCTCCACACATCTCCCCCGTGCCTCATCTTGAGCCTGCAGTGTCAGTCTTTTACCCTTGCTCTCTTCATACCACTTAGCTCTACCAGAGGAAATTCTCTAACTCTTCTCTGTCTCTGTCTCTCTGTCTTTTTTTAAAATTTTTTTTCTCTTTATCTGTCTGTCTCTTTCTCTTTCTCTCTCTCTATATATGTGTGTGTGTGTGTGTGTGTGTGTGTGCACGCGCAAGTCCCTATTACCAGTTTGTGTCTCAGGCTAGATTATAAGCTGTGTGAAGTAGATAGTTTAGCGACCTTGAGTACCAGCTTCATGGTGCCTGCACACAGGATACACTGAAATACCTGGATAGGCATGAATATCATCTTGGAGCCATAGTTCTTTGGTGGCTACTCACAGGTCAGCAGGAAGAGCCAGAGGTGAGACAGGCCCACACAGCAGGCAACAGAGTGCCTGATGGTATCCTTGGATGTGAGCCCACTTCCCAGAAGTTTCATCTGAGGGCTAAATGTGAACAGTGCAGGTGAAGAGGTAGGAGGGCTGCTCTGGGCCCCATAGATCCCAAGGAGGACAGGCACTTGAGGAGCATCTGGAGGAGGTCATTCAGCCTGCAGTACTATACTGTCAGTGTTTGTTAATCGGAACAAACTGGCCAGCTGCCTCTTACTCCTTTGCCATTTTCCAGTTAAATTGCTTCAATAGGGAAAAAGGCTTCCGTATATAAACACCATTATAGGAAATCATTAAAAAGCATCCATTTCATTATGGTTGCTATATTTGCAAATTTGCATTAGCAACCCAGGGGTTTTTTGAAGTTGGATTTTATATATGGAGTTTTCTGGGTGTATTTGCTGATCACCAAAGATAGCAAAAGCAAGTCTAGTCCATTCACTTCATTAAAAGCACTTTTCCTTTGTTTCAAACCTCACCTGGCACCTGGCTACTGCTTCAGTAAGCAATTTCCTGGACTCTTCACCTGGCCTGAAGGTATATGCAAGCAATGAGGTTTGCAGCCCACTGCAACTTGAAGCAAGCGTCATTACCTCTTTCCATGCATTGTGGGGTTTTTTTGGTACCAGGGATCAAACTCAGAGCCTTATGCTTGCCAGGTAGATGCTTATGTGCCACTAAGCTATCTCTTCATCCCTACCTCTTTCAAACCAGGTCGCAGAGTCACTTGGGGATTAAATGGACAAAGCTAGCATAGGAATCGTGACTTAGAATACAAACTGTCTCAATCTAGAGACAGTGATAAAGCAAAGCTGAGTGTACCAACTAGAATACTCTGCTCACATCCTCTGTGCCATGTTAACCCCCAACCTTGAAGGAGAACAAGCTAGAGAGCAAAGTTCAGGAAGTTTAGTCACCTCTCCAAAGCCATCCAGCTAAGAGATGGTTTTTGTTGCTGTGCCGTGTTCCCGTGGGTGGCTTTGCTTTTTCACTCTGCTGTTGAAGTGGCAAGACAGACTCCGGGTGCTGTTGTATACTCAGTGCCATCCTTTGAGCTCTCTAGTGCTGATGGGGGAATTTCCGGAACAGCTGTGTGATCACAAGCACCTGGCCTAATTGTGGAAGGTTTATAATTAGACAGGATTCTGCAGCTCTCAGAACAAGAGAGAGCGCTCCCAGATCGTGTGATGCTGGGTGTTGCAATAGAGTAAAACAGACATGTGTGTGCATGGGCTCTTCCCATCACACGTGTCAGAGCATGTACAGTGTCCTCTCCAGCGGGGTTATTTCCCAGCTCCGTTAATGGATCTTCAAAGCTTCTCTGGCACAATCTCTTATAAAACAAACAAAAGGCTCAATCATATAGCTTGCGAATGGTACTTGTTTTTTGGTGAGAAATTTGATTGCTTTGCAATTGAAGAATGTTAAAGTGTTACACCCTTCAGAGTCTTGCTTACTGGTGTGGTCATGTGTGAGTTGTTTTTGGAAAACAACCAAGGAAGAATTTATGCATGAAACTTGGCTTTTTGGCACAGTGTGACTCTGAAATATATTTAATGTTAAAGTCAGATTTTTCCTGGCTTAGTGGCTGATGAGGCTTAGTGGCTTCAGAAAAAATACTTAGAAATGCCATGAAGCCTCTTGAAGTGGAGAGACGTGGTCAGAGCAGGGAAGCACTACCTGCCCTTGTCCAAAACAATTTTTGCAGTCTTGGAGGGCCATTAAAAAGGCCAGGCAGCAGCTCTGTAGAAGACTGGCCTTCGGGTAGGGATGAGGGGCTAGGTTTTCCATTCTTCTGCAGATTGCAGAACCAGCCTTCAGGATGAAAACATAGGCTGGACTAAAAATGATACCCCGACTCATCTATGTAACAAGCTGAGCCTTTTGCTGTCCTTCCTCTCAGCCCCCTTCTCCTTCCTTTGCTTGGGCACCTTAATCTCCTCCTAGTGGTTCACAGTGTGGGTGAAGCCTGGGAACCCAGCTCAGAGAAATACTGTGTGTGTGTGTGTGTGTGTGTGTGTGTGTGTGTGACAGAGACAGAGAGAGACAGATAGACTTACAGACAGACTGACTGACTGACTTAGGATTGAATCCAGGGCCTTGTCATTGAGCTACATCCCTACTCCTTTTTTATTTTGAAACAGAGTCTTGCTTAGTTGCTAAGTTGCCCAGCCTGGGCTGGAACATTAGATCCTCCTGCCTCTGCTTCCCAAAATGAGGGAATTACAGGCATGCACAGTCTTACGCATTTTAGGGCAGAACTTTGACCATGGATTCATTGAGGAGCTCCCTCTAATGGCGTGTTTTCATTCAGAGACCTGACCCTGATCCAGTGAGCACTGTCTGTGAACATGAACAGTCTAGGGACTATAAGGAAGCCACCAAAACTCATTCCAGAACTTTCTTCAGAATAACTAGTGTTGAGAGCAAGAAAGGAAAGGTCATTGCTGCGCTTTGATTTGTGATTTTTTTTTTTTTTTGTCTCTTTCTACTATTAAGTAATTTTTCATCAGAGACTTGGGGTAGAAATGGAAAGACATTGGTGTACTATGTATACCAAAGGAGCTCCCACCATCTTTGGGATTCATGAATTTCTCTTGCAGTATAAACAGTACTTATTTTCTAAACACACCCTGTATAATAAGGTTGGTTTTAGGTTCACTGAGACTCTTGTTCTATTTTTCCTTAAGACCAGATTATAGAGGAGTTTTAGCTTCTAGACCAGCCTCAGAATCCTGTTTAGTCTGGAATGCAAATGAAGTCCGAGGCCTTACTAGCAGTCCTGAGTCCCCAGCCACCACAGTGAGCCTGGTCACTAGGAGAAAGTGTTTATTATTTCCAACTTGGAGCTATGAGGAGCATGGCCTCCCACTTCCCCTAGCTTAGCACTTCTCCCATTCTTGTTCCAGGGAGAACCATGGGCCTGGCACAAGTGTTGATGGTGGGCCTTCTGTACACTGGTGCTGTTTGCTCCCAGGGGCTAATCCAGGTTAACAGAGGTGCTTGAACTGAAGTGGGTGATTCAGGCGCTGAGAGGGCCCTTGGGCCTTTTGCGGGATTGTGGTCAGAGGTGAACCCCAAAATGTAGAACAGGGGCTGATGCCCATGGCAGGAGGGAGCTAGTGTTTATCCTCCTACACACGCCTCTAATAGTGCTTTCAAGATTACTTCTCACAGGGCTAGCCAAATAGCTCAGAGGATTAAAGCACCTGCAAGCAGACACAGGGGCCAGGGGTTCAATCCCTGGGCCTGCTGTGCTGGCCCTGCCCCAGGGGTGCATTGAGGTGGTGATTGAGACTAGGTGTGGGGCACTCCTATAATCTCAGCACTTGGGAGGCTGTAAAGAGACCCTGAACACCCTGTAGACCCTTCCCTAACAATACAAAAAGAAAAAAGAAAGAAAAAGATTACTTCTCAGAAGGCCAGAATATATTTATATATATATATACAAATTCCAAATTGCCACCCTGTCTCTAGCCCAGAGGTTTCTATCTTCTGCAGCACTGGAGATTATCTTATTTAAAACCTGTGCCAATTCATTGCGCAGTAATCATACACAATGATTATGTGTGAATTTGGACCCTTTTTATGCGCGTGTTGCCAAAGACTTTTCTCTAGAAGTCGGTGCCAGAGCTTTCATACGAGAGGCTGGATGCCCTCATAGTTTGTGGCAGATTAGGCTGAGGCTTCCTGGCAGGAGCAGCAAGGGTAGCTGGGTTGCATGCCCTCAAGGACAGCTTTATGGTAGTTGATGATACATGATCTTCTTATACCTTCAGATTTATGACCAAGTCTGCTATTCACCAAACAAACTGTGTCAGAAATCTAAAGTGACAGCAGCAAAAATGAAAACATATCTTGGGGCTGATAAGATTTCATGAAAATAGAAATCATAAGCATGCACCATTGTTTTCTTTGAGAAAAGCAACACAGAAGTCAGGTACAGTGGGGTTGGCATCCTCTCTCCTCTGGACACCACCCTGGACCTGCCCGGTTCTCAGGAGTGTTGTCTGCTGGTGGCAGGCATATGTGCAGGGGAGCACTCTTCTCTAGCTCTGAGAAATCCATCCTCTTAGGAAACTGAGTGGAATTGTGAACTCAGCGTGTCTGTACCATGGCGGAGCTTCAAGCTCAAGTATTTGTTCCCTTTCCCCCAAATTTTTGAGAAACTTGATACTTACAGAAATAGAAAATGAACCCCAATAAACCATGTGTCTGGATTTTCCAATTTTTAATTTTTGCTGTGTTTATATCTTCTCTTTCCTTTCTTTCTTCCCTTTCTTATCGCTTTCCTGTTTGTATTTGTCTTTTTTTTTTTTCCTAAGCCAGGTATGATAGTTAAGCTTAATTGGTAAATTGATTGGCTTAGGAACTTATGGCATGCAGCTGGCTATCTGTTATCCTTGAAAGCTGTAAGAGGCTCACCATCTCTGGCCTCAGGGATTGACAAAGCCCACTTCTGGGTGTATCTAGGTGGTTGTGAAGGTGCGATCTTGGTACTATGCATTGTGTGGTCTCTGGCCCCTTCTTTGGTGCTGTTTCCCTGTTTTATTCCTATTCGCCATGAACTAAGCATGTACCAAGTGCTTTGCTGTGCCATGACCTACAGTCATAATGTTCCTGCTTTAGAGCCACCAACCATGGGCTGAATCCTCTGAAACTGTGAGCCACATTTCTCTTCTTTTAAATTGTGGACATTGGGTAGTATATCTCAACGACAAAAAGCTGGCTAATACAGAAAATTGGTACCAGCAATAGGGCTGTTGCTGTGACTGTGCCTGTGTGGTTCAGAAGCCTTTGGCACTGGTATATGGAAAAAGTTTAGAAAGGTTTGAAGACACAGGCTAGGCAAAGCCTAAAATTCCAAACACAGAGCCTGATGGGTGCATCTGGGCTGCACTCAGAAGATCACAGTGCTGACGGGGATGCAGATAATAAAGGTCAAGCCCATGAGATGGGACTTTGGAATTGGACAGGAGGCCAAGTGTTAAATCTGGCAACAGATGTGTCTACCTCTTGGCCACATCTGGAGACTTCACAAGAATCTGAAATTAAGGGCAGATGACAACTTTTTCTGGCAGAGGAAAGTTCAAGGCTTAAACTCACAACCCTCCAGCTTCAGCCTACTGAGTAGCTAGGATTGTAGGCATCGGTACCAACCCTGGCAAAGAGGATCCTAATGTCAGTTCATTATTTTGATGCTGAGATCTTTTAAACTATAATTTCATCCCTCTTACAAAACCTCTTGTCCAAGGTAGACGTAGACAATATGTGGCCTTTAACATGGGGTATTATCTATAAATTACTTCTTTTTCTTTTTCTTTTTCTTTTTCTTTTCTCTCTCTTTCTCTCTCTCTCTCTCTCTCTCTCTCTCTCTCTCTCTAACTGAGGAAAAAAGTATATATTTAGAATTAGCCAGCTGGACTCAGTTTAGATAATCCCAATTTTGTTGGCAACATCCAATGCATCATAATCAGGAGCAAGTTGAACATATGACTGCTTCTCTCCATCAGACCTGATTAGGGTATTCACCTTGGCAACATCGATGTCATAGAGCTTCTTTACAGCTTGTTTGATTTGGTGCTTATTGGCTTTGACATCCACAATGAACACAAGTGTGTTGTTGTCTTAGATCTTTTTCGTGGCTGACTCTGTGGTGAGGGGGATCATGATGATGGCATAGTGGTCAAGCTTGTTTCTCCTGGGGGCGCTGTTCCCAGGGTATTTGGGCTGCCTCTGGAGCTGCACTGTCTTGGGACAGTGGAAGGTGAGTGATATTTGTATCTTCTTCTTTTTGTGACTGTGGATACTTTTCAGCATGGCCTTCTTGACCTTCAAAGCTTTTGCTTTGACCTCAGCTTGGGAGGGGCAGGGGCTTCCTTATTTGCTGTTAGTGCCATCTTGGTAAAAAGGCTCAGAGTACTTCATTTTCTTTCCCTCAGAGATCTTTTGTCTTCTTGGCACTCAGACTTAAAAGAAGACAGTTATGCCACTTTTTATTTTTTTTTTTTCTATTTTTGTTTACTATTCAGTGGAGAGGGCCTTGCTGCATGTGGAGTCCTGAGGAGTGAATGAGGAACCAGCTGCCCTCCTGGACTCTACCTGGAGCTAAAGTAGGCTCTGACCTGGAATTAACATCTGGCATCTTCATAGATAGTCTGGATGCCAAAGGGGCCTGTAGCTCTTCCTTCTTTACTTTTATATTTTGCTTCATTTTGTTTCTCCTGGGAGTTGAACCCAGGGTCCGTGGATGCTAAGTACATGTTCTCTCGCAGAGCTGTGCTTTGTCTACTCGACAGAGCTTTGCCCGGCACACAGTTGTGCTCAGTCCATCAGAGGTTGGCATGGACTGACCCTCAGAGGCCAGTGAGAGCACGGTCAATGCTGCAGTCCTGCTGCAGTCAATACTGTACCAGGCCGACAGCCACTCCTGTCACTTACCCTGGCTGAAGTCCACTGTGGCTCATGCCCCATACTTCACTGGAAGTGTCCCATGCTAGGCCTACTAATTGAAAGCCTTCTGCCTTTTTAGCAAGGTGTGGTATATTACTTGATATATCTCAAATTTGATACTTGATTAACAGATAACAAAACTTGCATAAAGTGAGTTTTATAAGAAGTCTTTTATTTTCATTCATCCAGTATATATCACACACCTGCTCCATGCCCAGAGTCACAAGTCTTTGGGAACATATCATTGATTAAGCAAAGTAGTTGTCCCCAAGGGCTAGTACTGGTTTAGTTAGTGTTGTCAGTTACTACATGGTTATGGGGAATGCAATGCCTTGATCAGATGCCACCTGAATTTCAAGAAAAAGCTTAAAAAGGATCTATAGAAAAAGAAGAATGAAGAACTTTCAAGCCAGGTGGCTATCTGATCATTCACTATGAAGCAAACACTGAGTGCATAATATGTACTTTCTGAATGTGGAATCGTATTTTGGAGCAGATTTACTTGGTAAAAAGCTGTGAGCTGTTAGAATCAGGTGGACAAGGGGAATGTTTCAACATTTGCTTCATTTAGCAGGACTTTTATGTGGGTTAGGATTTTTCCCTCGAGGGTAGGGGAAAAAGAAAAAAAAAAAAGCATCTGTTAGCACCTTACTCAAAATACGTCAATTCTGGAATAGCTTATGGTATCACCTTGGGCAAAGCATAGATGATCCTGAGAGAAAGAAGAAAAGCAGATTTGCTTGCTAGGATATGTTGAACTCAGCAAGAATGCTGCTGAGGGAACCTTAGTTTTTATGACCATGAAAGTCTTTATCAGCTTTCCAGACTTTCAGAATACATGGCTCTCCCTCAAGTATCAACATAGAAGCCTAAGGCTCTAGGTTCTCATGAGAAACATATAGTGCAAGCAGTCTGTTTTCCATCTTCCATTGGAAGTCTCACTGGGAAAAGTTACATTTAGAAAAGAAAGAGCAGAGCAGGAGGAGTTGCACATCCATCAGGTGGGCAGCAGGTGGCTGAGCAGGAGGCAAGCGAGGCTGTGAGGCACGTGGGTGCACTGGCACTCTGTGCATTAGCTGCTGCTTGCTTGGCAGGTGCTGTGGCATGAGAAGCTGGGCTCAGCCAGTCCTGCCAGGCATTCAGATTTTAACAAGAATAGCCATAAATTCTAATGACTTGTAAATGGTGACAATTCATCAAAGTCTGGGTTTTTTTTTTAAATAAAAAGTGGTCATTCCAGACACCATAACCCTGCCAGATATACAGGCATGTCTCTGGCTGCAGGTGGCTAGCTGGCATCCCCTGGTCAAGGAGAGCTGCAATCTATGTATTCTTCTGTGTCCCATTTCATCTTTATGGCAAATTAGACAACTGGAAGCCAAGTACCTGGATTGAGTTTAACCTTTCCCAGAAGCCCTGCTATGCTGTACCTTATGGTCTACATCTTTCATTTTAATGGAAGATTAGTGTAAGAAGAAACCATATGACATCTGTGTGTGTGTGTGTGTGTGTGTGTGTGTGTGTGTGTGTGTGTGTGTGAAATTGGCCGAGTGGCACTCATGTCACTTCATGCCACATAGGAAGCCCCATGTAACTGCATTCTTTAAGTCTTCACCAGAAATGCCTTGTCTTTCTTTGTAAAAGTGGACCCTAAGCTGCCAGGAAGCTCAAGGCTAAAAGGAAGAGTCAGTCCAACCAGTTGTGTTAGTTCTCATTTGATTCCATAGCCATTCCCTGTCCCTCATCCCCGCCACTGACCTCATGGAAGTGAGGTCACTTCACTGGAAGTGTCCCATGCTAGGCCTACAAATTGAAAGCCTTCTGCTTTTGGTGGTTGTTTGCTAAAAAGTTCTTCCAGTTCTCCTTTAGAATGAGGTGTGATGGAAAGAACCTATTAAAGGAACATGCATTTGCTCCAGAGGGCTTTCCGTGTTTCATGCATAAAGCACAGAGCTGTGGCCTTTGGCATCTAAAGCACTGGAAAGCTGAGGGAAGCAGCTGCCTCTTTGGGCTGCCTGTCCCTGCTTGCCAGACAGATTCTGGAGTCTGGAAGACTCAGTGACTTCACTGGCTCTTGAGGTTTCCTATAGCCCGCCTCTGTCTTCTGCTCTCTTGCTCCCAGAAACATTTTTAAATGAACAGCAGTTCCTTGGATCTTTCTGAATGTACTGCCTTGTTTTTTTTTTTTTTCTTTTAATGCATTTGATACAGGGTCTCGCTTTGCAGCTCAGACTCATAGTAATCCTGTTTTCAGCCTCCCCAGTACTGGGATTCCAGTTGTGCGCGCTCCCCTCCCCCATCTTGATGGCTGACTCAACTTACCTGGCAGTGCGACCAGCACTGCATGTGTGTTGGGGATCAAACGCAGGTCCCTGTGCTTGCCTATGCAAGCACTTATTTCACTCAGCTATCTCGCTGGTCCGTGTACTGCCATTTTTGAAGGCTACCTTTTTCTATGTCATCTGTGCCTACTGGCTTTTATTACCTCATTTTATTTATTCCAATAACATGTTTTATTGTGTCATTATATGGATATATATTACACATATTTTTAATGTACATTTTTCACTGGAGAGTTTAGGGACATTAAGTTCATCTGTAGTGTTGTACAACCATCACCACTGTTTCCGGAACTTTTTCATCCTCCCCAACAAGTAAATTCTGTACCCATTAAACACTTCCCTCCCTCCCCTCCAAACTCTACTTTCTTATCTATAAATTTGCATATTCTAGATAGCTCTTGAAGGTAGAGTCAAACAATAGCTATTCTTATTAATCTGGCATAGTTCCTTTCCCACAATGTTTTTAAGGTGGTAAAAATAAATAAAACAGTTTTATACCTCATTAAATCCAGTTAACACTCCATTATATGTGTCTGTCACAGTTTATTTATTTGTCATTTACAGGTTGTTTCTGTGTTTTGGCTAATGTGAAAAATGGTGCTATGAACATTAGTGTACAAGTGTTTCTTGGGGTCCTTGTTCTCCGTTCGTTTAGCTGTCTACCTAAGAATAGAATTGTGGGACCCTTAGACAATTCAGTGTTTAACATTTTGCCTTCATTTGTTTTTGTGTGTGCTGCTAGAAATTGGAGCCAGGGTTACTACTTACTAAGCACGTGCTCAGTCACTGCGCCATGTCCGCAGCCCACTATTTTTTTTTTTCTTTTCCACTGTTGTCTTTTCAGATTCCCCCCCCACACACACACAACACAGATGGGTCCATTTTTCCACACCCTCCCAATATATGTCATTGCCTGTGTTTTTTAAACACACACACACACACACACACACACACACCCCTATCTTGTTATATGCATCTTTTAAAGTCTACTTTGATAACTTTTGGGGATAGTATTAATTTTATGCTGTGGGTCCGAAATAATCCCTAAGAGTTTATGGAGTGAAGGTTTGGTCCCAAGGCAGTAAAATGCAAAGGTGGAACTTTTGGAAAATGAGTGGATCATGCAGGCTCTGAGTTCCACACTGGCCAATTCATTGATGGATTCTCAACTTAATAGCATATTGTAAAGTGGAAACTTAGGAAATGGGGCCTCAGTGAGGGGTGTGGGTCCTGCGAGTGTGCCCCTAGGAACTCCATCTTGTCCCCAGCTCTCTCCTTCAGCCTGCTCACCTGGTGCACTTCCTGGTTGCTACTGCGAGGTGAGCAGCTTTGCCCACCATGATGCTGTACCTCACCATAGGCCTTAAAAGAACAGAGCCAAGTCACGTGGGCTGAAACCTATGAGACAGTGAGCCAAAAGAAATCTGTACTCTTTAAAGTTGTGTTGTTCAAGTATTTTGTCACAGTAATAGAAACTGATTGACATAATTAGCATCTAGTGTAATGACAGATATATGTGACTGTTGGCCTCCCTCTTTGCAACTGGCTATTTGTTCCTTCTGATTTTTAGTTTCTGTTTCTTCTTTCTTTGTATTTAACTGTTTTAGAATTTCATTTTAATTTATGTATTAGCTTTTGACCGTTCCTTTTAGCATTTTCAGTGGTTGTTTTAGGAATTAAAGTGCATATCTTTACCTTTACAGAGTCTCCTCAGAGTTGAGCTTCTCATTTAATTATGATTTCTGTCTGTCTGTTGGCTCTTTTGGGAAACAATGACTGTAGGTAGCAATACAGTATGATGTCTTATGCTTATATGCTCAAAGATCCTTGGAGATTGCAGTGGGCTAAATAGCCCTGACTGTTAAAAGCCACAACCGTAGTTCTATCTGCTGCCACTTACCATGCAGTATTGGTTGAATAACCAAAGTCTCCAGCCTCAGACATCGCCCTCTGAGTAAAATTTTCCCACCTATCTAATGGAGTGGAATAGAATGTGACAGTGAGTGCATGGAAGTCCTTTCTAAACTAGCAAGGTGCTAATCCTATTTCAAGATCCAAATTACCAGGATTGTTCCTCAGTGAGACACCACTTATCCCATTTGGAGCGCTCTGTCTTGTGTTGGCTTACCTCACAGCCAAACAGGGAGCAGTGAGTGGCAAAGGACAGCTGAGTGTCTACAGCTCAGTAGTGAGTTTGTGAAACCATAGTGCAGAGCTTTGTGACAGCAGCTGTGGCCTGGGATTTAGCATCCAGTGTGTATTCCTGCACTTTCAACTGCCTGATACTAAAGAAAGCATTGCTATGCATCCTGGGACTGAGGGCAGATGCTGATAAGCTCTTCCAAGCCTGTGTGTTAAGTGAAATATCCCCTTCACATCCTCCTGACTCTCCACCCTCCACCCATGCACTGTGTGCTCCAGAGTACTGTCCCAGATAGATGAACAACTAAGAGAGGGGCTTCAAGGTTCACCCAGAGCATGTGTGAAGCTCTCAGATTTCAGAGCAATCTCCTAGGGGCCAGGGAGATGGCTTAGTAGAATAAGTGCTTCCCTGGCAAGCGCAAGGGGCTGAGTTCAATCCCCAGTTCTGCCAAAAAAAAGAAGAAGGAGGAGGAGGGGGAGGGGTGGGGGGGGGGGGGGGGGGTGGAGGTAGAGGTAGAGGTGGAGGTGGTCTTTGGCAGAGCAGTCTCCTATTTTTCCTTGTACTCTGCTTCCAGACTGTTAATGGTTTGTGTCTAGTTGTCCCCCCAAAGCCTCATGCAGTCTTGGAGCAGCTTCTGGAGTTTGTATTTGATTATTGTGGGTGTGGATGCTACACCTGCCCTGGAGCAGGTAATTTGCATTACAATATAAGGGGCAAAGAGAAGCTAGCTGCTTGAGCTGCTACTACCTCTCCTTTGGCTCTTGCTCTTTGCTGCCACCCCCATGAAAAGTTGCTTTCTGCTATGAGCTGCTCTGCCTTGGAGCCAGCTGAATATGGACAGAAACCTCCAGTGACTGTGAGCTAAATAAACCTTTCCTTCCTTCAATTTGGGTGTCAGGTATTTCTCCCAGTAATGAGAGAAGAGTAACTATGACACAGACTGAGACCAGGGCTTCGCAACCGATTTTAGAACGAGAGAGGTGTAGTGGTCAGATTTCCAGTCCTTTCTTCTGTTCCCTGTGGCCTAGAATCTTCAGAAATCTGCCTTGTTGTCACTACTCCAGCAGACTTCCAATTTACCACCTCATAGGTAGACCTGTGCTGAGGCTGTTGGTGCAGAATGGCTGAACAGAGACACTATTCTTCCCCATTCCCATTCCTAAGCACTTAGTGAGTTCACTCCCGCTCCAGATATCAGGAAACTTACACCTAAGGGTGCAATGTAGAGGCTGATAGCTATGATCGCTGGGGTATGCTGCTGCTCATTTGGGTCCCTGTACCTCACATCCATGAAGTATACCTGCTGTCCATGTCCAGAGGACCATCTGCAGTGAGAAGTGTGTCACCATCTTCATGATGTACTCTCCATCATCTGTGAGAACAACTAGATGTGGTCCATGACAAGGATGAAAACCATAATTAATGTGGAAAACGCTACCATTAGCCAGGAGTGGTATCATGTGCCTGTAACTGCAGCACTCAGGAGGCTGGGACAGGAAGATCACTGAGACAGGAGGATCATCGTGTATTCAAGGCAAGCCTGGGCTAGATAATGAGTTCAAGGCCAGCCTGAACTATATAGCAACACACTCTCTCTCTCAAAAAAAAAGCACAAAACAAAAATGCTGCCATCAACAGTCTGTGCTTGCTGTCTTAAATATATAGTAATGTAGTGTTTACATTTGCTCACTTAATAATTTTGATTACTTATAATCTACATTGGAGATACAGTGATAAGAAAGATGAAAGATCATTCTTTCATGGAGCTTACACTTCGTAGTGGAGAGATAGCAAACTCTTAAGTCAGATCAGATAGCAATAATTGTCATCAAGAAAATAGTGTAATGGGACAGGGACTGGGCCAAGGAGGGAGCCAGAGCTTCATCTGAGAGCTGCATGATAACTGGGAGTTATTCTGGGCAGAGAAAACTGCCAAGGAAAAAAGAGCCTCTGGGACAGATCAGAATTTGTCACATTCCAGGAAAGAGAAAAGCCAGAAGTGTGCACAGGGCATCAGGACCACAAAGAAGTAGAACAGAGGAGGTAAAGGCCAGAGCTGTGTTTCTCACCCTGACTGTGCTGAAAATTATCTGAGGAACTTAAAACTCCTGTGTCCAGACTCCACCTCCAGAGATTGTGAATTAATTGGCCATTTTATAAAAGCTCCCAGGGAATCTCATGGTGCTGCTTGGGTTGAGAAAGTCTTGGTCATGCAGTTTTACAGACTCTAGTAAGGAGTTTGGACTTTAAGTGAGGCACAGTGGGAAGCTGCTGGACATTTCAGATTAGGAAAGTAATGTGATCTGATTTGTGTGTTTAAAGGATTTTACTTTGGCTACCATATGGACAGTGGAGGAAAGAGCTTTGTCACAGTGGCATATCTGATAAATGATGGTGGTTGGGTGGTATCAGTGGAAACGATCAGTTTGGTCTTAAATTTTGTACTTTGTGCTCAGAAGATGGATTAGATTTAGAATGTGAGGCAAAAAGTGTCAGAGTTTCCTCAATGTTGAACTGATGAGAAGAAACTGGGGAGGAGCAAGTTGGGGAATTATGGAGAATAATTGTGTTTATTAGTTGTACAAAGCTACAGGTTGGTTTTCTTCATAGATTCATATAGCTTAAAGGTCTGAGCAGCAAAATGAGTTTGACTGATGTATCTTAAATCCTTCACCTTGCATAGTGCTAAGAATTTTTATTTTTTGAAATCTTCCAAAGATGAGCACCAAAAGCAGCTAATCATTTTAGTTTGTGGAACATGAGCTAAGAAGAGAGCCTGAAGATCTTTGGCTTCTTCCTTGCAGGAACCAACTTGGATGTAGGAAGAGACGTAGCACATAGTCAGTAGCTATGTTGCCCCACTAATGAGTGAGAAGGGGGGTGCTATGTAGAATCCTGAGTAGCAGGTTAGGAAATCTAACCTTTCTCCCCACAAAATTATCTTCATACTATTTCTAGCTCATGTTGCAATTAAAGTTAATTTTCCTTCCCTCAGTAGTCTCTGAATGTCTAGCAATTAAAAGTAATCAATATTGTTAAGATGAAGTTATTAGAATTAGTTTTAAGACCTTAAAATGGAATACAAATATAAAATATATTTGAAGTTATTTTTTCCATGATAGAAGACAGATTAAATGTTAAAAAATGCAATAGATAGATTGGTATATGGGAAAGGGAAGGGTGTTCCATATATTAAGCTTTTTGAGGGTAAGAACAGGCTTTTTTTTTTTTTTTTAGCAAAATATTTATTGAGAGAAAGAAAGCTCCTGTCCCAAGAGAGGGACAGGAGAAGGGGGACCGGGCCATTGCCCCCCCCCCAGGCTCTTAGTTTTGTTTTATTTTGTTTTTAATGCACTGGTCTCTTCTCATGTTGAGATTTCTTGTTAGTAAAGTTTGATAGACTCTTTGCTAAAATCCTGAAGTCGGTGCTAGTCAGAATGGCCAGGTGGGAAGAAGGCTTCTGAGATGCTGACTGCCCTGTTTGGTGTATTTGTTTGCTCCTACTAAAGAAATCTAGATATAGCTTCCTTTGAACAAAAGGCAAGAGAATTCAGAGTGTTAGAGCTCTTGGGAAAATGAGCAAGTCTGGAACTCCTTAATAAAGAGCTTTAGAGTGGCTTGCAAGCCTCAGAGACCGTATCAGCAGCCTGTGAGGCGAGGCAGGGTGTTGTTGGACTTGGAAATGTCAAGCTCCCTTGCTGCTCCACTTCACCATAGGAGTCCCTTGTGGTGAGTGGAGAGAATGTTGATTGCCGGCCGGCCTGCTTAGTAACACATTTTGTCCTCATTCACTTACAGATAACTGTAGTGACCTGAACTCAGAGCTGCAGAGGGTGCTGACGGGGCTGGAGAGTGTGGTCTGTGGCAGGAAGAAGAGTAGCTGCAGCCTGTCTGTGGCTGAAGTGGACAGGCACATCGAACAACTCACCACGGCCAGCGAGCACTGCGACCTGGCTATCAAGGTCGGCCTCCCTCTCCCGCTGCGCACTCTCTGAGGTTATGACTCCTCTCAGATACCTACGAGGGGTGAAGGTTTCCATGGAACCAACACTGCAGATTGGATCCATAAGTTTGTTTTGAGCTGAATTTCTTTATGAAAAGATTGATGGTCAAGATTGCTGGCTCTGTCTAAAAGGGACAATTTACTTGAAAATAGTTCCATTACTGATATTAAGCATATCATTTTAAGTGCGGCTCACTGCATGGCACATTTGCCTTAAAAGTTTATTAGGGCTTTAAGGCTTCTGAAATACAATTGCATGAGTTACCAATCCACATTGCTAGCAGAACAGAAAGTTCAGGGCCTGGGTCATCTCATCCCCAATACAGTGCAACAGGGGTTCAGTCATGTCTTCAACATGCTTTCAGCTGACTGCTGAAGGAAAAGCAGGTGCCAGGAGTTTGCTGCCTCTGCGCATGTTCATCATGAACAAGGGGATGCCAGTACTGTTGATCCTGGGCCTCAGGTGTCTTTATATTACTTCACCTTAGCTTAGTGACCTAGACCTAACTTCAAAGTCATAGGGAGAACTTGAGCAAAGGAGCAATCTAGGCTCAAGTTTCTGCCAACAAGCATCCTGAATTTCCTAAAAGAGCTGTGGTGGCTCAAGATAAACCATGGTGATATACGCTGATAACACAGCTGTATTCCTGCCTTTCCTCGTCTCAGTTTCACATGTGTAGGTAATGGCGGGGCACTGTTGTTCTTTCTCTGGAGTCCCCTGGCCCCCATTCTTTATTGTAATGTCAACTTGGGTCCTAGTTCCTGCCTTGACATCGAGGGAAGGAAAAGGACAAGAGTTTCTGCTAATTAGCAAGACACATAGTGCCTGAGTGAAGCCAAGTAGGATCAGAGCCTTAAATTTGTGAAGAGAACCAAGCATAGCATAGGGAAGGTGGAGCAAGATTTGGGAAACTGTCTTCACACGGGAACCACAGTGAGCAGTGGAGAGTGGCAGCCTTCTGTTTCTAGTATAGCACTTGAGACTTTGTTTCTCATCATATCTCTCCATTGCTTTCTGTCCCTGCACCAAGGTCCCTGTTATGGTTTGTGTCTAGTTGTCCCCACAAAGCCTCACGTCATGGGGCAGCTTCTGAAGTTTGTGATTCATTCATGATTCAGTGCTGGGATTATGGGTGTAAGTGCTACACTCACCCTGGGGCTGACAGCCTGAATAAGGGAGGAAAGAAAGACTTGTTACTGCCATTGCTCCTCCCTGTTTAGTCTTGCTGTTTTCAGCCACCATGAACTGCTGCCCTCTGCCATGTGCCACTATGTCTTGGAGCCAGCTGAGTATGGTCTGAAATCTCCACTGACTGAGCTAAACAAGCCTTTCCTTCCTTAATTTGGGGTGTCAGGTATTTTGTGCCGGCAACAAGAGAAAAGTAATGGAGACAATCTCCCTCCTGCTCAAACATCAGCTGGCTTATGCTTTCTTTTCCAAAAGATAACGCAGGTGGAGGAATAGTTCCTGGGAACAAGCAGCGTAAGTTCTTTTCTACTTAATTTTATGCATTTTTCTTCTCTATTAATACTGTTGCAAATGTATTTTTAGGAATTTTGAAAATACAACATTCTCTTCTTTTTAGTTCACAGCTATCTTATTAAATCCCTGCTGTCTGAGAAACCTCCACAGTGAGCTTCTTCTTTCCTGTGTCACTGAGGTTTATTTTTGTCTTCCTGTGCATCTTGGTACTGAACCTCGTTCACACCATCTGAATTGTGATGTGACACTAAAAGTGAGAAATGCTTATTGCTGAGTTGGCACATGGCAGGCCTGTAATTTAGGAAAGTTCAAATTAAACACTGCATGCAGTGTGCAGCCTGGTGTTTGTCACTGTGTTATCAGGATCACTGACTGACCTGCTCCCTGCGTGTGTGCTTCCCAGCCAACTGGGGAACTCGAGGGAGGGAGAGAATCGTTTGCGGGAGCTTAGCAGCTGTTCCCACCTAGATTGAAATTCCAGGAAGGGACTGTTTTCCTTACCCTGAGGACTGCTGGGTAACACAGAGTAAAATCCAGACAAAAGAGAGTACCTCATCTAAAATTAGGGAGAGGACCATTCCGGGGGCTTCCCGAGCCATCATGCAGTGATGTAGCTCTAAAACCCTCTTCTCTGTGTCCCTCTACTCCTGTACAGCTTGTTGGCTTCATGTCCACATTCTCCAAGGGAACTGAACGAGCTTTTCTTTGTGGTCTTATTTTGCAGACAGTTGAAGAGATTGAGGGCGTGCTTGGCCGGGACCTGTACCCCAACCTGACTGAAGAGCGGTCTCAGTGGGAGAAGGAGCTGGCTGGGCTGAGGGAAGAGAATGAAAGCCTGACTGCCATGCTGTGCAGCAAGGAGGAGGAGTTGAACCGGACCAAGGCCACCATGAACGCCATCCGTGAGGAGCGGGACCGGCTGCGGAGGAGGGTGAGCGTGGCCACCGGCTGGCCAGGCCTTCGTGGGCATTGGACTGAGTGAAGCAAACTCTCATTGTCAGGGCAACCCCGAGAAGTTCAAGAAGTCCCAGGCTTGTGACTTGCTGGACCCTTCACATCATGAAGTCGTCCATTAAAGTAGTTTCAAAGTGCTGAGGTGTTGAGAAAATAGTTTTAACATCAGTTTTCTCTGGAATCCTAAACCTAGTAGTAAAATTTTATCAGGGCAATGAATCGAAACTATTCCACCACTTACATAGTGTGTCCCCAAAGATAATTAGCTTGTTTTTTTAAAAGGTAATCTAATATTTTTATAATTTTAAAAATATAGATTTTTCTTTTTCAATATATTTCAGCTACATGTTCTTTAACTTTATAGTATCTGCTGTCATTTATTTATAGTGCATCTAATGGAAAAATGACATCTTTTCTAGCAGACACTTATTAAAGTTAAAATAATGGTGTATGTGTATACATGTGAAACATTCTGTTTTTGTACGTATGTGTGTACACATGTGTGTCACTACTTATATTTAGCTCAGAGCCTACACTAGTTTGAAAACTACTTTGGTTAGGACATATCAGTTACTAAGATGCTGGCATTTCAGCATAGAAGCATTTGGCAGAACTGTTAAAAGTACTGTCTTCCAAAGATACAGAGACCTGCAATACTTCTTTGCGAATTTGATCTGTATTGGACTGGAGTGAAGCAATGAATTGTTAATCAGACATACTTCAATTCCCTTGGCACTTCACTTTGAATTACAAGACCTATTTTATTCTGCTCAATCTGAGACAGTATTAGCTCACTTTTTAGTTGTACTCTGAGTGGTAGTTTTGCACGGGGTTGAGTTAAAAGGGGGAAAGCTACCTTTAGCAGGTCTTCTCAGCCTTTACTGCTGCTGTTTCTCTATAGCCTTTAAGGAGCACCTTGGAGGTAGCTTGTTCTTCAGTAAGGTCAATGTGTGTCTGTCACTTGACTTTGTAACCTATACATAAGTATTCTTTGTTGCCTTTATTCATGAATATGGATGAAGTTACTATTTTTGAGTGCTTTCAGGTATGTTCTTCTTTTATGACTAATTAAAGGGCCAGCGTTCTTCTGTGCACGTCTGAACACTTTTCCTTACTCACATGCATAAGCATATTTTCCATTTCCAGCTCTATCAGATAGCATTCTGCACACTTGCATCAGCAGGTGTAAACCATCCCAGTCAGCAAAGGCTTTCCGTGGAGAGCCAGCTGGGCCCACGTCAGCACTGAGGCCCACACAACCTGTAATTTCCGGGTTGCCTCCCTTGATCTTTGTGACTCACCTGCCCATTAGATAGGTGCTTGCTTTTAGTGTGTGTGTTCTGGCGGAGGATGTTTTGTGCAGAAAATGTTGATCTTAAGTGTAATTCTGTATGGTACTTTTGAATAAATTTCCTCTTTAATTAAGTTACTAAAGCACAGAACAACCCTTGTATTGTAACTAGCAAAAAGCCAGTACTCCTCCCTCAGTGTTTTCTCCAAAATTGGAGGTCTGTAACACTGGAGGACATTAAGAACACCATGATAGTCTCAGGGATTTTGGCACACACCTGTAATCCCAATATCCTGGGAGGCCAAGACAGGAGGATCGCGAGTTTGAGCCTAACCTGGGCAACTTCACAACTTGGTGAGACGATCCTTCAAAATAACAAAAAAATTTTTTTCAAATTTAATAAAACAGGACCAAGACTGTAACTCAGTGCAGAGGTCCTCAGTTCAATCTATATATGAGGTGGGGATGGGGATGAGGATGGTTCAAATAATGTCGGAATATTTATTTACCTTATGTATCAAAGCTCTGATGCTGTGTGTATCTAATGGAATCATAGTCTAAACTGACCAGCAAAGTCACCATGAGTCACTGGAAAGTTACCTAACCTCTCTGTGCCTCAGTTTACTTTGCCATAAAGTGTAGATAATAAAAGCACCCAGTGCAGAAAAGTTAGATAATACTCAGAACATGGTTACATGGCAGGGAACCTGCCAAATCCAAACTGTAACCTGCAGTTTCACTGTTCTGTCGTCTGGACTGCTTTCCTGTGTTCTGCCCTTCACCCTTTTCCTCATCCTGTCTCCTCTATCCATGCAAGCTAGCAGTTGGGAAACGAACTGGTTACAGTCACACAGCTGTCCAGTTCCATAGGGCTCCTCAGATCCCTTTTCCTAACACAGGGCTGCAGGAAGGTGTGGTGAACTTTTCCAGGGAGAAACTGCCCTCGATGTCTGTTCAACACTGTATGAGTCCAGTTGAGTATTCCTAGTGTAATATGTGGGCTGGGGAGATAGCTTAGTAGAATAAATGCCTAGTAGAATAAATGCCTGCCTGGCAGGCACAAGGTCCTGAGTTCAATTCCCTGTACCACCAAAAAAAAAAAAAAAAAAGCAAGACCCTAATGCAATATGCCTCTTTTCTCTGTGAGATGAAGGACTTGTAAGTGGGGGGCCCAAGACAGAGAATCCTCAGAGCTGTGGAATGTGCTCCTTTTCCTAAGGAACATTACGCAGGGTTCCTCTGAAGTATTACCTGCACCTGGGCTCTGGAAATGGTAAGGTTACTTTCTATCTGACTGTACCAGTGTTCCTTCATCTGTCTACCAACAGCCAAGCCTGTGATGAGGTCAAACTCCTCGCAGTCTAACTCTGCTGTATAGAAAATAGCTGAAACCATTTGTTGGAAAACTGGTAAGAAATTAGGAAAATGGCCAAAATGCTGCCCATTGATGCAACCATTCTGATAATCAGATCCAAGTATGTACTTTAGTGGGCAAAGAACAAAAGAAAGAACAATGCACCTCTCAAACCTACAGAGATGGAAATGCTGCTGGGCTTGTTTTTCTTCTCCTGGTTCATAATTTATCTCTTCTGTTTCAGCCTCCTCAAAGTTTTCATCAACAGTTAAATTCCACTTTCCCAAAACACCATGTAAATTAGATGTATAAGAATAAATATGTGGGGGCTTTTATGTAAATGGTTTTTGATTTCTGAGTCATTTGGGGGCTCCAAGAAAAGCTTTACAAAATCTCCACTAGGAGAAGGATTCTCAGCAAAACGCTCAAGAAGTACATTAGAATAAACTGCCTCACCCTTAAGTGGAGTTTTTCTAGCCTCATGAGTCTCACCCTTCTATCGTATAGGAACCATCTCATCTCCAACAGCTCCATTACACAATGAAGCTATGAAGTATAGTAGTTTAATTGCTTGAAGTCACAGCTACTCGGTGAGCACTGCTACACCTCACCAGTAAACAGACATGCTCTTGGATGGCTAACAACGTATCTAATCCCACCTACACCCCAGTGCCACCTTTCATTTCTGTTTGTCATTCATCCATGAGCCACAGGCACAGATCACTTCTTCAGCCTGCAGCCCTTTGTTGCTCCTACAGTGCTCCTGGCACACAGCAGCACCTGCAGCTGCCCCGCCACACACTCACCCAGCCTCACATTTGCGGGGAGACTACTGCCATTGCAGAAACTGTCTTTGGCAGCTCTACCACCAAATTCCTAATCCCCAATTTTCTGTCTGTGCTATGTCACCTTCTGTCTGTGGCTGATCTCATGTGCTCCTGGCTCTGCTCTTTGTGTGACTTTCTTGTGTGTGTTTGCTCTGCTGTGCAGAAAGATCAGCAAATTGCACCTCTCAGTTAAAAGCATACTTGTTAATATAAGCAAGGTCCTTTTTTGAATTTACTTGTTCCTTTTGTCCTTTATTCCTACCCTCTCCCCCACATTTGTGTGTGTGTGTGTGTGTGTGTGTGTGTGTGTGTATCCTCCTTGTAAGATACTCAATGTATTGTTTGTTCTTTTTAACTTAGAGAAAGTTTCTAGGCTGCAGCCCTCCTTGGTTTCTTTGCCTCAGCACTCATTGTAAGATCTGTCCAAAGCGCTGTGTGTCCGTCCAGTTGGATGCATCACAGGGCTTCTAGTGTCGGTGATGAGCAGCCTTCACTGGGCCAAGGCTGACAGCCAGCCTCCCTCGCACTCCCCAAGCTGCAGACAGCTCTCATGCATTTCCCTTTAGTCCTGTGGGGATTTCTCTGCATTCTACACCCAAGTGTGAGATTTTTTAGGCCTAGGATGTGGGTGTCCTTATTTTAGTCATGCTAGTGGCTTCTTGAATGGTCTGTCAGTCCATCCACTCAGCAGCAACACAAGAGGGTTCCCCCTGCCCCAACACCCCTAGGCTTTTTGTACTTACCTTTGTCTCTCATCTCACAGTTTTCTGGGTTTAATTTCTTAAGCATGTGTCCTTAGGAAGTTCTTCTAGCAAAGATCTGTGGATCATAGAAGCTTAATCTTTGAAAGTATCTTTATTTTTGCCTACACTTAAGCTTTTTGAATTATTAATTTATTTTTAATTTTAAGGCAGGGTCTCACTATGTTGCCTAGACTGGTCTTAAACATCTAGGCTTAAGCAGTTCTTCTGCCTCAGCATCCTGTGAAGCTGGGACTATAGGTATGTGTGTCACCTAGTCAGGCTTGTTTTTAACCAGATAGATAGATAGATAGATAGATAGATAGATAGATAGATAGATAGATAGATAGAAAACATATTGATTGGATAAGGAGATTTTTTGATTGTCTACTGTTAAATTGGCTTAACATCTACTCAAACATATCTGTCTATCAGTATTTGGAATGGAACCCAGGGCCTTCACTCTGAGCTATGTTTCCCAGCCTTTTTATTCTTTATTTTGAGACAATGTCTCTAAATTGTTAAACATTCCTTTTTTCTTACTGGTGAACAGTCAAAATCCTTTCTTTTAGTTTTTTTTTTTTTTTTTTTTTTTTTTTTTTTTTTTTTTTTTTTAAATACGAAGTATGTGATTGCTATCTGCACTCATGCTGCTGTGCAGCAGCACATCAGCATTTCCTGCTCCTAACTGGAACTTAGTACCCATTGCTCTACCTCTCCCATCCCTCTTTCTTCGTACTCTCCCTTCCTTTGGTAACCAACATTCACCTCCCATCTTTTTATAGGAAATCAACCTTGTTAGATGCCACACAAGTGCTGTCCTCACTCTTACTAGCTGCATCACTTCTACAGATGTCAAAAGAAATGATCAGTAACTCAGAACCTTAACACGTGTGTCATCTTACAGTTCTGAAAAGGCGACATGTGGAATGTGTCACATTTGCTAAAATCCAGGTGTCAGAAGAGCCGTGGCCTTCTGGAAGCTTGAAGGGAGGGATGGTCACCTCTTCAGTCTTTCGCATGTCAGAGGCAGCCTGCCTTGTGTGACTGTATGCACTCTGCAAAACCTGCAGTGTAGCATCCTCAGGGGTAGGGGTTACCCCCCAGTCCTTCTCCTCTTCCTCTTCCTCCTCTTCCTCCTCCTCCTCCTCCTCCTCCTCCTCTTCCTCCTCCTCCTTCTCCATAGGGTCTCACAGTGCAGCTAGGACTCATAGTGATCCTCCTGTTTTCAGCCTCCACAGTGCTGGGATTACTGGCATGTGCCACCATGCCTGGTCTCTGTTGTCAGCTCACTGTGCCCAGGGGGTGGGGCTGGTGCAGCATGTGGTGCCAGGGATCGAGCCCCAGTCCCTGTGCTTGCCTAAGCAGGCATTTAGTCAACTGAGCTATCTTGCCAGCCCTTCAGGGCTCTACTTCTGACCCCTCCTCCCCTCCTCCAAGCACTGTTTCTACCTAAGGTACCATACTGTACCTAAGGTACTACACATACACACCTCAAGGACATGGACTCTGGGGGCCACAAGTCAGCCTGTTACAATAGTCTTGCTGGTACTGGGTTTTACAGTGACAAGATTTTTTAGTGATACTGACACAATTTTCTGGAGAGCAACTGTCAGTGACTATTGAAGGCAGTCACTGACAGTGTGATAGAAAATGAGATGGCCAAGACCTGTGCCTTCAGAGTCTTAAGATGCTTCATGCTCACCACAGATATTTTTGATACCTATTTGTTTTATTGCATCATTTCTCATTGTCTGTCCTGAACTTAACTGCTGTGATGTAAATCACAGTTTGCTTTTGTTCTTGGGGGTGGGCTTATGTGATTTAGGTGACCAGCTCTCTGGCTTTGTCTTTTATCCCTCTGTGTCTGATGGCTTTGAGATCTGAGTTTCCTAGTCATAGGAAACTGTGGGTCCTATTTCTTAATACTGCTGCATGGTTTTAAATTTAATTTCTGAGGCAGGAGGGGGCCTGCAAATTCCAGACCAATGTTGAGTATTAATGTATAATTTTGGGGTCCCATGATGTACACATGGTGCATATTTGGGCTTTGTACGTAAATGAGTCATAGATCTGGAGTTTGGATTTTTATAGATCTACCCTCTGCATAGCTCCAGTGATTGCTTCAGACTTTTCAGTGAGTCCTTTCTGTCTGCTTTGCACCAGTGGGTAGGGCAGGAAGGCTCCAGGCTTTACGGCATGGGGGCTTTACTCGGACTGCCTGGCTGGCAGGTGCCCTGCCCCGACTCCTGCTGATCCCACATTGACATCCCTCCCTCTATGTTGTCAGTGCCTCAAGTACCCCCTTCCTCTTGACCTTGGGAGCTGCAGCTCTCACTTCTGCACTTACAGATTTTGTTGTCTGCCTTTCAACCCAGTGAATTTCCCTCCTGTCTCCACACTTGAGCAGGAGACGTGCCTGCTACTTCAGCTCAGGCTGTCACGGGCTGGACATTCTCAGTTGCTGTCTACTCAGTTACAGAAATCTCTGAAAACCAGTGTGTTCAGCCAGCTGTCTTTCTCATCCTGGTCTTTGTGGGATCTTCCGTGTCAGAGTCTAAACCTTGCTCCCCTTCTTCAGGTACATTAGTCTTCTCCCTTTGTAGGTGTAATGTAATTTTTAAATTGAGTTTCTTGCATTATCTTGTGCACTCTTCCTCAAAATCAAGGTGGGAGAGAACTCCTTTTAACCCATCCAGCTGGCTGGCATTCTGTGACAGACTCAATACACGATAGCTGGAACCGACGCCACTGGCTTATAATCATCATGAAATAATAAAGCACAGACCAAAATGACCAATTTAGTATCCGTTAGTTTTCAGAGACATTTCCAGAACTGAAGCTTTTAAAATGAGAGCAGATATTTGGATTTAGAAAATACTTTTGGCACAGCTGTGCACACATATGACTCATACAAAATGACTATAAGTAATTGTTCCTGCTCAGGTAAAATAGAACATAGGCACTGTTTTGTCTTAATTTACAGTATCCTCTATATTTTCTCAATGAACATGTTTTACTTTTGTGGTTAGAAGAAAAGACATTTTAACTAATTGAGATTTTAAGAAGAGCAGACACTGCTTGGCTTGTCGAGCCAATCCAGCATAAACGCTCCCTCTTGCCGTGGTGGATGAGCATTTTCTAGTCTGGAAACTGTGTCCAGGTGAGCCCTGTCTTCTGTTAGGAGGACACAGCCACTTCCATCAGTGCACAGTTCCCAGAAGCCTCTGCAGAGCATCAGCCACTTTTGAGCTATTTTACCATTGAGTGCAGTTTGCTCCCGGGGATTTGGCTTCTAATATGTTGATGAATTATTGAAGTTTCAATTACTTTTGCTTCCCAAGTTAGCAGAATGGAGATATCGCCGATACTCCCTGTGAAAAGCTGCCCTGTGGTTTGTAGAGTGGGGCCTGTGTGCCTGGCCCCTGCCCGTGCGAGAAGGGCTTCAGCGGCAGGGTCGGTTCCCCTCTGCCTGTCTGGGAGACTGAAGTGCTTCCTGGCCTTTGGAGTCCCTCAGGTCGCTCACAGAAAAGTCTAGTACGTGGGCCTTTCCAGTGCTATAATCAGTAGCCCTTTAAGATAGCCACTGTATCCTGGTGATAAAGCTGTGATCACAGAAGGACTGACGTCTAGGATTAGTTCCACTTATGTGGAAATATCTCCCTTTGGAAGCCACAGAGTTGTCACTTAGAGAGGCAGGATTGGTACATTGAAGTTTTCTGCAGGTAAATATATATCATAAATAAATTCAAAGGCCTTGTGTTACTTTTCCCCCAGTAAGGCTTCTCAGCTATTCCTTCTCCCTCTTCCCAGGATGTTCCTGTCCTAGCTCGCTTTTTTGCTGGTAGCTTCACTGCCATTTCCTCTTAGCCTGCCATCCCTCCCAACTCAGAAGCTATTCTAAACCCACTTCCAAACAAGAAGCAGTTCTGCCTTTCCTGCTTGTCATCCGGACCCCCGCACTAGTCCACCTGCACTCTTCTCAGACCCTAGCCTGGCACCACCAAAGTTGGCCCCTTACTCTGTCATCATCTGTAAGATCCCACTCAAGCACACTGCTCTCTTGGGGTAACTGCAGATGGAGCTGTGTTCTTCCCCTTCTCTACTGCCTGTAGCACCCAAGTGCCTTTGTACTGAGATTCTCTCTCCTCCTGGCTCTGCATCCCGGGACAATGGAGGCTCCATTCTGGTTCCCACAGTGTCCAGAATAGCATAAGGCACTTGAGGCTGCATGAATAAATAGTCCTTAAAAGTATACATCTCACCTCTGCCTTGCAGCTCCTTAGATAATCTTCCTGGTGTTAGTGAAGAACAAGTCAGTAACTGGTCCTGTGAAGGACTCAGTGACTTCGTGGACTCTACCATGGGGGTAGCCTTACAGTGAAACTGAGCCTTTCCTAATAAAGGAAACCTTTGCCATCTGCCCATCTGGTGGCTCTTGTTTTTTGTTTTTTCTTTTTGTTTTTTGGCCAGGGAAACGATCAACCCTGTCTTACTGCCTTATGGTTTCAGGTTCGAGAGCTTCAAACTCGACTGCAGAGTGTGCAGGCCACAGGCCCCTCCAGCCCTGGCCGCCTCACTTCTGCCAACCGTCCTGTTAACCCTAGCACTGGAGAGCTGAGCACCAGCAGCAGCAGCAATGACATTCCTATTGCCAAGGTGAGCTCCTGGGGTTGAGACCAAGGGCAGGAACTCCTCCTGTTATCTGAAAGTGCCAGCCTTCACTGAGCATGCCACTGCAGGCATGTTACTAGTTCAGCTGCCCACCAGTGTTCCCCTGGGACTTTGCACAGGCCTCCCACACTGAGCTGCAGGGGGAGATAACCCACTAATGGTTTTAAGTCTCTCCTGGCTGCCACCTGGACACCAGCTCTCATTAATCAGCCAGCTGGAGAATGTCACAGCTGACAAGTTACAGTGGCGAGAGAGACATTATGTTAAGTGCTATAGCACTTCACAGTAGATGCTAGCTGCTCTCAGGGACCAAGGTTCAGCCCACAGAGACTCACATAATGAGCCAGTGATCTTCTCACTCACAGGACCCACAGTTCTAGTTCCATCAGCAAAAAAATAAAAATCATGGTCAGGCTGTGGCGGGGCGGGGGGGCAGGCTGTGGCAGGGAAGGCAGCCCCAGGCCCCAGTCCTGTATCCCATCTACCACAACAAAGTCTGATCCAGCCCAATATGTCAGTGTTGCTGAGTTCAAGAAGCCATGAGTTAAACTGATGGTAGAAGAATTGAATAAGTGAGATGTTTGAAACACGTTAGTAAATCAGTTTAATTTAGGGCCTGCATAGTGAACCTGAACAGTATGTACTTTTTTGATCTTTGTTTTGGTTTTCAAGATTGCTGAGAGGGTAAAGCTATCAAAGACGAGGTCCGAGTCCTCCTCATCTGATCGGCCAGTCCTGGGCTCAGAAATCAGTAGCATCGGGGTGAGTGTTGCTGAGGCAAAGGTATGAGGTACAAACCCACAGACCTCCATAGACAACTACTCCTAGCTAATAAAAGAACATCTAAACTTCACCTCCAGTAACCCAGTAACTTCGGCTATAGTGGTGTAGGGCAGCAGGGAGCTCAAATTGGGGAGAGAAGGTCAGACTCAGCAGCACAGGCTTGGGAGATGCAGCTGTATTTTGATCATGTTTTATGCACTGCTTTCATAGTAGGTAGCTTTCTACACTAGAATTACAATACATAAATCAAGATCTAATGCCAGATTCTCAAGAAATGTTAGCTTTTAAATTGTTCTGCATGCAGAGTATGCCTGGGAACCTGAAATGACACTCCTTGGAAGTGACATTTCAGAAGTGTCTAAACAAATTCATACATATCTGTACAGGTATCCAGCAGCGTGGCAGAACATCTGGCCCACTCACTTCAGGACTGCTCCAATATCCAAGAGATTTTCCAAACACTCTACTCACATGGATCTGCCATCTCTGAAAGCAAGATTAGAGAGTTTGAGGTGGAAACAGAACGGTTGAATAGGTAAGGAGCAATTCTCCACACTTTTGGGGGATGAGAGCTGCACCTTCCCTTGTTTTCATTATAAACTGTGACTGCAGGGAGGCCCTGTTGGTGGGGTGAGAGGCCTTCCTTCCGCTGAGGTCTCAGGAGTGTCACAGCCACCACAGCCAGCTTAATGGGCGTGTGACCTGCACTCACACAGGGCCTCATGCTTAGAAAGACTCCATATTATTTTACTGCTCTGCTGGTGCTGTTTTAAATTCTTAGTAATTTATGAACCAGGGGCTCCAGTTTTTCATTTCTCTGGACATCACATATTATACAGCCAAGTCTCGGGAGCAGTGTACAGAGAAGGGTAAGTAGGTCACACACAGATGGCTGCCACACATGTAGGCCTGTGCTACAGAGATGGAGAGAGACGTCCTGAAATGTTGAGTCAGCATCCCAGAGGTGCCTGGACCTACCAGGAAGCAGCGGAGGCGGTCTGGTGGAAATACTTCTGGTGTGGGAAGACATGCTGCTCTAACTCTCCCTGTTCTTCCTGCTAATTCCCTAATTTTTATTTATGCTTCTGCCAGTGTGCCCAATGCTGAGCCCCACATCATATTCTTATTGTCCTACTGAGAGTAAATTTACCTATACTTTGGTGGATCCTTCCCAGTCTTGCTGACAGTTTAAATTTCCCTTCTGCCTCTTGGCCAAACCTGGAGTTCGTGTTCATCCCAGTGGTAGAAGAGCTGCTAAAAAGCAAAGGAAAAGGACCGTGGCCAAGCCATGCTAACCACCCTGACTCAGAAATGGTTCCATGGTAGCAGAGTGGATTTTTGAGCCACATCCAAGTATGATGTGGCTACTTTGACCTAAAGCTTATGAGCTAACTAGGAAAAAAATATAGACACCATTCCCATCTACCACGGTGGAGTTCCATTCCCTTTGTGTATGGCAAAACTGAAAAAATTGCTATGTTGGTCCTTCCTGATTGAAAGCTGTTTAATTTGAGAAATAAGGAAATGTGATAGTCTAAGTCATTTAAAGTATTAAAATTAAATAGTTTCCTTATTAAATCCTAAATACTTAAAGTGACAGTCCTGAAGATTACCAAGAGGCAGTGAAGCAGAAGCCATCTCCTGGTATCACTGACCTGGGAGTGCTTAAAAATTGAATCCGATATGCCCTTTGCTGTTTAATGAAGTCAGATGCCTGCAGGGGGGCCTTCATTTTAGTAGGGATCTGCTCTCTGGTGACTGAGGTCCTTAACAAGCCTGCTTTGGGGCTGCACTGGGGGAAGTTCCTTTTTCCTGAATTATGTGCAATCAGGAGAGCCCAAAGATGAGAGAGAGAGATTCAGTACTTGTGGCTCATGTATTATGTTGTTTAGCAGCTTATAATGGGCTCTCACAACTGTTTCATGTTCAACTTATAGGGTAAGAATAGTACAGTATCATTTTGCAAATGAGAAAACAGGCTTTGAAGTTGGAAGTAGAATAACCCTTCTTAAGTCTAGAGCTATTAAATAACTGAGGCAGAATTCTGATTCCTGCCCTTTGACCTCACCTCCATTACCTAGTCTGTGATCATAGCTACAGCAGGAACCTAGAGATGCCTAGAAATAATCTACTAGTATTTCTAGATGTCTGTTACTGAGCTACCTATCTCCACATAGGCCTGTTGGTCCCCAGAAATGCCAGCCTGTATCTTTGTGATTTCTGAGGGTCGAGGACAAGAGAAGTACCTTCCTAAAGTATACGTCCTCATTTCACACATCTGTGCTATGTACCTACTATGTTCTCCTCTAGTCTATATTTAAAGCAAGTAAAACAGACAAAGTTCCTGGTTCTGCTATGGAGGTAGACAAAAATGCTCAAATAAGAAAAGAAAGCCCCAAGACCCTCAATATAGCACTGCGAGAGAAACAGGTTATTATTATTGTATGTGATGCTGAGGATGGAATTCAGGGCCTTGTCCCAGTTAGGTAAGCACTGGCTCTGAGGGGTGATTTTTTTGTTTTGTTTTGTTTTGCTTTGCTTTTTATAGATGGCCAGGAAAAATGTCCGGGGAGCGGGGGGTGCTTGTGACAGACCAAGAAGAATCTTGCAGACCAAATTACCAACCTCAAGCCTAGTAAAAAAGTAACCATGGAGGAGAAACTGAAAACAAGTGGGTCTGAGCTAGGGGAAGGGAAGAGGAAGGGAAGGGAAGGGCCCAGCTCTCTGGGATAATGATTTTGAGGCCATGGGCAAATTTTATTCTAAGTTTGATTGGAAGTTGTTAGGGGCTTTTAAATAGGGAGGAACATGGTCTTTTATCCTAAAAAGATCATTTAGAGTGAAGAATGATAGGGTGGAAACAGAGAGGTGGTGGAAGAGAACAAGGATGGTACCACAGGCCTGGTTCAGGATACATGTGACTGTAAAACCAGTGGAAGCCCCAGCAGATTAGGTCTGGATGTAAGAGAAAGGGTGAACTCAAAGATGCTTGGTATCCAGCTTGTACTGCTGGGGAGATGATAGCGGGGAAAGCCAGAGTTCGGGGAAAATCAACGATTCCTTTATTTCCTCTTGGAATGTTAAATGGGAAGTTGGCCTGTGACTACCAGATGGAAATGTCAGCAGACAGCGGAGTATGTGGGACTGGAACTCAGTGAGAGGTCTGGGCTGGAGAAGTTGGAGAGCCACGGGAACAGAAATGCTGAAGTTTGGGACTGGATAAAATCACCCCCTGTGTGAGATCAAGTTCTTCATCTGCGCCCTGAGCGAATGCCGAGCCTCACAGCTTTTATATTAAAAAAAAAAAAAAAATGAGATGGAGAACAAATTGTCATGGGTCAAGGAAAGACTCACAATGACCCCTGGCCTGAAAGTGAGGGAGGCACTCTGAAAGGAGCATTTTGGGCTTGGCTGCATGGAGGCCTAGAGCTGAGTAAATGGTTTTGTCTAATTAGTGGGGACTGAATGCACCCCAGAATCATAAATGAGAGTGAGGATGGTTTGAAGAAGTCTAAATATGAACAGGACAAGAAAGCTATAATACTTTGCCTTGGATTGGCCTTAAGAGTCACCAGAGTGAGATGGTGGCCTTAGTTCTGACTCACTACACATCTCCCTTGAGGATGAGTGTCCCCATGTTCTGTGCGGAGACAGCAATTCTGAGACTTACTCTCGAGGCAGACAGCTTCCGCACACCTTAGCACTGCCAGAGTCACTTGCACTTGTGAGTGTGAAACTCCATGTCTCCTTAAGGCTTGGAGCTCAGGGTACTACATGAGGATGTGTTTCAAGGGACAGAAAATGGAGAAGCTAAAGATCTTCTGTTTTGATTTTCATTTTTTGTTTTCTCACTTTACCTCAGAATTATTTGTCCTGGATAGACAGTTTTGGATGTGATAAAAGTTCACATTGACCTCGCCAGTTGACTTACTGGACTGTCTGACCTGGTAGGAGCTGTGACATGTCATCAGTGGGTCCTAGTATGATTACTTGTTCACTCACGGGTGTATCTTTTGCTTCTGTTCTGTAGTGCATAGGTAAGAGAGACAGACTATGCCCAGGTTTCATGGGTCAGATCTCTGGGCAAGGCACTTAACTATTCTGTGTCCCTATGTCCTTTTCTGGGAAATGGAGATAGCATGGTTAAGCAGAGCCTGCACAAACAGCACCCTTCCACCGTGCAGGCTGACTGGTAGGAGTTCAGGCATTATGCTTGGGAGAGCCTTCAGATCACACAGCTGTTATTTCTTGGATTATCCCCAGCCTTACAGAGTACCTGGCCCATGGAACGTGTGGAGCACAGTAAATGGAAAACAACTGGGAGCTTGCTTTTTATTTCTAATTCATGCAGAATTTAATGGTTATTTAGAAGTGTTTCCTTGATGATTTTGTCATTTGCACTTGCTAAGGCACATGACAAACCCATATAGTCACATGCATTTCTGACCTGCATATAAATGAGACAACTAAAATATTGGCAAATGAATTACAATCCTAACTGGAAATGATTTTTCTTGCCTTGTAGCCGTATTGAACACCTGAAATCCCAAAATGACCTCCTGACCATAACCCTGGAGGAGTGCAAAAGCAATGCAGAGAGGATGAGCATGCTCGTGGGAAAGTATGAGTCCAACGCCACCGCACTGAGGCTGGCCTTGCAGTACAGGTGTGGAACTGGAGGGGCAAGATGCGCGACTGACCTTTGTGCCCCTTGCAGTTAGAAATACATCCATAATAACCTGCGCATAAGTACAAACCTTGCTTTTAGGACATTGAATAGAGGGGTCAAACCAGCAAATGCCTAGTGTGACATGTATTGAAAATCAATTAGTGTCCTGAGCAATTAAGAGATTAACAGCAATAAATTAGTATTAGTATGTTTCTCTATGACTTTCTACATTCCTCCTACTCTATTCTGCCTATTTTTTTCAAGTAACCACTCAGAATACCAGTTTTCACATTATATATTTATTAATTTTTTCTGGTCTTTATCTATTTTGTACATTATTGCACATCTAGTGTACTTTTCTTCCTTCTTTTTCTTTCTTATTCACACTTCTTTCTCTTCCCCTCCTTCCCCCTTCCTCTCCCTCCCTCTGTCTCTTCCCTCCCCCTTCTCTATGTCTCTGCCTCTGTGTCTCTCTCTGTCTCTCTCTCTCTCTCTCTCTCTCT
>NW_004524624.1:889249-901122 GCF_000260255.1 Octodon degus
CTCTCTCTCTCTCTCTCTCTCTCTCTCTCTCTCTCTCTCTCTCTCTCTCTCTCTCTCTCTCAGTTGCCTGGGCTTCATGTTACCGATCTGCTCCCTCAGCCTCCCAGAGTGCTGGAATTATAGGAGAGTACACCACACTCACCTCCTTTTTCTTCATCATGTCACAGTTTTTTAAAACGTACTTTTTTCGGTTTATTTTGAATGATTATGTGCCCTGCACTGTTTATGTATTTCACTTTCTTAATTTCTCTGTAAAGACATTTTGACACTTGCAGACTGAATGCTGAAATTAATTCTATACTGAAGAATTTAAGAAAGAGAAGCTCTTTGTTCTTTTGAATATTTTCCTTCACGTAAACTGTGAAGCAAGAATCATAGGTCAAATGATAGGAATATTTTCATGGCTCTTCATATATGTTGCCAACTTTTTTTCCATCAAAACAAGCCAGTTTGAACCACTATAATTCATTCATTTGTGAGCAAGAGATTTATGATTGTACCAGTTTTTTCCAGCTGTATCTGCTTTAGAATTTATCAGTTTTTGAATTAATGCTTGTTCAAAGCTACAAGATTAGAGCTGGCAAGATAGCTCAGCGGTCTAAAGCACCTGCTTAGGCAAGCTTAGGCAATCACAGGGCCTCCTATACCACATGCTGCACCAGTCCCGCCCCCAGGGTGGGCTGAGCCAGCCATAAAAAAAAAAAAGCTACAAAACTGTCATGAGTGTCTTCATAGGTTTATTGTATCAGTGTCACCACTGAAGCATAGTTGCCAGGGTCTCCAAGTAGTTGACTGTCTTACTCTTAACATCCTCTAGAAAGTTATACATTGTTTTAAGACTATTGTTTCATCAAAAAAGATTAAAACAACAAAACAAAACTAATACAATGAGGCCAAATATGAGATTAGTCATGCAAGTTTACAGACACACTAAAACAAGCAAAGATCCTCCTTAGCACAACTCTTCAAGCCGCCTCTACCACCAGTCTGCTTTTGAAAGGACAAAGGGCCTCTTCCACATTAGCACGTCCTCATGGATGAGCCGAACACCTCCAGCCTGAAATGTGGTCTGAACTTGCAAGGAAGAGCTGCTAGCACCTTAGACTTAACTCTTAGTGCAGGATGATGAAAGAAGACAATCAATAGCCGATATCCTCTCAAGTGAATGTTAGCTAGGGCAATATGTCCTACGCTCAACTTCCAGGAGTTAGGCATTTCACTAAGACAGACACCTTACTAATACAGGCATGCAAAGCACACCAGTGCCACTTCCTGTCTCCACATCTGTAGGCTGTGGGAAAGTGGTTGGTCTGTGACCTCCCTTGTTTGCCTAATGGATGATAGACACTGACTGTTTCCTCATTTCTTAGAATCCTAACACAACTAACACTTACAAATAAAAGATCTTGTGAAGACCTGAGAGTGTTTCAGGAAGCCTTTTTTTTTGGATTGAACTCAGGCCCTTGCACTTGCCAGGGATGGGCTTATTCTACTGAACCATTTCCCCAGCCCCTCAGGAAGCCTTTTACAAGTACCTAAAAGAACTCTCTGTGATGGTGGAACTGTTGATTGTGGTAACCACTGGCCCCGATGGCTGTTAAGTGCTAAAATATGGCTGCTGCAATGGAGGAACTGAATTTATAATTTATTTAACTTGAAGTGTTTCAAATTTAAATATGAAATGTGGCTAGTGGCTATTGTATAATTCAAGTCTAGGCCAAAATGGTCTCTTTCAGGGGCGTTACATTAGTTATTGATTATTCTATGACAAATTATTATGTCAGTTTGGAGGATCAAGAGCCTGGAATTGGCTTAGTTTTGCCCCAGGGTCTCTTAGAAAGCACTGATCAGGCTGCCAGCCAGGCTGCATCTTCTTAAACCTTAACTGGAACTAGAAGTTCTGCTTCTAAGCAGGGTCACTCACGTGGCCATTGGCAGGGACCTTTTTCCCTGACCTTGGGTGGAAGCCTTAGTTCCTCAACACAAGAGCCTTTCCTGAGTAAAACTTGACAGTGTTGAAGACTTGGCAGCTGCATCCAGAGCGAATGAGCTGACAGGGAAGAGGAGGTGAGCCAGGGACCAAGATGGAGGTTGGTGTTTTTAGTAGTCTAGTCCTAAGAGTGGTATACCACCCTGCCACCATTTGTCACAAAGGCCAATCCTGTGACAACACAGGAATGTCGGCATTGAGGTGGCACCTGTGAAGGCTGCCACAGGTATGTCACATGTCCATTTGAGCTAGTCATCAAAGGACAACCAACCGGCTTCTTCCACTATATTGATTCTCTTTCTATTATTCTAATACACTGTTTCTTTGGTCTGAATTTATTCATTTTTAAAAAAAATTTTTGTACCAGGAAACAAACTCAGGAATTTGCACTTGCCAGACTTTTTTCTTTTAAAGGCCAACGTACAGAGCCATGGGCCTTGTCCTGTGAATATTCCGGGGTAGCATCCTCCCTGTGTTGGGCAGTGAGGCTGAGCAAAATCCCGAGCTGTCCCTATCCAGGAAGTGCAACGGAGGCACTCACCTTTCATTCCATGCCAGAGTTGAGGGAGCCCTGTGCTTTGTTTCAGCGAGCAGTGCATCGAAGCCTACGAGCTCCTCCTGGCACTGGCTGAGAGTGAGCAGAGCCTCATCCTGGGGCAGTTCCGAGCTGCCGGCGTGGGCTCCTCCCCTGGTGAGTGTCCTGAGTCCCTCTGTTCTTCCCCATCGCATTCCCTAGCCTCTCATGCTTTGCCACCCCCTTCTCAGCTGCTGGCATTGAGTCATTTCTCAGCAACATGAAATTCATTTGTCAAGTGTGTTTTTTCATTTTTCCTCATGACTGAGTGGGTAAATTGTTTATGTTGAATGCAGCAGTAACTGAAGTGGAAACAGAATTACAGACAAGTTAAAACAAACACGCCTTCTTAGGACACATATTCTCTTGGGCTGGCAGGAGGACCAGATGGAGTGGGAGGTCCACAGTAGGATAAAGGGGACGAACCCACTGGAACACTGCTTTCTTAGATCCATTCTTGGCCTTTAGCTTGTCTTGTTTCTTTCATTTCTATGTGTTCTCCAAGTCTGTTTCTCTGAGTATTTTTGGAGCATGGATTCCTACCTCCACTGTTGGTATTTTAATGAATGAAGAAATAGCTTCACACCCTTCATGGATTGCTCACCCTCTGGTCCCAGCCACAGTACAGCAAGGAGCTCTACCATCCTTCTTCCTCCAGACTACCTTCCCTGTCCCTATGCCAGGGCTTAGGCTCCTGTGGGCCTGATTTGTATCTGTGGATCCACACTGCTCCCCTCTCCACTCCCACTCCTCAAATTTGAGTGCTTAGAAGGGGTATTTAACTAAAAAGTAGTGCAGCATGGGCTCTTTGGCTAAGCATCATTTGCTGAACAGCAGGTAGTGATAGTGGCTCTGAGGCCTTCAGCGACCAGAAGATGGCTGGAGAGACAGTGCTGGGGAGGTGGCCTTGAGAGGAGTTGTCACCCTCACTGTGTGATCTCACCTGTGTATCAGCACTTTTTAGAGATGCAATGTCAAGGTACCAAGCTGAAATAACAACTCCTCAGCCAGAGGTGGGTGGTATGGGCAGACCAGGTGTGCCCATTGTTGTGGACTGGCTTTGAGCTGCATGTTCCCATGAGGGCTAATACGTCTAGGATACACCTCACAAGGTCACCACCCCAGACCTACCTGAATGACTCGCCTGTCCTGCTCCTTCTCCCTGGCAGCGTGTAGATTTCACTCTGAACATTCACATGTTCGTCCTCCTGTGGCTATGGTATGCACAGGAATCTGAATCAGATCTGGAGGAAAGAAAACAAGCTGGGCATTAATTTCTGGCCTCATACCCAAGTTATCCAGCAAAGCAGCCAAGCTTTATTTACATGGGTGACTATCTTTGACTTCTCTCTCTCTCTTCTAATAACATTACCACTCCAGTCCAGAGGTGGAAACTGTGCCCGCATTTCCATTAGAAATCTCATTTTTGAGGCTCTTTTAACTGAGCCATAAAATTTTATTCCTTATGTGAAATAGAACCTAAATGATCCTGGCCAGCTGATTTATTGATTAGTAGATAGATAGATAGATAGATAGATAGATAGATAGATAGATAGATAATTAAAGGAAAAAAAATCATCTGTCAGGTTTTTGTCAGAAGAATGTAACCTGTTCCATCTCAAAGGGACCTTTTTGGGCTTCTATCTACTCATACCCATGTCTTGGTAGGAGCTGAAAACTTAAGTAAATGTTCACTTAAAATAAAAAATGAATTGGCTTGTATTTACTTAATACTGAGTATTAAGTATGTATATATTTATGCAATGAGCCATCCAGTAATATCATCCCTACTTCAGAATTTAAATAGCAGTCAATTGGTGAGATGTATGTAAAATATCTCTGTGGAAACAAGGTATGAAGGTTGTCAGAGAAGTGGCAGGAGGCAAGTCTAGGGAATCTTGGCCTACAGCATGTACCTTCCCTAATTTCTTCTTCACCCTTCATGATACTGAGTGTTGCCTTCATTAGTGGCAGCCTCCCAGTAAATCTCACTCTTCCGTTCTACTGACAGCAGCGGTGGATCTGTCGTTCTGTATAAGAACTAGTGTGTGACATTATCCACAGTAACTATTATTGTGGTTATTTTGTTTCTTGTTGACTTTCTAGACATTCATTGTGTTCATTCAAGATGATCCAGCTTTTTAAAGAGGGCTGTTAGGAGCTGAAAGGTTTTCTTTGGGCCTCAGGATAGATTTGAAGGGTGAGGGGCTGTATGAACCCCACCTCTCCCATTTTACCCAGTTCCAAAGTTACTACTTTGTAAGGCTCAGCACATAGAATTTAAGATTTCATTTGAAAATATTTGCAGAGCATAGACTATGCCACACAGGTCGCAAATTCTTTTGGCTAGCAGTTTGGATTATGTTTTTTAAGATTTGATGTATTTAGAGCAGTTTATGATTCTCAACAACATTGAGGTAAAAGTAGAGCTACCCCATATGCCTCTTGCCCCTGCATAGGCACAGCCTCGCCCATATCACTGCCAACCCTAGGGTGATATGTTTATTAAGAATAATGACCCTGCACTGACACATCCTTATCATCCAGAGACTGCAGTTCACATTTGCCCCACTTTTGGTGGTGTTCATCTCCAAAACATGGGCTTGGATAAGTATGTAATGATATGTATGGACCATTATGGGATAATACAAAGTAGTTTTGCTGGCCTAAAATCTTCCATGCTCCAACTATTCTCTCTCCCCTTTCCCTTCCCCACTCTTTGAATTCTTGGCAACTACTGTTTTTTTTTTTTTTTTTTAGTGTCTCCATAGTTTTGCCTTTTCCAACACAGTGCTAAAACACAAGAACATGCACATTTTTGGCAGGAACTTGACTATCTGGCTCTGTACCGGTATCATCCTGCCCCTGTGTCCTGCGTGCTCTAGCCAAGTCACCTCTCTCCAAGAGACATCTGTGTTGGCCACCATTTTGAAGTCAAGAGGGCTAGCTATTGCATTGGAGCAGAAATTGCAGAGCTAGTCTGCAGTTCTCATTTGAACCCTTAGTTTTGCCTTTTTCTCCTTTCCCTATGTAAAGCTCTAGCCAAAGTTGGCATGTGGAGAGATGGTCTTTTCACCTCAGTTTTTCACTGTCTTTACTCACCACATGCCAGTGAACAGACAGGCCCAAGAGTAGGAGAAGCCAAGAGCCCAGCAAACTACAAAGTCAGCATGTGAAAACTAGAAACTTTTCTGCCCATCTGCCCAAAAGGACATCAGAGCCCTAGGCAGAGAAATGCCTTCCCAGCTACAGCCTTTGAGTGGCACAGTCAGGCCCACAACACAGGTCTCCTCACTGCTGGTTGTTGCCCACTGTGTTACTTCTGCCCTTAGTGACCAAGAAGGGATTGTGCAACTATACTCCCAGCTTTACCTTACCCATGCCTTTTCTGATTAATCCATTGGCTTCTTTGCAACATAGGAGACCAGTCAGGGGATGAAAACATCACACAGATGCTCAAGCGGGCCCATGACTGCCGGAAGACAGCTGAGAACGCTGCCAAGGCCCTGCTCATGAAGTTGGATGGCAGCTGTGGGGGAGCATTCGCCGTGGCCGGCTGCACTGTGCAGCCCTGGGAGAGCCTGTCCTCCAACAGCCACACCAGGTAGCACAGCCTCTGCGCCTGGAGGGACCAGTCCCCTCCCCAGCCCTGGGGGGCAGTGGTGTGCTGTTTGGGACCGTGTGGTGTAGGTAAAAATAAATACGCTGCAGGCTTGTAGCCAGCTCCATCCAAGGAGTCAGGAAACAAAGCAGGGAACTGGAAAGTGACCCATTTGGCTCAGTGGAAACTGCAGTCCAGAGGGAAAGGGTGAGTTGCTCTAAAGTGGTAGGGAGGGAGCAAAACCCCAGGCATACCTTACTGTCTGGTACTCTTTCCCCAAACTATGTGCTCGCCATTTCTTTGTAATTCTTCATTTCAGGAAGCACTTAGATATCTGAGGCTCACTGGCCACACAGGTTCCTGAGCTCCCTGGACCCAGCCCACCTGTTCTTTACTCTCACCTCCTATTGGCCTTCTGTCCTTCTTAAGGCCTTCCCAGGCAAGAGCCTCTCCTCTCGCGTTTTTATTTTCTTGTTGAGTGATGCCACTTTCACAGCTCTGCTTACCAAGTACTTAATCATGAACTGGAGGTCATGTTCAGTCTGTGAAGCTAGACAATTAAAGAGGGTGCTTGAAAAAGATGATGAGAGCCATCAAGACCTTGCAAAGCAGTCTATTGAAACTGATCATTTTAGACGGGGCAGTTAGACTGAAGCCTCTTCCAGTTATTGTTTCATTTTTTGCATCTGAAGCACTGCATACATGAATGTCTTCCCTTCCTATATCAGTTTTCAGTCTAGAAGTCCTTTGTTACGGGTTCTCATGGAATTTGTCCATTGTGAAAGACAAAAAGACGACTTACCATGTCCCCCCGGCAGGGTCCAGCCATCTGCTTCCGCGCATCCATTTACCTGTCTTGGACTCCGTGTCCCACGAGAGGGTAGGAGGTTCCTAATACCACAGTTGGCCACGTGCCCACAAACACAAGGGAGGTATTTCCTCTTGACTGCAGCAACAATTGTCTTGTTCAGTCAAACAGATTACAATTTATTTTTTTAAAACCAAATTCTTCTGTTTAAATGCAGAAAGCAGATGCTCCTTGTGATGGCTTATCCAGATGTGAATAATACGTTCCTGTAGGTAGTGAGGGAATACTCATGCTGTCGGTGATACCATTCTGTTGAGTACAATTCAGTGAATGTAAGAATCGGGTCCATAGGAAATGTGTGCTTTTTCAGTAGCTTATGAGATTTGCATTAAAGATGATTTGCGTATGCCTTTCAACCTTCAAAAGTAATTTTGCTGTTTTAATCTGGATCAGCAGCAACTTTGGAGTTGATCAGGAGTTAAGACAGTTTGCCCTCTGTATTAGTGGAGATTCTGGATTTAAATATTGGTTAGAGAGGTAAATATGTGGTTGACATACAGCTGTGCCTTGATTATGAGAAAATTGAGAAATTTAATTTTGGGTGATATATTTCCACAGGTTGAGATACATTCAGAACATTAAATTTGTATATCAGTGATGCCCTCAATAAAGAATAGGCCTTTAATTTCAGTCTCATATGGTTCTTGCATTAAAAGTTGTTTAGCTTAGTTTTTTGGTCTTTTTCAAGCGAGTCTTGCTATGCAGTACAAGCTGGCCTTGAGCTCACTTTGTAGCCCAGGCTGGTCTAAAACTTGCAATGATTCTCCTGCCTTGACCTTTCCGAGTGCTGAGGTACAGGCATGTACCAGCACACTGGTTAGCTTAGTTCTGAGTCTACTCCAACCTCTGAAAACTTACTTTCCTTTCCTCCCTGCAGCAGAGCAACTCCAATAGGCATAGAATGCGCATGGCATTCATGCGGCCCTCCACATTCACCAGACCTGATACAATTACACTACTGCAGATAAACATGGTTCCCAACCACCAGACCCCTTTCACAATTACAATAATCACAGTAATTTTGCATGTAAGTCTTACCATCCTGACTCAAACATCCCCCCATATCAATTTATACCAAAAGAAAAAAAAAAAAAGGAACTTTCTGTGTTGGTATTTTTTGTGACACAATAAATCGCCCTTCTACTCACTATAACCACCTGGCATGGAGAATTCTAATCAGAGTGTCCTGTTCCTCAAATTCTCAGGAGGGGAAAGCTGTGTCTCAGCCTTCCAGGGGCATTTCTCCCACGTGCAGACCGTGAGCTGTGTGCAAAGGTGTTGTGAGCCTATCCAACAGATGGTGAGATTGTTGCTTCCTGGCTACTCACAGTGGAGCATGTTGTCCCAGTTGAAATGGGGGTGGTGGAACTCCAGTGGTGCCTGGTGTTTACTCTCTAAACCAATCTGAATTAAAATCAAATTTCACTGCCTGCTTAGGAAGATGCAGGGACCTGCGTGCTGTATCAGCCCCGCTACAAGGGCGTGCTGAGATGGCAATTGAGACTGGCCATGGTGGTGCATGCCTGTAATCCCAGCGCTTGGGAGGCTGAAAACAGGAGGAGCACTATGAGTCCAATCTGTGTAGTGAGACCCTGTAGACCCTGTAATTAAATACATTAAAAAAAAAAAAAAAAAGACCAAATTTCATGAGCCAGAAAGAACCACTGCGGGCTGTGGAATAGTGTCCATTGAAATGATACAGGGCTTGAAGTATCCATTCAGTTAGGGAAGGCCTCTGCCACCACCACCAGCAGGCTTCAGGAAATGAGAGTCAGACTACATTCGGCTGTTTCAGCAGTCATCTTTACCGGAAAAGAGAATGTGCCTTCCCCTCCAAGGACCAGGAGAGTCCATCAAGGTCCTGGTGATCGACGCCTACTAGGGTTTTTGTGCCCAGCATCCAGCTGAGATCGCTGCTTCTGTGCAGCGGCATGGGGTCAGCCTTCCTGCTCACATGTTCTTGCCACTTTTTTTAGGTTCTGAGAATATGACAGAAACATGAAATCCTTTTAATGTCAATTTTTAAGACCTGATTTCCTGATCTCAAAAGAATTATATGCTCATTTTGAAAAGAAGCAGGCTGGGTGTGGTAGTATATATCTGTAATCTCAGCATTCTGAGAAGAACACAAGTTTGAGCCCAGCCTGGGCAATATTGCGATTTAACAATACCGTCTCAAAATTTAAAAAATTAAAAAGGATGAGGAGGTAGCTCTTTCCAAAGGCCATGGGTTCAATCCTTTGTAGGCAGGCAGCAAACAGGCAAAATAGAAAAAAAAAAAAAAAAAAAAAAAAGCAGCAAAATTCCCAGCATTTCAAAATGCGTGGTTTACAAAGAATTCTTTCTGCTAGGACCTACCTGCATTGGAAAGGAGAGGGGAACAATGGCCCATAGATCAATTGCAGTTTTTATTAATACCTAGATTGCATAGGACAGAAACATGCTACAGTAGTTAAGTACAAAGGCCTTCTTGGAAGGTCATGTGGTTTTGTATGCATATGCGACATAGCCAGGCCGAAGGCCAGAGTTGGAGGCCCACAACATGCTGAGCAAAGCTGGCTGGTGCACCCAGCTGTGGCAGGTTCCCCATCCAGCCTGTGTAGCCTTGCACGTGGCTGCACTGTCTTCCAGCAGCAGAGTGCTCCCCCCAGGGACGCCGCCAGCACAGCACCTGCATTTGTGCACACACTGACGGTAATTCCAGAGGCATGGCAGGGAGAGCCATGGCGGTCCCAACAGGAGCCACATGAGTGATGAACAAAAGGGGACCTATTCCCAGTGGAAGAGTTTGGAAGCCAGGATCTCGGCTGGGGAGATGGCTCAGTAGAATAAGCGCTTCCCTGGCAAGCGCAAGGGCCTGAGTTCAATTCCCAGTTCTGCAAAAAAAAAAAAAAAATGTCCTTGGAAGCCAGGATCTCAAGGACTGTAACATGGCGTCTTTAAAAACACACTGTCTCTGAAAACATGATGGCTACTAATTCTTAACCTCCTGAGTATCCTGTCATATGGACTCTCTTGAGCAGTGTTTTCCCTTTACATCCTATTATTGAGCAGCATCCCATATTCTTCTCAGTAGTTGCACCATTTTCTGTTGGATGGCAATACTATTGTGTGTTTAAATAGTTTCTTCTCTTAATTTTTTATCCAGTTTTCCACTGCTATAGTATTGCTGTGACTACTGTCCCTAATATGTGTCCTTCTTGTGCAGTTTCTGTGGGACAGATTCTAAGAATCAGCTGGCTCAAAAGAGATTTGTTTCCAATGGCAAAAACTCTCTCTATATCATTCAGTTATTCTCCTACAGCTGTGTAGCTACGGAGCCTCTCTGTCTAAACCTTTACTGACATGAGGTATTAGAATGCACTTTCTTTTCAATTTGGCTGTCCTGTGGTTGGCTGTCCTGTGGTTGTCAGCTGAGATAGCGTCTATCTTAGTTTGTCATCAGTGACCAAATCAGGGATGAGTTAGGATTGTTTAGAGTGCCTAGTTTCCATAACAGTGTGATGGCACCTTTAGGAATGACTGTGTATGTAGAATTTGTCTCCTAAATATCTCTGTTTCTTATTTTGACTTCTCCTTCAGCTAAATTCCTAGGAGCTTTCTGGACCTAGGCAGCTTCTGAGGACTTTATCTGACTGTAGATTTTCTTGTACTCATATGTTGTGAGAGTCTGTTAGGTAATTTACCCTCATCTTCCATTTCTCCTGGATATGTCTGACAATCATTCAAGAATGTACAGGCCTTAGAGATATGATGTTTGTTTAGTGTTTTAGTTTGCTTCAAAACTCTTTCATTGTCAGAAAGAGTGTGGGGTTACCCTTAAGTGCCATCTCTCACCTGGACGGAGCCCTCCTCCACGTCAGTTCCACATGTTCAACAAAACAGACACTCTCGCCTTTAGCAACCCCCCCCCCTTATAAAAATGAGTTCAGGACCAAGTAAGATACTGCTAGAAACTATAAGAAAATGCTGTAAAAGATGTTTTGGGCAAAGGAAGGGAAATGCCCATCTAGCTTTTTGTCAGAGCAAGCTGAAGAAAATGAGTATTTCTGCTTATAAGCAGAATGGAAATCATCATGAGGCTGGTATTTGGACTTGATGTAGAGACACAGAGGAGATGGTGTTTCACATCAGTAACTGGATTTAACAGCCTATTCCACAACAGCGAGGGTGGTGGAGAGTAGGTCATCTGGAGCAGGCCAGCCCTGCAGTTCTGGCAGGCTGTAGGTGGGTTGCCTATACGGTGGGGGTGTGGCAAGATGCACCAGCAGTTGATGGGTGCAGAGGAAGCCAGTGCCTCAGGAACTGCAGCAGAGCATCAGCAAAGGAAATGTACACTTTCAGCCTGGCTCCTCAAAAAGCCCAAACAAAGCACAGCCCAGTGTAGCCAAGTACACCGAAGGTTTCCTCACCTGCAGCCTTCAGCCTCAACCCCATCATGAACACCTCTAGCCTCCATGCTGAGAGCAGGAATTAGACAGTCTGCAGAAAGTGATTTATTCATCATGACAGCTGAGCTCATCCTGTGCTCCAAGCTGAGAGAGTTAATGGATGACTTAGCCTTGCCCGGCTGACAGCGGCCCTTGGGAGGCCGCCAGGGCCCCATCTGCAGGAGGCTGCAAGAAGGCCAGTGGCTTCCCCCCTCCTTCTGCATCATCATAATCATATCCCACAGTGGAACGTTAAGAGCTTGAAGCAGAATTGTAATTAACCTCGCCTGATCTGTTCCCTGCTGGTGTCCTGGAAGGGAGAGAGGGAGGTTGGAAGGCTGGGGCTATGGTGCTTATCTTGAGATTCAGCATTCCACTGCTTAAGAGCAATTTAACATTCTGAGCTTTCA
>NW_004524624.1:901314-905313 GCF_000260255.1 Octodon degus
CTCCCCTCTCTCTCCCCTCTCTCTCCCCTCTCCCGCCTCCCTCTCTCTCCCCATTATACTCATAGTGAAAAGATTAAAGCAGAAGGCTTCTTATTCAGCCAAGAACCAGCTCTGGGCCCCAGAAGGTGACAGAGCTGTGGGTCTTCCCTGTCCATTCACATTTTTGTTCTCCTAGGCAGATCTGGTGGTCTCTAAAGTCCAGTCAAACCTTGAATGCTTTTCTTAAATCTTCAGATCAATGTTTTCTGGTTGTCTGTAGATCAGGGACCCCTCAAGGATCCTGGAGTCTGGTGGTGAGTTTTACCTGTCCCTGCTCCTCACCCACAGTGAGTGCTGAATGGCACCACCAGCTGGTCCTGCCTGCTTCCTGCTTCAGGACTGTGGTATCCTTTCCACAATCTATGAGGTGGGAACCATTGTTTCCAGAAGTGCTGGATTGTTCACTCTGGGCCACAGGGCCAGGAAAGACCGGACAGAAATATTTTAAGTCTGGCTTCTGAGACTCTGGCTCTAAGTGGTGTCCACCACAGAAACCTGGAAGTAGAGTGGCCTCTACCTAGAAAACACAAGGGTGCCCAGTAATCAGTGCCCACTTACTTTTGGGGGAGACAAATGGTTCTTAATGCTGGGCTTGCATCAGAATCAGATTCTCAAATACAAGTAACTGGACCCACCCTCAGAGCCCTGACCCTAAGTCTGAGGGATCTGGCTCAGGGGCAGGCAGTCAGGTGATATCAGTGTGGTGGCCAGCCCAGGGTACTGGTGGGGTAGACCAATCCTGTCAAATAGACAATGTGCCAGAATATCACTTTAGTTCTTTTAGAGTGCTTAGACAACTCTTGCTTTTAGTGCTCTGTGAATCTTGCAATTTGTATTTTAAATGGAAATAACAATGCCTCAAAGTATAAATGTTATATTTCTAAAAATAGTGTGAAGAAAACATAAGAAAATGTCATATGGGAGACAGGCATTTGGGAATTAGTTGTTCTCAGTGTTTCTCTGGCTTTTGAAGCTTTGTAAAATATATTCATGAAAATGAAAGTTTAATGTTATAAGTGAACCTGGGGTCAGAGTTACAGCTACCCAGGGACAGATTCATTCCTTAAATGGGAAGAGAAAACCCGCTCTTCCTCAGTGACTCGCCATCTAAACACTGTACCTGGGAAGGCGGCTCACACTCAGCCCTGGGAAATGCTGTGTGAGCGACGCTGCCTCTTGAGTGTGCTTTAATTTGTAAGCTTATTCATCTGGGGAACAGTAGATGTCTGTCTCTCCAAGTCAGAGCTGATGGTCTGTGAAGGTGAGCTCCAAGCCCTCTCGAAAGGGTTTTATATGTAGCATGCCTACCCCAGAGCTGTCTGTAGACAGGGCAGCACAGAACTGCTGAGGGGGACCCTTGGTTTTTCCCTTGGATTCGTTCCTCTTACTGGGCAGGTTGACTTGCAAATGCCCCCCAGAACTCCCCAGTGCGCTGTGCTGCATGATCCTGTCTGCTTTGTCAGGCTTCCTGTGAACAGCTCATCATTTCCTTACGGAATAGCACCTGGGACACCCACCTGGAGGTATTCTCCTTTTTCATCCTTTTTATGGTGCAGCATAAAGAAACACAATAATGACGATCAGTAATAATTTTACCTATCCCCCTTTATTGTTGAAGTAACCTAAGGGACCTCCCAGCCCTGCCCAGGTTTCCTACTTCTCTTTTCAGCATAGCCAAAGGAATCCTTCAAAAATGTAAGGCAGATCATATCTCTCCTCTTAGGAGCCTGCCAGTGACTTCCATTCTAATTCTAGAGAAAACCCTTGTAATTCTAGACACACCTTGGTAAAACCCTAGCTGAAATGGCACCTGCGTTCTTCCACACACTGCTGACCTTTCTGCTTCTTCATCTGGCTAACTCCATGTGCTTCAACCACAGATTATTCTTGTTGGCCAAGCTCCTGGCTTTAGGGATTTAGCATTTCCTTTGTTCTCTTCCTGAATCAGTGTTCTTCCCAAAATCTGCACAGGCCTTCTCACCTCCTTTAGGCCTCCCCCAGCCTTCCATCCAACTCCATTTCGGATGGTAGCTTCATCTCCACTTTGTACACCCTGTGCCTCTGGCTCCAGTTTTCTCCTTGGTACTTCTCATTGTCTGATGTACTGTGTAATTTCACTTCCTGTCTTCCCTATTAGAATTTAAGTCCCATGAGGCAAGCAAGGGCCTAGACTTGGTGGCCCATAGTAGGCATTTTGATATTTCTTGCATAAATGATGATAACTGTTTATCAGGTGCTTCCTATGTGTTGTGCATTAGTCTAAGCACCTCACAGTTTGCCTTGTTTTATCCTTTGCACAACTTTATGGGGCATGTAATGCTATTCTCATTTCACAGATGAGGAAATAGCTCTGCAAGTTATGTAAGATGTTCAGGTCATAAACAAAGGTAGCACTTGGCTGTTAGAGCTCTGCAAAACAGCAGAACCAGTAGGAGATACATATGTGGACATGGATGTCTTTATAGAGAGAATTCATTATCTTTATGTCTCTATAGACATCTATTTCTACAGAGACAGTGTGTGCAGAATGATTAGAAGGAGCTGGCTCATTTCATTATGGAACTGGACAGTCTCAAGTCTTCACATTGGCTAGATCCAAGGATGCTTTGGTGCTGACTTCTGAGTGTGTAGCTGCAAGAAGGCAGAATGCCATCTTAGGAGATCAGTCACCTTTACCCAAAGTCTACTGACTTAAACATTAATCACATCTGTAATCTCAACTACTCAGGCAGCTGAGGCAAAAGGACTGCAAATTTGAGGCCAGCCTAGGCAACTTGGTAAACTGTGTCTCAAAAAGCGGAAGGGTTGGAATATACAGCTTAATGGTAGAAGGCTCACTTAGCATGTATAAAGTCCTGAGTTCAGGCTCTGGTATCATTTTTATTGTTTTAGCCTATCACATCTAAGAACTAACTTGGTAGCATCATCAAGGCTGGCGTCAGGTCGCCCCTGGCCATGTGGCCTACCCTTTCCTACCTCGCCCTCGAAGAAGAAGTGTTCGATGGGCCACTCTTGCTCCTTCATCACCCAGTGATGACTTCTGTCCTGGAAAGGGGTCAGCCACCCTACAGGGTTCTGGTGTGCAGGCAGGAGTTCCCCCGCCTAGAAGCTGTTCTGACATGAAGACCGCTTCACACCCAAAGGGTTCTCTTCCTTGTGTGAGTAGCAAACTGAGCAGCCGCCTTCCAGCCCACCTTCACGTCTCTCCCTTTCTCTCTCTGGAAACGTCTTCCTTCCTCTTCACTCGTTCTGAGATAGGGTCTTGCAGTGTTGCCCAGCTAGGTTGGCCTTGAACTCCTAGGCTATAGGGATCCTTCTGCCTCAGCCTCCCTAGTAGCAGCAACTACAGGTGTGTGCCACTGCACCCAGCTTTCTCTTTTTACTGGTGTATTTATGTATAAGAATGGAAGTGCCCTGTGCCCATTGGCTGAGCTGGACCCTGTGCCGTTGTGAGATGAAGAGGGCATCCTGTTGAAACCGTGACTTCCAGCCTCAGGTGTTTCTGGAAGAGGACTGGGCACTCTTCAAGTCGAGGGACTCCTGCCTCATCACCAAGAAGTGAGGGGAACTTGAGCACCTGAGACTGCTCTTCGGCCCTCGGATGGACCAAAGAATGTCATGTGGAAGGCTGCAGGTGCCCCGAGGTCCACGTTGTTATTGCCATGTTGCACACACCTGGTTTTCGTGGTAGAAGAAGAAAACAGGAGTTCTCAGTGTGGAGCACTGTGTTCGTTACTGTTCTTCCATCTTCCACCGTGAAGGGATTTGGGGTATGTGGGTGATGTGTGTACACATGGGTAATGATCCTGTGAGAGGTATTTAGTTCTTCAAATTCTTTGTTCCCTTAACATTTCCCTTGTTAAAAGCAATCTACATTTATACTTATTTGGATTACATTTATATTATTTTCATCCCATTCACATAGAATACACCATTGTCAGAGTTAGCACTTTTTTTTTT
>NW_004524624.1:907198-917228 GCF_000260255.1 Octodon degus
CTCTAGCCTCTTTGCAGGCAGTTCTGCTGAAGGGTTCTGTGCTGGGCCTGAAGCTTGGGTCAAATGAGGATCCACAGCCCGGGTCGTCTCACTCACTCGCTGGGCCTGCGCTTTGGGTCTGTTCAGAATCCCGCAGCCCAGGTCGTCTCACTCACTTGCCAGGCCTGCACTCCGGGTCTGTTCAGGATCCCACCGTCCTCGGTCATCTCACTCACTCGCTGGGCCTGTACTCTGGGTCTGTTCAGGACCCTGCCATCCTCAGTCATCTCCAGAGTTAGCACTTTAATGTCCACGTAATTTCTCTCCTTTTTTGATCCATGCTATAGTACACTCAGCCTTACTCTAGATTGTACTGTAGTAAAAAGTTTTATGTATGTGTGTCTTTGTTCTTCTGTGGAATTACTTCTGTGGAATTTATTTGTAGAGCATACAACAGTTGTCTCTGATGTAGAAGTGTTTTATTATTGTTCATACTTTTTTCTTTCCCAAAAGTTATACCACCTGTTTTTCTATTGATTTTTGTTGTTGATGTTGTTGCCCTCTAAGTAATATTAGGGGGATGGGATGAGGAGAAAAGATTAGTGATCACTTGAAAACATGGTGGTTTTCTTTCTTCTAAGCACAACCAGCTCCACAGCCAGCAGTTGTGATACCGAGTTCACTAAAGAAGATGAGCAAAGGCTGAAGGATTATATCCAGCAGCTCAAGAACGACAGGGCAGCAGTCAAGCTCACCATGCTGGAGCTGGAAAGCATCCACATAGACCCACTCAGCTACGATGTCAAGCCCCGGGGGGACAGCCAGAGGCTGGACCTGGAGAATGCCGTGCTGATGCAGGAGCTGATGGCCATGAAGGTGTGTTTGAGGGGTTCAGCGGGAGACCTGGCAGGCCTGAGTGCAGGGCTGGTAGATGAGAACGTGGCATGCAGGAGAGGTGGAGCCTCACTGTGGGCAGTGATGGTTTCAGCTTGTCTGGGAGTCCTTTTGGCTGGACATCCCTGGAGGGGAAGGAGGATGCCTCCAAGTGCTCAGCCCAGTGGTCCAGCATCTGGTCTCCAAGAGAAGCCAAGCCAGACTCCTGCAAGATAGAATAAGCCTGTGTCTATCCAAGGATGCCTCATCTCTGAACGCTGGGAAATAGTTTGATCACTAATACTGATATTCAAGGGGAGACCAGTATGCAGCTGCCCACTGAATTCGGCTGAAAGCCCTCAAGTCCTAATACCCTGGTGCTTACTTACTCCAGTGAAGGCTGCTGGGCTGCTCTAGCCAGTGGTCCTTATCGGGTCTTGGACTGCTCACCCACCACCTGTGTTGTTTGCCAGCATTCCTGGAGTAGATGGAGCTCTCTCGAAAAGGTGATGCTCCTCCTTGGCAAGCAGTTAGGTTTATCCTTTCAGTCCAGTGCACTGTACATCTCAGCACACCTATACCATAGGAGGGAGCCTGTTTGAGGCTGCTTCTGCAGATTCCAGTGTGGTGCCTGGATGGCGCTGTTGATGGGTTTGAGTTGGGAGCTAGGGGCCGTGTTTCCAGACCTGCTTTCTAAGCTTCCCTGACCTGTGCACGGTCCTGAAGTCCATCGTGTCCTGGTCTCCACGGATGCAGCCAGGGTTGCAGTGCTGCCAAGTTAGCAGCTCATCCTGTTTCTCCACCACTACATCCAGTACTGTCCTCAGAAAGATAAAGAGATACCCAGATCTGCAACCTGGCCTCTGTGGAGGGGTCAGGGCTGTCCTCAGCAGTCGTCCTGATGCGCACAGGTGACTGGAGTCCTTGGCTGCTGTAACTTGGGTCTGGGTGAAGCCTGGGAACTCTCTGGGCAGTGGTAGCACAGGTGAGAATCTCTCTCTGATCCCTGTTTCCAAGCTTGCTTATCTCCATCTACTCGCTCAGCTCATACCCCTCCTCCCTAGAGAATCTCACACCACCAGCTGATTGCTGCAGCTGCCCATAAGTGTAGCCTGGGTCTACAATTGCAGTGAATTTCTCCCCAGTCAGGACCCCACTGGGGGACCCATGTGCCCAGTGGCAGGAGGCATGAGGTTGCTCTTCCTTTATTGTAAATACCATGTTTCTTTTGGCCAAAGACTAAGGATTTCCTTGCTATGTACTGACCAGTCTGTCAGGTGACAAATTCTGTGTTATTTTGACCAGGAAAGGCACTTTTTACTGAATAAAAGCACTGTGTTCCTTCTGTCGTTTGAAAATTAACTGTGCACTCATTTTAGAAATGTTCTGAAACAGTAAAAACTATGAGTAGGTGGAAGGGAAAGAGCACCCGAGCTGGTTCTCAGGATCCAAGGCAGCCATTGCCTGAGTCTGGTGTATTGTCTTCTTGGAGACTGCAGAGTCGCAACACCCAGGCCTTCTCCTCTCCCCCAGTGTACTCACTGATGTGGGCTCACTAGAACCAGCCCATTGTCCAGCAGGTCCTGTTGGCCTTTACCACTTTGTTCTGCGATCTAACTACTGAGAAAGTCAAGTTTCTAGGTTTTCTATTTTGGGTACTTGATTTTTGCTAAGCATCTTTGCATTTCTAGATGACCTCCTTGGTCCCCTCTCAGAATCTACTCTTTGTTGAATTTCCTGTCCTTCCCTAGGGCTCTAATTCCCTTATCCCTGTAACTGTTCGAAATATTTGCCTTTTAGTTTTCCACATTGTGTTACTTCTGCTCCTAGAAGCCTTGGTTCACTTTCATCCCCTGTTGGGGCTGGAGAATGTGTGTACAGGGTCCTCTCCAGTGGAAACTGTTTCCATGGGTCCTTGTTATAGGTGTCTTTACAGAGTAGCATGGTACTAAGATCTTGAGTAAACCTGTGGATTTCAGAGGTCTATTACCAGTTTTTGGTACATTCTTCTGTTAGAATGCCTCCATCACATAGACATGTGATACAAGGTTTTGATTCTTCAAAAGGGATTTTTCAGTCTTTCTGGCTCAGAGCCTTCAATATGGCAAATTCCCTTAGACATCACCAGAAAGGGTATTTTCTGTTCTCTTATTCTAGGCAGCATACCCTGAGGGATTTCAGCGTAGCACTCTATTTCATAGATGCCACAGCACTGCCAGTGGACAGACAAGAACTGAGATCACAAGGTCTACAGACGACGCTTGTCTCTGCCCCCTTCTACGTCACTTTGCCAGTCTCCTCTGGCAGACTTGTCTTTCCGTTTCTGGCACCCATGGGTTTACCTTTCCTTCCTAACTTGCATTTATTTTCCTTCTGGGAGTGAGTGGCCACATAAGCTCAGCATGTAGTGGTGCCAGAACCTTTAGAATCCTGTGTCTGATGGCCAAAGGTGAGAAAGCCTCTTGGTATGAAAACATCTTTCATCCTGGTTTTTATATCTGCTCTTTAGGGGAAAAGTAGTTGCTTTGTTCTTCTGAGTAGTGCCCTAGCACAGTGACTAATGTCCTCTAGTGCAGAGGTGGACAAGCCTGATTGGTGCCTCCAGCTGTTGCCCACATTGGAGGGAATAAAGATTTTACCAGGAGAGCAGACCAGGCCTTATTATTATCCTCATAATCATTATCCTCATAAATAGCCAGAACCAGGGACTTTGATGAATCCATCTTAAGGTGATGACTAAGCTTTCTGCAGAGTCCTTGTAAGTAGGAGATCGAAGACCTTCCTGGGAGGTCAGCCTGGCAGTCACCCTCCTGCACAGGCCCATCTGGAGAAGGGCTGAGTGGTTACGAATCTGAACCTTAGACTAGATAGCCTGGGGTCACTTCGGCTCCACAACCTACCCAGCAGCCTTGGAAGGTAGATTTCCCTCTGCATACTCAGTGTCCAGTTCACAAGCGAAAATACTCATAATGCCTACCTTAGCTCATAAGAATTAAATGAGTTACTTCTTATGAACTGTTAATATAGTGATACATGCTCAACAAAGGTCGTTGGTTGCACTGTTCTGTGACTTGTGTGCCCCTGATTGTGTTGTACCATTTTAGGCTCACTTCTTATTCTCCCCAGAAAATATACATTTGAGTCCTTTCAGTTACTTTTAGAAGTTACCTAGCTGGGAAAATGGCTCAGTGATAGATAGCATGCAGGGCACGCACAGAGCCACAGGTTTTATCCCCTTCCTCGAAGTTGTCTGATGAAGTCTCCTATGAGGACTATGTTGTTATTGACTTCACTTGGGCCCTCACAAATGAACAAGAGCTAGAGGATGCTATTGCAGTAGGTATGGCCAGCCTACCTGGGTCAGCTGCAGGGAGATAAGGGTGCCATCAGGGTTGTTTCAAAGGTGCCTTGGATGCAGCTACAGCTATCTGAGTCTTGACAAAGGTGACAGAAACATATGTCGCCATCTCTGTGACAGATTGTTTTAGGAAAGGTATCCATAAATAGATAAAACCAGATCCTGGTTACTCACCTTGTATAAACGTCAATGAAAATGGATCAAGGAACTAAATGTAAGATCTGAACTTTGGAATTGCTAGAAGAAAACATCAGAGAAACATTTCACGATATAGGCACAGGTAGTGACTTCCCAAATAGAACTCTAAAAGCTTAGGAAATAACAGCAAGAACCAACAAAGGAGACTGCATCTTTTTAAAAAGCCCCAGCACAGCAAAAGAAACATTTAACAGAGTGAAGAGATAGCCTACAGAATGGGGAAAATCTTTGCCAGATAGTCTTCTGACAGAAAAATAACATCTAGTATATATAAAGAACTCAAAAAAAAAAAAAATTAACACAGAAAAGTAAGCCAATAAATGGTCAAGTCAGCTATATCTCCACATATGGCCAATAATTATGTAGAATGAGAAAAGTGTTCAGTGTACCTTAGCCATCAGGGAGCTATAGATCAAAACCATCTTGAGATTCTATCTCATGCCAGTAACAATGACTGTCATCAATAATACAAAAAACACTGCTGGTGAGGGTGCTGGAGAATAGGAATGCTTTTACACTGTACTAATGTGCATTCCCAGTGTACTAATGGGAGTGCACATTAGTACAGCCACTGTGGAAATCAGTATGGTGTTTCCTTAAAAAAAAAAAAAAAAAAAGACCTCAAAATAGAACTATCATTATTCAGCTATACTACCTGTGTTAGCTTTTCATCACTAGGGGAGGACAGAATTGCTGCTACCCACCATGTATGGAGGAGAGGGTTAATGGCACATGATTTTAGAGGTTTCTGTCCATGGTCACCTGCCCCAGGGTAGGAACATAATAACAGAAAGGTATGGTGGAATAGAGCCGCTCGTTTCATGGCAGCCATGAACAGAGCACAAGGGAGGAGTGCTAGTGGGATTGCTATTCCACAGGCTCCCCCTAGTGCCCTCTGACTGGGCCTGCCCTCCTACAGCACATTCTCCTGGGAACAGGAGCAGATGAGGCCATTGGTGAGTACAGTACCCCTTAGTCCAATCATCTTTCCAAGTGTCTCTCAGCTTAGTCAAGACAGTTAAGGTTAACTGGCACACTGTCCCTTGGTACATACCCAAAGGAATCCAAACCAGAGTAGTATGGAAAGAATGGTGTGCCTGTGTTTATTGTAACTCAGTTCCACACAGTATCCACATACTTACACTTGGGAGTGTTAGTAAGGAAGAGAAGTGAAACCTCATTGTTTACAGGGAAATAGGTGGAATTGCATATCAGCATGTTAAGCAAAAGAAGCCAGACTGAGACAAGAATCACGTCGTCTCTCTTTTATGGACTCTATGAGGAAAAAGATGACATGATAGTAGAGTGAGACTAAGAGGAAAGGAAGGAAAGGGGCCAGATGAAGACGTTAACGAGGTTACACAGCAAAATATGTTATGTCCATGTATGTGGAATACACCAAAAGTAAACCCATTATTCTGTATGATTAATATGCACTAATGAGAAAAACGTCACTTGGAGGTGTAGAAATTGAAGGGAAACTGGTAGGGACCAAGTTAGATCCAGACCTCTGTGCTCGGAGGGTCCTTTACAACCCTGGGGTGATACAACTCAGCCTCTACCTGCCAGAGGTCAAGTGTCCAGCAAGACAGATGTACCCACTTGTGGTCCTAACAATTGTTAGAAAGGCTTTGTTTAAACCAGACCAAACTGATTGTCTGTGAATTCTACCCATTGATCTCAGTTCTATTCTGAGAGAAAAAAAGCACATTGATTTGTACACACATCTGTGTTTCATATGTGTGGGGGCAGCTACCATCTCCTCACTGTTATTCCTGACTTTAGAGTGATGCCTTGTCCCTGGACCATAGAGTGTATCCAAGACCATCTGTGGTCCCTCCACCCCCCAGGACATGGCCCAGCTGTGCCGGCCCACTGTGGTGCTCATGCGCTGTGTGCATTTTGCCTTGCAGGAGGAGATGGCAGAGCTGAAGGCGCAGCTGTACCTCCTGGAGAAAGAGAAGAAGGCCCTGGAGCTGAAGCTGAGCACGCGGGAGGCGCAGGAACAGGCCTACCTAGTGCACATTGAGCATCTCAAGTCCGAGGTGGAGGAGCAGAAGGAGCAGCAGATGCGATCCCTGAGCTCCACCAGCAGTGGCAGCAAAGACAAACCTGGAAAGGTAGGGCAGGGCAGCATGGAAAGCCACACTTACCACTGACCACACCACACCACTTCGCTGCCTCAGTTTCCTTATCTGCATAGGTCATTCCTAGATATCTAATGTGGTACTTGAGTGTAAAGAAACCAAATCTTACTTTACACAATACGTAAAATTTTCCCCAGCACCAGTCATCTGTGTAGTTGTTCACTGCACCGGTCACCTCTTCTGATCTACTCCTTTCACCCAGTGTTGGTTTCTTGGTACTTTGATTTTTTTTTATCTGTCTCGCTTAAGCCACCCATCTATGAGAGAAGAATATTTAAGTCCTCAAGAAAGGAATATTTACATCTGTCTACAGGAGGAAAATGAGACCCCAGAGAGGTGCAGGCCTCCCAGCTTTTAAGAATGCAGCTCCTCGGGCTTGCGCCCACCTCCCGCTGGGCTCTCAGGCTCGCTTCCCCTGCCTGCTCTGCTGCTGCTCTCCTGCTGGCTTTCAGCCTCAGAGCTGTCAGCAGGGGCAGCTGAAGGCTGCAGAGCGAGGCAGGCTCGGATTACCAAGCAGATGTCCTTGCCCAGTGGGTGGCTGACATCATTTAACAAATTCAGGGTCCCATCAACTCCTAGGTCTTTTTTCTAGAATCCAAGCTTATTCTGTCATTTTATCTTTCTCTTCCAAATACCGTATTAGAAGACAGAAAGCTCTGAACTCTGAAGAATTACACCCTTCATCCTGGGTTACTATGTATTGTGTATCCATATTTTCTCCTCCATGTAGTGCCAGCTTCTCCTGACCTCACTAAGTTTCAGATTGAGAACTTGTGGGCGTGTGCTGGATTGCTGGCCTCCTACATGGCTGCTTGAGGCCCATGTACAGGGAAGTGTCCAGGAGAGCTGTGTGCAAGGGAAAGAAGGATCAGTGCTGGTGTTGTGTGCTGGGAACTGTTGTTCTCTAAATAGCTAAGAATTCTGAAGCAATCTTCACAAATGGGTGCAGCTACATCTTTCCCACCTCTGTCCTCCTGAGGTGCCTGGGAAGGATGAAGCCATTGCTCCCAGGCAGCCAGCTGTCCAAGGGCCACTGTCTTCCGTGTACCTGTTCAGTTGAGTGTGCTGGCACTCACAGCAAGCCAGGACCCACCGCTCTACGGGAGACAAAGACTGTCCTCTGAATTGACTTTCTACATGGGAGGTATGGCAGACACGATCACAACACAGTGATGGAGTGTCCCAAGCATCAGGATCCACTTGTAGTGTCATGGTGGGTTCCAGACCAAACACAGAGTCCTGATTAGAGATTCAGGACAGGTTTTCTGGAAGAAATAGGCTTGTAAGCTGACCCAGAGGAGAAGGGAGCCAGCCTATTGAAGGTGGAATAGAGGCCTGGGGCAGAGGAGGCACACTAGCATGAGCTAAAGGGATAGCTCATGCCAAGACCCAAGGGCAGGAGAGTACCACACACTGCCTAGAGGGGTCAGCAAGGAGTCACAAAGGGTTGTCATCAGGGAGCAAATGTGATACAGTTTGGCTTTGGAAGTGACTATGGCCAGTATACCAGTGCCTGGGAATCACCTGGGGTGGGGACAGCAGCCCTCCTGGGGCTGTATCATATGGTGGGGTTGGAGCTCAGAAAGAAGGCATTTTCCCTTCTATAGAAACACTTTCGAAGCATCTACCGCCTTTGGAGTTTGTTACTAGTCAGTTTGCCACAGAGCCTGCAAGGCAGAGCACTAGTGTCTCTGTGTGTGTTCTTTGGGTGTGGTGGAAATGGCCTGCCAGGTTCTTGCCAGAGGCCCCAGAATTGAACATTTTCTCCCAATTCTTGGTGTTTATTAGACTGAGGGAAGCACTGTTTTATGCATTGGCTTCAAAGTACAGAAACTTACCTGACAGAAAAGGCCAGATGATTTTTTTTTTTTTTTTTTTTACCTTTTCGGAACCAGGGATTGAACTCAGGCCCTTGCACTTGCCAGGAAGTGCTTATTGTACTGAGCCATCTCCCCAGCCTAGGTGATTTTTTAACATTACAGTAAAAAGCTTTTTAAAAGTACCTACTGCTGGTGCCGAGGAGATGGCTTAGTAGAATAAGCGCTTCCCTGGCAAGTGCAAGGGCCTGAATTCAATCCCCAGTCCAGCCAAAAAAAAAAAAAAGTACATCCTGCTGTTTAAGTTATGAAATTAAATTAGAATAAGCTGATTTTCATGTCTTTCAAATATTCGATCTGTTTACTGTTTCAATAAGATCCTAGCTATTTGTTAGGTTTTGTGTGTGTTGTTTGTTTAAGACAAACTCGCTGTGTAGTTCGGGCTGGTCTTGAACTCACTAGTCAGCACATGCTGACTTGAACTCACAGAGATCCTCCTGTCTCAGCCTCTGAAGTGCTGAGATTACAGGCTTGCATGACCACCCTGGCCCGGTGGTTTTTTGTTACTGTGATTGTTATTGTTAGACATGGGGCAGATGATCTAGAGCAGGGATCAGCAAACTTCTGGAGCAGACCAAAGTAGATATTGTAGGATTTGCAGGCTGTCCAAGCTGCTGCATCCCCTTGCTTCTGCCCAGGTAGCTGTGTGGTGCAAACCAGAGACCACAGGGCAGCCCATGGGGGTGGCTGTCTTTGAACAACTTATTGATGGGACACTGAAGTTTGAATTTCATGCAGTTTTTACCAGTTAGAAAATATTCCTCTTTTGACTTGTTAAAACAGAAAAATCGTTCTTGGCCTGTGAGCCATATATGAACAGGTGAAGGGACCCTATGACTCTAGAACATGGGTGAGTATTTCTGCTTGCCTTAAAAGCTTTTCTCCTGCCAACACAGCTGGTCCTCAATCCTGCCTAAGTTTCACTAGGTTTTTGCAGTTGTCAAACTGTATGCAAAGACATCATTGTGCATGTTCAGCAGGAGGCCCCATGTGGGAGACGCAGCAGGTCCAACTGCTGTGGGTCTTAGGCCATGTCCACATCAGTGCAGTTGACATGTGAGAAGGGACAGAGTGGCAGAATCCCCACCAGCTTTGTGGGTGGTGTGGGGTCTGTGAGGACGCCTAGATGGAGAGCAGGAGGGCAGTGCAGGGTGGAGCCTGGGCAGAGAGCACAGAGTCTCAGCATCCACCCTGTGCTGTCAGGACTGCCTGGGAAGGTGACATTTCTTATGAGAGTGGGCTGAGGAAGACTGTGACTCCTGTCACTGAGGCTTGTAGCACTGGGTTCATCCAACCATGATAGGATTTTCTGTTTGTGTGTCTTCTGCAGCAGATCATAGATTTTTATTCTGGGGCATAGGAAATGGTAGCGTGCCAAGGTTCCGATGTATGGGGTGGAGGTACACATCCATTTGCCTCCTCCTCCTCTCAGTTTTCTCAGTTACACAGAACCCAAGAAAGCTCTCAGATGTAGAGAAAATGTGCTTTCTTGGGGAGTAAGATGGGGCAACAGGACATTCCTGTGAATTTCCCTATAGAAGAACCAGGCAGCCTGGTTTTGAGTCCTGGTTCCCCATTTTCTCTGGTGACTGAGAAGT
>NW_004524624.1:918423-932256 GCF_000260255.1 Octodon degus
CAAACACAGCAGATGCACTGAGCTCTGGACAGACATGGTCCCCTGGCATAGTGGAGGCATTTTACTTTATTTATTTGTTTCGTCTTTTTTGAGACAGGGTCTCACTATGCAGTTCAGGGCCCTGGAGCTCACTTTATAGCCCAAGCTGGCCTGCACTCGCCTTGATCCTTGTGCCTCAGCCTCCTACATGCTGGGGTTGCAGGTGTGCACCCCACGCCAGCTAGGCATTTCACTTCTATGAAGGCCCAAAGGGACATCGTTATTATTTGTGGGTTTGTACAAACGGGCTGGTCTCTGCACAGAGTAGAGCTTGCTTTGGTAGTTACTTGAGTGGCCTTGAGGTGACCAGCAGGTATGCATTGCTTGCCCTGTCCAGAGACCACTGCTCCCATTGCCACCCGTCACTGCGCAGAGCTGCTGCCTCCTTTCATACTGCCACCCCACTTCCTCTCTGTTACACTCCTGTCAGGCAGCTGCTTGCAGGTCCTGTTGGGCCTTGCCTCAGTTGCACACCGAGAAGCCAGCGCTGGACTTGTGGGCTCGTCCTTCTATGTAGCTGGTTCGCTGTTTGCCCTAAAGCAAGTGACTGAACCTACTTGGAGGTCCAGTTAGCTCCCTACTTCACCACATGAAGAAAAAGAAGGGACAGAAGGCAAAGTGGAAGGGAATGGAATGGAAGGGAGGAAACAGGTCAGATTCATCTTAAAGAGTATATTTAACATGTGTCCAAAATGAAGTTTCACCTTGATGTTTTTTTGCATCTGTATTTGGTGCCATGTACAGAACAGCCAACATTTCAAACACTCATAGTTGCATGTGGCTGTCGCCTACTCTGTAGGAGAGCTGCAGTTTGAGGGACCAATTCCTATTGTTTCTTTATGTAATTTGTAATTGCCACAGAGTAATAGTGGCATTTCATAGAGAGATCGGCTCTTCAGCTACTTTCCAGCTCCCGGGTTTAATCTGTAGTTATTCAATCTATGGAATCTGTTCCAGTGTTTCTGTTGCTCTCCACGCTCCCTCCTCCACCTCTCCCTGCCCCCCATCCCCGGGGACTGATTTGGGGGCTATGCCATGGACCTGCATCTCCAGTCCTTTTTACTGTGTTCCTGGAGACAGAGTTATGCTAACTGGAGCAGATTGGCCGTCAGCTTGCATCCTTCTGCCTCTTCCTCACACGCATGTGGAATTACAGGCATGCTGCTGCCATGTATGGCTTGTTTTATCTTTTTTTATGAAGAAATGATGTTTTTTAAAGCATATTTATTACACTGCCTAATTATTATTTTGTCTGCTATATTAACTCTTGATTCTTGATATGCAAGTTCTTTCTATAATGAGTTCTGTGGGTTTTCTCAGTATTAGCTTTCTGTAACTTGTGTTGTGATTTGTGTGTTTATCGCTGCATTTAAAATTCCCTGGGGGTTTGTTTGTGTGTATTGTGTTTGTCACAGGCCTCCGCCCAGCTCCTGGAGCTGGGTCACAAGCTGGAGTGTCCAAAGCTCCTTTTGGGGTTTTTTCCTTCCGGCTGCTGACCACTGTCTGGTCTGCATATCAGACCTGACATCTGGTCCCTTCCCGTTCTCTAACTGGAGAACCTCTGAACCTCCTTGCTTTGGCAGCAGCTTTTATCTGTGTGTATTCTGAATGGTTGTTTCCTCTTTCAGAAAGGATAAAACATCTGCATTTCATTTTTCACAATTGTTCATAGTTTCTAGTCTATAAAGAGTGTTTGTTGCTTTCTAAAATGTTGGAGAGTTTCTAAGTTTTCTCCTCTTTCTGGGGACGTGGGGTTGGAAGGGAAGCACCAGTGTACCCTGGCAGCTACCTTGGTCTGGGCAGCAAGGCGTCCCAGCTGACAACGGATTGTAGACTGCCTTGTGGCGAACAAACTTCACTGCCTTCCTGATTTTCTTGCTATCATTTTTTTGTCTTTCCTTCCAACTTGTAATCCTGCTGCTTTTCCTCTGTAGCGCCTCTGGCCATGTGGTTAAATTGTGATCTGTCTGCTTAGGGCAGGAAGAGAGAAGCAGCACAGGAAAATGCCCTGAATAAATCCAACTACTTGCCTGTGCCAAAGACCTGGGATGAAAATCCACTCTCTGGTTCCAACAGGGAGCCATTTGGATATTGTATGTGTAAGCTAAAACTCTAAATTTTTTAAATTCCCCAAGCTTCAGAGGACTTTGCTGGCGCATGTATAATGCAGGTTGTGCTGACTAAACATAAAAAGAGATTTTATTTATTCTTTCAGTTACAATGGATTTCCAATATCCAGCCTTAAGTTGGTTAGCATGGATTTCTAATCAAAACCTAGATATGTAGAGTCAAGAAGAAACCCACAGAGCTAGAGGAAAAAGAAAAATAACATAATTATGCTGCAAATACAGCTTACAAATTAGAAAATCATTTCATGAGGGTATATACAATAGACACTTAGAGGCTGAGGTTTGGAGTTTTTCTTCTTAAAACTCAAATGGAAAGTAACACCTTCTTTAACAGTACTGATTATCTACCAGGCCAGTAGCTGAGGTCACTTAGGAGAATCTTACCAGCGTTTTCAGAGCTATCCCTTCCTTGGAAAGGGTACCAGAGTGGTGGGACCAGTCAGGATGTAGACTGAGGAGGGTAGGTGCAGGAAAGAAGAGATAATGTAAACAGTGGTCTTTTTATGAAAACCAGCCATCCCAAGGAACATGTCCTGTGATACTGCAGTCACCATTTCCAGATTACTGCCTGCTCCAACCCAGTCTCTCCTGCCTTTGCTGGGCTTCAGCTTTGGTGGGGCGCTTATCATCCAGTGCTGGCCCTCCTGGTGTCTCTTCTCACTTTCGTCTTTTGTGGAACAAAACCAGAGCTCCATGCAATTTCACATTCAGCATATAATTCCTGTCTGGTCTGATTCTGTTCCTTCCACTTCATGAACATTTATGGCAGCTCCGTACAGCCATAAAACTCCATCTGGACGTCCAGGTTTGCAGTCTTGGATATGAGGTATTTTCTTATCAGGGTGTCTTTGTTTTTACTGTGTTTCGCTCAGGCTGTGTGCTATGAACTTTCCATAGAAGCAAATTAGCAAATAGCAGTTCCATAGGGGAATTTCCAGGGTGCCCGCTCCATACTTGTGTGTGTCTGTGCAGCCTGTCCTGCCCTGGGCACAGGAGTGGAGCAGCCCGCTCTTCTCCATCATGCTCTTGGCAGGCACTGCGAGCAGGTGCTACTGTCCATATCAGCCAGGACTGAAGTGGCACAGCAAGGCCTAAGGAACAGTGGGGGACTGTGTGCCTCCACTTTCTCCGTGGTGCCCCCGCACCCTGTGTGTGCACAGAGGCGGGAGAGTTGACCCCTCCTCTGCGAGCTCATTCCGGGGACTCCGCCCTCCATACTATGTGTGGCGTGCCACTGCGATGAGCTTGTCTCCTGGTGCTGAGGGCAAGTCAGGTGTGTGGGGAGGCAGGCTTGCACGAGGCACAGCACCAGCGCCAGTGCAGGCCATGTGGTGGGAAGGCTGGCAGCTGTGCTCCCCAGCTGAGAGGCAGCAAGGGTGACGCTTACACACACTCCCTCTCAGGGCAGCACTCTGCTCTCACAGCCCCACCCCTCACTGAGCTCCAACACGGCCTGGAGAAGCCCTGCTCTCCCAGGAGGTTGTAGTCATCCAGTCCCATACCACCAGGGCCCTGCCAAGCCCTTCGGGGAGCTGAGCTTCACCGCCGAGTCCATCTGTGTGCCAGCTGGTTCTGTAAGCTGCTAAGTGAAGGCAGTTCACAACTGCAGGAGCCAGGCCCTCTGTCCAGTGACAGGATCCACCTAAGTCATCTAACACCAGGGGCCTGCATGCATTCTTTCTGCTTTTATGGTTAATACGCAGGGGAGCCACTGCTGTGTGGAAAAAAGGCTACATACAAGATGTCCATAAGGAGACTCAGTGTGGCCACAAGAGACCAGATCTGGAAGGCCTGGATGTGACTTGGAGTGGAGATGCCTCATAGGAAGGGACAGACACGCAAGGCTCAGCATCAGGGCTGGAGGAGACAGTGGGGGAAACACCCCAGGCCCCTCCCCAGTATCTCTAGAGTCTGGGCTTCTCCCAGGTCCAGGTTACTCTAGATAGAGGGACTCCAGAAGGCAGAATTGGAAGCTTCTGCTAGCAGGGACACAGGAAAGCCAAGAAAAGTTTTCTGTGCAGATGGAAAGACTCTCCAAGAACTTTGATTTGTTTGTTGTTTAAAATGGAGACACTATGAATAAATGCTTGCCTGGCAAGCACAAGGGCCTGAGTTCAATCCCTGGTCCTGCAAAAAAAATAAAATAAAATGGAGACACTAGAGCACACCCATGTATGCCTGAGAATGATCCACTGAATGGGGGTAATCTTTCAAGGTCAGAATTTAACCTTATAAGAGGCACCATAATGGCTACCCCGTTAATGGTTTCCTGTTGCTGATAAACCTTCTCTGTCTATCTCATGTCTTCCCTTTATGAAGTTCCTGAATTACAGAAGTGATTAGAAGCAACACCCACATGTCAGCCCTGGGGCCTTTGGGTCAGACTGTGTGGCCAGCCTTTCTGCTTGGTGCCTGGCAAGGCTGCAGTGCAGGTGTCACATCACTGGGCGCGGTGCACCCATGCAGGGAGTCTAGGGAGGGAGGGAGCTGCTTCTGAACCCCCTCTGCCCCATGGAAGAGTTCCGTCCCATGTGGCTGGAGAGCTCAGATTCCATTCTCCAGGTTGGCCGGTGCCAGGGACCTCTCAGTGCTTAGGGGCCTCTCACATTCCTTCTCGTTGCCTCCTCCGTCCTCAGGAACAGCAATGAAAACCTCCCTCACCTCAAATACCCCATACTTCAAATTATTCCCAGGAAGAGCCGGCCCTTTAGAGGACTCACCTGTCATTCGGACAGAAGAGGTGTCAACCGTTTGGCCAGATGCACAATTGCAACTTTGCTGACTATTCTTACCACAGGGTCCCTAGACAATGTCAGCCTTATGGCCATGAATGCCTTCACCCAGTTACCAGGGTCTCCAAGACAGTGAGGCAGGACAGAACTGTTTCCTCTTGCTGTGCAAAAGTGGCTTTTCCCTCAGAATTACCACATACGCCATATATGAGAAACTCGGTTCTCTCAACTACCCATGATACCAATTTGTAGGTCATGATTTCTTCTCTTAAAATCTCTTTAAAAAAAAAAAAATGCCTGGGAGATAGCTCAGTGGCATAAGTGCCTGCTGGCAAGTACAAGGTTCTGAGTTTGATCCTGGTACCACCAAAAAAAATCTCTTTTACTCTTGCCGTTTGTACCACCTGTTCCCAAGTTTGGCCTTCAGCAAATCAGGACTCAGTGTACTGATGGTACAGACGTCCTGCCACCTAAATATCTTAGTGGCCAGGCCGATCAGTGTGGCCACCATTGCGTGGTGACTGGCAGTGGCATTTGCATCACCTGTAGGTCCTCCGTGTAAGTTTGGATGCTTCCCCTGCACATAACTTGTAATCGTAGTCACCCGGGACTCTCCCTAGAAGCAGGGTCTTTGCTTTATCTTCGCCTTTTTTTTTTTTTTTTTCCACCTGTGGGTCTCCCTCACCTTCTGTCAGACACTTTCTGTGTCCCCAGTGGCACTGCCTGCCCAGCAGAGGCCCACACAGTAGCAGCTGGCTGTTTGCAGTGTCTTAGAGCAAACCAGCAAAACACCTCAAACTGTGTGTGTGCACTGCGACACACACCTTCCCAGGTCAGTGTTCTCCAGACCTGTAGGAACCAGTGTGGGCATTTTTGAGTTAAGAAAAAAAAAGTGTATCTTATTTCAACAGCTAAGTATGAATACAGTTTTGAGCCACAAAATAGTAGGTGGGATGAAGTACACTGAATGGGGTGATCTTACAAAAGGAGCTGCCCTGAGAAAAGTAGCAGCCAAATTCACCGTTTTATTAGGAGGGCCATTATTTTAAGAGGTGCTATTTTATTAAACTTGTACTTGCTGAATCTTCATATTTGGCTGATTTATAATAGCAGTCAAGCAATAGAAGTTGTGCAAAGAATTCCATAGATGCACATGGGTCTGCAGGACATGAATGGACTACAAAGTGTGCTTCTGGCTTCACTGGCATGGAAATAAATGGCTGAGCTCCAGCCAGGATGCCTAGAAAGGCTGAGGCTCACCCAGAGGGCGGAGGCAGTTACTGCTAGAGCAGTTGAGGTCTCTGTCATTGCCCTAGTGTTCCAAAATCTAGAGAAAACGTAGCCTGTCCTGGGACCCCAGCAAGACAGAGTGGCAGGGAGCTGCAGAGCACACAGCAGCCCTGGATGAGGCGGCCTGTGACCGGTGCATTTGCCAGACGCAAAGCACGTCCTAGGAAACCTGGAGGAAGAGTTCAACTGTTAGCATCCTCTTGCTGCTACTCCAGTAGAGTGGAGACACTGAGCTCTGGTTCCACAGGCCTGTGCTCGTAAACAGAGATCACGTCCCAGGCTCTGTGAGTCACAAGAGCCTTCAGCACCCGGCTTGGCAGACAGGCTCATCAGTGTGAACCCCGCTCTGCAGCTCTTGGCTAGGGCACATCTCTTCACTGCACTTCAAGTTCTGCATCTGTAAAATGACCATAATAATAGTGACCTTAAAGGCAGTTATGAGAATTATAAGAATGTTACCCTTGTAAAGGACTTAGAAATAGCTGCTGTCTGCTACCAGGATAGTCTGAAAAGTAAGGAGTCATTGCTTGTGATGACTACCATGAAATAGAAGAGCTGTAGTCCCTGTAGGGGCGTAAGAAGTAAGTACAGTTTGCAGTGAATAATATGAAGGAAATGACAAGGTACTGTGAGTGGAACATCTGTGCAGTCAGTGAGCAGAGCAAGCCTCTGAGCGGTTACATTTAAGTTGGAGGAAAGGAAAAGCGGCAGCAGAGAAGCCGCGGCCAGAGTAACGAGGAGCTGGTGGAAGCAGCGCCTCACAGAGGGAGGGGATAGCACAGACGTTACTGCAAGCGACTGCACGCATCATCGTGAGTGGAAAGCACCAGAGCACAGCACTGTGATCAGATCTGTGCTTTTATAGTGTCCCTGGTCATTAGGGGAAACCAAATCAGAAAGGGGGAAGGCGGAGCAGAGAAGCCAGTCAGGCTGTCACCAATCCAGGTGAGAAAGGACAGCAGCTTGGAGCCCTGTGGTGGGAGCAGGAACAGCATGAGGATGAGATTTAGCTTGCTGTGGTTGTGGAGGACGAAGGAAGGAATGGGGATGAGGGAGGACTCCCCAGCGCTGTTGGGGACCAGATGAGTGCTGTTGCCTTTTGCTGACACAGAAGAAAGTGAATTGGGTGGAAATTTCCAACACTGTGCTCTTGTCATGCTAAGCTGAAGACGCCTATTAATATGGAGGTGTCAAATAGACAAGTCCAGAGCTCCAAAGAAGGGTCTCGAGATGATTTAGACTTTTTAGCATGTAGATAGTTTTTAGGAATCTAACTTTAAGTGCATAGAATTAAAGAAAAGTAAAATTAAACTCTGGTTCAGGCCCAGATGCTTAAGTAACTCCCAACATCTGGAGGTGATGTGGAGCACAGCATACCACTGAAAAGACTGTGAGTGCAAGGTACAATCTGCACACTCATCGTGAATGTAAAGCAAGTCAAGAGCAGGCATGGCCAGCCGTGCAGATGCCGCTGCTGGGTGAGGAAGGACAGACGCCATGGGCTGAAGCGGCATGCTCACTGGGGACCTGACTGGGCCATTCCGTGGAGCAGAAGCCAGTTGGGGTTGAAGAGTAATAGAAGGCAAGGGAGAGGAACCACATATGGAGACAAATCTCAGTCTTAATTCCACATAATTAGCAATTGCTAAGAAATTCTGGCCTTGTGGCTGCGTGGCCGTGACTCCTCGCAGTTTGGTCTGATTACAGCTTCTCTGAGAGGTTTCTTGGCTGGCTGCAAAGCCACATAGCACCTCATCAGGACTGGGCGCCTGCTCACCCTGATTACTTTTTCTGACCATGAAGTACTGCCTGTTAGCCTAATCATGGGAGGGTGGTCCAACCTCCTTACTGCTTGCTCACAAAGCCGGACATCCAAGCTGCCAGGGTACCAGCATGCAGTGAGTCCTGCTTAGGCATCTGCCACCCAGCTCACAGACAGCCCACTCTGTGGTTTAGCAAATTACATTAAACCTCCCAGCAGGCGGCTGCCTCCCAGATCCCCTGTGGATATTCTGGTTAAAATTGTTTCAATTTAAAAAAACTTCCTGGCCATGCAGCTGTGCTAAGGTTCGTAGGTTCTTCTGTGATCACCATTGGTAAGGGGACCAAGTACTGTGCATGCGTGCCTCTACCTGAAATGCACGTGGACACCGGGAAGCTGGGTTTTCATAATTTCATTGTAATCCATCATTTTTTGTTTTTACTTGATGGTAAAATTTATGGTTTAAATTCATGAATGCCTGAACCTACTACTGGGAAGAAAAGAAGGAAATATACAGTGCTAGGCATTCTAGAAAACACTGTATTCATGCATTCCTGTTTGAAGAGGCATGTGACCATATAATGTTTCCATTTTGTTTTCTCAACTGGATGATGCCTAAGAAAATTGCTCATTTTGGCCTTAGGACATACACTAACTGCATAAATTCTTCCTAATGAAGCTTAAGCACATCCAAATTGGAAACAAGAAGGAATAGGGCATGACTGGTTGAGGCTTCGCTGCCACTTGTATTGGCAAACTGTGGTGGCTTGGTCCCAGTCATCCTGCGAGTGAGGAAAGCAGTAGCTAGGACTGTAGCAGCCTGCACATGGCTTGTGCGTACTGCTGGGTTCAGGGAGTGCCGCGAGCGCAGGGAGCTCATCCACAGGCCCCAGAGGAAGGCCCGCTGCCTCAGCGGCTTCCCAGTTTTCCCTGATGATGTGTCACTTGGAGTATTTAATGAACTACAATCCCTGAGTCTCGACACAAACCAGCTGAATCAGAATCTAGGAGAATAAATTGATAACAAACTTTTAAACAAGTGCTCTAGATTCCTGTTCTCTACTAGGAATACAAGTCACAGTGCAAGTCATATATATGTAAAGTTTTTCAAATTTTGTACTAATTTTCTTTTTAGTATAGTTATTTAGTGGAGAAATGCTTGCCTAACATGCTTGAGGCTACCCCATACCAACTTAATTGTTTCTTTCTTTTCTTTTCTGTATTTGGTACAGGGTCTCACTACGCAACTAGGACTTGTAATCCTCCTGTTTTCAGCTTCCCCAGTGCTGGGATTATAGGCATATGTCACCACTCCCTGTCTCAGTAGCCTGCTCAGTGCACCTGGGGGTGGGGCTGGTGCAGCATGTGGTCCTGGGGATCAAACCCCAGTCCCTGAGCTTGCCTTAGTAGGCACTTAGTCCACTGAGCTATCTTGCCAGCCCAGATTGTAATCTGAGTAGCATATTTAACCCAGTATAAAATATCTCAGGCTGTAAATGTACTGTAGTGGTAAAGAGCTTGCCTGGCAAACATGAGTCCCTTGGCTTCAGTCACTAGCACCATGAAAAATGAAGTAATAGATGTTTTATTATTTTTTTAAATGTATTTGGTACAGGGTCTCATTATGCAGCTCAGACTCATAGTGATCCTCCTGTTTTCAGGCTCCCCAGTGCTGGGATTATAGGTGTGTGCCACCATGCCTGGACTCTGTGGCTGGCTCAGCATACCGGGGCAGGGCCAGCTCAGCTTGTGATGCCAGGGATCAAACCCCAGTCCCGCTGCTTGCTAGGCAGGTGCTTTAGTCCACTGAGCTATCTAGCTGGCCCTAGGTGTTTTAAAAGGTATTGAGGTGTTTTTCTTTTTGTTTTATAGCCTCAAACTCCAGGGTGCATTTTATACTTAGAGCACATCTCAGTTCAGGGGGCCACTTCAAGTAGTACGATAGTGGTGGCCAGTGACTGTGCTCTGGATAGGACACACAGCTCCAAGACGCTTAACTTCAGTGTTTAAAAGATGCTGTAGGCAAGTGATACTGAAGTCAAAACTGCTAATGTGGAGTGTGCCTGTCGAATGAAAACAAAACCTATCTTAGGTTTGACCTTGCCCTGCAGCTGTAGTCAGTCAGTGACAGTTCATGCTAGTCTTTGTGCCCCTCTCTCACCCTTAGACCCCAGCAGCTTTGGGTGTGGTGTCCTGGGGAGTGCTCTGAATGCCTTATAATGGGCCAAGCAGGACTGGGAAGCATCTACCATCCTGTCCTGTCTTCATGGTGTTCTTCCTTTGGGGCTGGGCTGGTCCAGAAAGCTCCCTGTGGCAGCCTGAGGGCCGCCTGGTGCTCCGGAAGGAAGACCTTTGTGTTAGGGCCATGTCTGGAGGGTGTGGACTGTTGGGGAGGAAGGCAATGGTTCTGCCTTGAGTGGCTCTTTGTTGTGCATTTCATGATTTGTATTTTTAGTTCTCTTCACAATTTGCTTTTTTCCCTTTGTACAATCAACTTAGAAGAAATTGGAGCAATAACAAATGAGCAGTAACAGAATAACTCTACCCTTTTCTTTCCAACCAGTGGCATGGGGGTGGGGTGGCTCCTGGTGCTCTGAGCCTTACTTCCTCTAAAGGCTGAGGAAGCCGCTGTGGGGAGGGAGGGAATGCCGTCCAGCAGTACATTCTCACTTGTGCTAGGCAGTGCTGCCACGCTCTGATTCCAGTTGGAAATGCAACTAGATCCAACTGCCTGGAGACTGCTAGGCTCCGGAGCACACATCCTTCAGGAAGTGCAAGGCTCCCTGGAAGCTGCCCCCTATCCCAGCTCCAACCGCCCAGGGTAGCGAAGCACAACTGAGACTCCTTTACAGGAAGGACACAAAATTATAAAACTTAAAAGTAACAGAAGAGCAAAGTAGCACATCACTGCACATTGACCTGCATTACGAAGAGGCTACTTCAAGCAGGTGTTTTACAGCATGGACATGCCCTGATTAACTTAACCACTCCCCTGCTTGTTTTCCATTCTTAGGTTTGTTTTTTAACTAAAGCTGAAGCCACACATAACTGAAATATCTTGAGACCTATGCTCTTTGATAAAATTCTAAAAGTAAAGTTGCTTAGTTAAGGGAACTGTCCATTCTTTGGTAGTATTTTCCTAAGTACTACCAAACTGTCATATGAACTACTCAGGTGACTTATACTTTACAGTCTTCTAGAGGTGTCCCTTCCCTTAAATGCTGGTTTCCCACTAAGCTCCAAGGCAGTATTTAGCACAGGGTTCTGAAGAGCTGCTCTCCAGCACTGGAAGGGCAGGGCACCACTGCGGTTCATGGCGCGGTGCTGGAGACCCAGTGGAGAACCAAGCCAGTTACTGTGAGGCTGCTAAGTTTGTGCTGTGACACAGACTGACACCATTCATGTGACATCAGGGAAGATGATAACAGTGCTTTCTATGCCTGTGTCTTCTGGGAACTAGAGGTAAGCAGTAAGTTTCTGGAACTAGACTTGAGAAACTGCTCTTTATTGACTTTTTTTTTAACATTTATTTATTTATTGTGTGTGTGTGTGTGTGTGTGTGTGTGTGTGTGTGTGTGTGGCCAGCTCAGCCCACCAGAGGGCGGGGCTGGCTGGTATGTGGTGCTGGGGGATCGAACCGAGGTCCCTGTGCTTTCCCAAGCTTGTTTCAAGTAGGTGCTTTAGACCACTGAGCCATCTCGCCAGCCCTTTTATTGACTCTTTAGTCAGTGTAGATTCTATTTTTAAAAGGTACAGAACAAAAACAGTACAAATCAAAATGGAAATAAAATTTATGTACTTTAATAGGAAACAAGGACCTGTGATGTATCATTTCTACTCCTTCCTTTTCATTTTGCCTTTTCTGTTTTGCCAGGTAGGATCATTGGCTTAATGGCTAAGGGACCTGTCCAAGGTTGGCAGCCAGGTTAGACAGGTTTCTGTTCTTGAAGCATTGACTGGTCCAGCTGGAAACGGGCCTGGAGTCCAGCACACTCACAAGGGTTTCCACACCAGCCACAGACACCCGTCATGTTTGTTTGTGACACTGAGGTCTCTGAAGGACTTTCTTACTCAAGGCATAGGCTCAGATCCGCCTTGGAGGAGGCAGGAGTCAGTGTCTGTTCTTGCCCTGCTAGCCAGGAAGGCTGTGCTCCCCTGAACCCTCATGCTGTTTCTCTAAGCTGGCCTTTTGATGTGGAACCTGGCCTCTTTTCACAACTGCCACAGGAGTGGCGCCTCTGTCACCTCAAACTATTCATGGCAACATGCTCTTTCCTTGACACAGAGAAAAGAAGCTAAAGGCCAGAGTGCAGGAGCTTGTGAGTGCCTTGGAAAGACTCACCAAGAGCAGCGAAATCCGACATCAGCAATCTGCAGAGTTTGTCAATGATCTAAAACGGGCCAACAGGTAAAAGTTCCCCTGTATGTCTCAGTGCCACTTGGGACCCTGTGTACCTCTCAGAGAGCAGCTTTGGTCAGTGGGGTGTCCCCACCTGCACCCTAAGGGCAGCATCTCTCAGGACGCCAGACAGGAGCCTAAGAAATGCTCAGTAAAGATGAGTCCTTTCACGAAAGGAAACTAGGAAAAAGCAGATCAGTGTTTTGTTTTGCTCCCCCCCCCCCCCACACACACACACCAGGGAATGAACTCAGGATCATGCGCTTGCCAGGCAGGCACTTATTCCACTGAGCCATCTCCCTGGCCCATAGTTTATTCTTGATGGCTCAGAGAACCATACAATAAAGTGTGTCTAGGCCAATATTTTCAAAACAGAACTAGCTATAAAAATATTTGAGTATTTCCTTTAGGATGCTTTATACTATTTTTTAATTTTTTAAAAAATCTTTATTTGGTACAGGGTCCCACCATGCAGCTCAGACTCAGTGTTCGTCCTGTCTCAGCCTCCCCAGTGCTGGGATTACAGATGTGCCACTATGCCCCGTTCTGGGGGCTGCAACGGCATGCCTGGGGTTCCGGGGCTGGCATAGCATGCAGTATCAGGGCTCTTACCCTGATACTTTAGGCAGTAAAGTGCTTGCCAGACAGGCAGTATCTCCCCAGCCTGCTTTATACCATTTTAAGACAGAAGTCTCAAAATTTTTTTGGTTTAGGACTCCTTTACATTTGCTAAAAACTTAGTATTTTGAACAGCTTTCTTTCCTGTAATTTATTCTTTTCATACGAGAAACTACAACTGAAAACCTTGTTAAAAGGTTTTTTTTTTTTGTTTTTTTTTTTTTAGCACTGGGGACTGAACTCAGACCCTTGCACTTGCCAGGAAGCATTTATTCTACTGAGCCATCTCCCCAGCCCCAAAAGTTTTAATTCATTTTTTAAAAAATTCACTAGATGTAACACAAATAATCATCTTTTGTTTTTGTTTTGTGGTCCTGGGGCTTGAACCCAGGGCCTTGTGCATGCAAGACAAGAACTCTACCACTGAGCCACATGCCCAGCTCCTACAGATATTTTTTTTTTAATCTTACTGAGAAACAAAGAGCAACAAGACATTTTCAAAATAGATTTGGACAGTTTTATAATACATTGCATATTGTCTTTGTAGTGGTTATTCATACAAGATACAGACATGAAATCCTGTCCAAACAACTTAGTACAGATCTTTCTTCTCATTGAATTGAGAAAGTAGCTGTGTATCTAGCCTATTTTGTATATATAGATACAAAATGGTCCATTTATATCCCTTTTGTTTAGTTTTGTCAGAGATGGGTGTTCCATTCCCATTTAAATATTGTAGGTATGTGAATTCAGCAAAATAATCCAATAGAGTCCAGTAGTCCATAATAGTAGTGGGTTATCCATAGGACTGGCAATGTCAGAAGTTGTTGACTTGAGCCTTTTATAGCTCAGCATATTAATACG
>NW_004524624.1:934298-937727 GCF_000260255.1 Octodon degus
CTTGCAGCGTCCGTTACACGCCACAGACTGTTCCTCAGGGTGTTCCAGCAACTGGTCTTCAATGGAGCAGGTCAGGTCACACACAGCATCTGCTTAGAAAATGAAACGAAGTGTTCAAAAACTCAGTAAGGAATCCAATATCACCCTTCACTTTTTCTTATTAAAAAATATACGTAGAGTATAGGTATGTACTGTTCTGCAGCTAAATCTAACCCAAGCAGGCCCACATATTTCCCCTTCCCTAAACTGGTACTCCACTGACTATCTGAACTACATTACTGCTTATTTCTCTACCTAAGCATTCAAAACTTTAACTTAGTCTGTAAGACCTTAACAAAACGGGCATAATTTTACTTCTCACATTTGCATTTTGTGCCAAAACAATGGCAGATTCTTACAGAGTTAAAAATGAAAGTATTGGGAGAACTCTAAGAATTATAAAGATCAGTTACAGAAAAATGAGAACAAGTTTCCTTCCGAATTCAGTGTCCCCTTTATTTTCACACGTGAGACTGAGGTTTCCTCACATCTTCACAGTATTTAGTTCTTTCTACTTCTGGTAAGCTATTGATGGCAAACCTTTTAGAAGAATACCCAAAATCTACTTATTTACCACAAAGTGCCCACACTGCAATTCACCCCAAATACTTGAGTTTTAATTCAGAAAAAAACAACTCATCTTTTGTCTTAAAAGAAAAACAAATAACACATGTGCCACAGATTCACCACCAGTGCTCTACTCCATACAAAACTTTTCACAATACTCATGCATAGCAGCAAGGTTCAACATTCACAAAAGAAATAGCACATAGTATGGCTGCGGAGATGGCTCAGTAGAATAAGTGCTTCCCTGGCAAGCGCAAGGACCTGAGTTCAATCCCTGGTTCCACCAAAAAAGAAAAGGGGGGGGGGAAGCACATAGAATAATAATTGCATCTTGGCTTTTAAATTAATTCAGTTTAACTAATTTCATGTTTCAAGAACTCCACAGAAGTGAACTCTTTACAAAATATGTTCACCTGTTCCTATGTAACTATCACAGTTCATATAACAAGCCTTACTAGAGTCAGTGTTAGGTAACCAAACCAAATCCCACATAAGAAAGACTTCTACAGAGTACAAATTCACTTGCCTGCTTCAAAGTTGTCCTGAAGTTTTCGTGGATGCAGTTTCTTTTCACATTTCTATTTAAAAACACAGTTATTTTCACTTATTAAAAAAAAAAAAAATCAGAAGATAAAATATCAAATTTCTCAAGAAAAAACAACAACAATAAAAATCACCATTTCCATTATTTCACTGGGTTTTCTGTTTCCAAGCCTAAAACTTTTGATTCTGATTACAGAGGCACCAGAAAAGAAAAGGAAAAAATGAAATTTTTCATTACATTTCTCATCCCACAAATAAATGCTATCATTTATTTTCCCCATGAAGGCACCTATGATTAGTTTCATAAAGTTATACAGCTCCCAAATGGAATTGAAAAGTATGTACTATTGTTATTTTTTGTTTGCTTTTACAGTGCTGGGGATCAAACCCAGGGCCTCCCACATACTAGCAACCAGCTCTACCACTAACTATATCCTTACTAGTTCTATAGCCTTTATAAATGCTGAGATGTTTTGAGTGAAATACTTTTTAAATAAATGCAAATCTACACAGTCATTTTTACTGACTTAGTAGCAGCATCGTAGGCTATTTCATAGATCCACAACACTACGCTTTCAACATCCTCTTGGATCTTTACATTATTCCCATGTTTTCACTAATATGAATAATACAGAAATGATGACAGTAATTTGACTTCCTCTTCCAGGAAAATAAGATAAGCAGTTTTCTAGATTTTTGAGGCACCCAACTCCTCTCTAGACAGATGTACCAACTAGTAATTACAATTTGCCAATATACTCAATACCGTATAATCTTCTTGTGCCTATTTGATGAAAATTATATCCTATTTTAATTTACATTCTTTGAGTACACATATGGTTTAATACTTTTTATATATCAATCATTTATTCATTTACAAACTACTTACATACTTGGTTTTTAAAACTTAAAATTTACTTGTCTTTCTAGAAAAATCTGAATCCTTTGTGAAGTTTCCCTCAAAATCATGAGGATCTACATTGACAGAATTAAATTTACACATCAATTTGAGGAGAATTGGGGTTGGTGAGATGGCTCAGTGGTCTAAAGCACCTACTTAGAACCAGCTTAGCAAAGCTGAGGGACCGCGGTTCAATCCCCCAGCACCACATGCCAGCCAGCCCCGCCCCCTGGTGGGCTGAGCTGGCCACACACACACGCACACACACACACACACACATTTAAAAAATTAAAAAAAAAATTGAGGAGAATTAACATTTGTACAATATTATCAATAAGAAACTATTTCTCTAGCTTTTGTTAGAAACAGGTATTCAATTTTTTTTTCAGGTATTCAATTTTAACAAGACTTAAGACTGTCCTTTGTCCTCAATACTGTTATCAGAGCACAGTGAAATAAAAGAATGTATGCTAACATGTTAATAGGTGGCATCATTATACCTCAAAAATACCACCCAGAGAATTCATATAATGCATTTTTCTAAAAGTCTGAAGTTACTACTATTGTCTACTTTATTAAAGAAACAAAACAAAAATGAATGAAACTATCAAAAGAAAATCCAACATACAAATATTACAGCTTACAAAAGAGATAAGTGAGGACACTACTAGGCTATCATTATTTTCTAGAGCATATGCTAAACAGAAGAATGAAAGAAAATGCTGTAAAATAGTGTTAACTATTTGGGTTTAGACCTAGTCTGATGACAATGACACTATAAGTGCTTCATTTTTAATCAGCTTAAATTTAAAAATGAAACCGTAAAGGTCTCTAAAATTTTCAACTTCATTAAGATAATGGCTACAAAGAAGTTGATCTCATGGAATGGTGGTCAGCAGAAGAGGGGACAAGGAGGATGGGAAGAAAATGATCAATCTGTGCTTACTTACAGCTAGAGGGGAGTAAGAAGCATAGAGAACTACTACCACAGCAGACTCAAAATAATGTCCAAAAAAAAAGGAATGTGTTTTAACTCAAAATATACTCATATGAAAAGCAAAAATTAAATGTGCAACTGAGCAAATATCACAAACCTGCAATTAAGAGTGGCCATTACATTCAGTGAATGAGTGTAATAGTGCATAACTTAGTTCCATTAAAAATCCTGTCACTATGTCATTTAAAACAAGAACAAACCTGGTACCATTAATGTGCAGGAACAATGACCTTGCTCCCCCCTATAAAAAGGAAGAACTGCCTGCACAAAGCTGGTGCTGAACTTACCATCAAAGGATTCTGCTGCTTTGCTGGCTGACTATGGGTCCCGTTTGTTCTCTTTTTTTGACTAGGTGAGTCCTGATACTGTTTTCTGCCATTTC
>NW_004524624.1:937827-947241 GCF_000260255.1 Octodon degus
GTGTGTGTGTGTGTGTGTGTGTGTCCCCAGCTCAGCCCACCAGAGGGCAAGGCTGGCTGGCATGTGGTGCTGGGGGATCGAACTGTGGTCCCTGTGCTTTGCCAGGCTTGTTCCAAGTAGGTGCTTTAGACCACTGAGCCATCTCTCCAGCCCCACGGCTTTACTTTTTATACCTTGTTTTTATACTTTTCTGCTGGATGGTTAAGACCAAGATAAAGATCTATATAACAAGAAATATAACTTTGGTATCTGTCAAGGTCAGATCCCCTCAGGATTTACCCTGAAACCCTGTACTGCAGTTTGTAGATCCTTTGTCATTGTCAGCCATTTGGATGAGTCACGGCCATTGCTTGACCAATTGAGAATATTTTTTTTGAACTGGGGATTGAACTCAGGCCCTTGTGCTTGCCAGGCAAGCACTTATTCTACTGAGCCATCACCCCGGCCCCCTAGATATCATCTTAATGAAAAGTATTTTCCAAAGCGTAAGGGCCTGAGTTCAATTCCCAGTTCTGGAAAAAAAAAAAAAAAAAAAAAAAAAAAAAAAAAAAAAATTCCAAAAAACAATTAGAAAAGTGGTACTGTTTTGTTTTGCACATCTCTGTATCTGTATTAAGACAGCTGAATTCTCACATCTGCATGTGCAATCACCATGTTATTTTGAAGTACATGAGCCTGTTTCCTGCAGACATGTGAGAAATAAAAAAAGGTTAGCTGCCTTCAGAAAAATGGCATACAGTACACTTGTAGTGTCTGATTTTGGACATTAAAATTGTTTCATGTGAATTTATATTATGAGTCTGTTATAAAACAAGCTTTTAAGGATGGATATCATGGATGCTACAAATAGTCAATGTCTTTGGTTTCCTTGACATCATGTCTGCATGATGTGAGTAAACTTGTGGAAACTGAGTAGTTCCTGACATGTAAAAAAATGTTTAAAAAGAACAGGACAGCTTCTTTGACCTGATATTAAGTGACATATTTTGTGGCAACATTCCTGTAAACTGTAGTTGCTATGGAACAGGTGGGCCATGTCTGTACTTACCATAACAGACTTCTGGAATTCAGCGGCTTTTGTTTTAGTCTCGCTAGTTTCGGGTACCGGTTTCACTAGGTAGGTAAAACCTTACTAAGATGTCAGTGTCAAGCCTGCAGCAGTGGGCTGAATTAATCATCACTGCACTGGCTGACGATTAGTACTGAGTATTGGTATCTGGATTTTATGCTTCAACACTTGGCTTCAGATTCTTATGTAAGAGGCAGAGTGAGCATTTTTTCGAGCAGTGCTCACTAGATACAGCTACCCCGGGGACAGGACGAGGTTTCTCATGCTATTTAGGATGACACTTTACCATTTCCCTCCTTTCCCACATAGCAACCTGGTGGCTGCATACGAAAAAGCAAAGAAAAAGCATCAAAACAAGCTGAAGAAGTTGGAGTCTCAGATGATGGCCATGGTGGAAAGACATGAGACTCAAGTGAGAATGCTCAAACAAAGAATAGCTCTGCTCGAGGAGGAGAACTCCAGGCCACACACAAATGAAACTTCACTCTAATCAGCGCTCAGGCACCAAAGTTATATTCCTGGACTACACTCTGGCAGGCCACTGAAAGAAGGGGCCCATAACCAGGACCTGTTGGGAAGCCAGGGGCGCCACAGAGGTCAGCAGGTGGATGGAGTGCCGCAGATTCACTCATTGGCAGTGATACTGTGGGCTTTATCCACAGCATTGTTCCTCCTTCCTGGCCCATGGACAGTATGTAAACAAATGCCCTGCGCACTGTGCTCAGTAATGTCTCGCTTCTGCTTGTAAGTCACTGTTTCCCCTTCCTGTGTATCAGTGGGATCCAGTGCATTTATCCAGTTTTTATGATTTTTCAGTCTTTTTTTATAGATAGTGGGCTAATCTGCCATCTCCCGTTTCTTCCCTTCCTCTTCCTCCCAGGGAAAACTCTGACACCATCTGTGACTCTATCTAGGACTACTGATTTGCTTGTTCCAACAGGAATTGGGTTTTCTTTCAAGTTCCACATTATCAACTCTTAGCTGTCCTATAGAAGTATATCATTGAGAGAAACCCTAGGAGGGTAGTGGCAAACCTATGGCAGGCACGCCCCAGTGGGTCATCACTGAAAGGTCTCACTCCCTCAGGGTGGCAGTTAGGTTTCATCCATTACAAGGAGAAACACCAGAGATGTGACAAACCTTATATTGCAAAAGAAGACACCCTTCAACTTTTCTTGTTAGAGCAGGGCTAAGAGAGCTCTACTGATTGAAAGTATGCCTTCTTGATGGACTCATTAATAGCCAAGATTTAAGAGTTGAAAATCACGCATGGTAATGCAACTAAAATTCTGTAGTTTAGGAGCAGAAAAGCAGTATTAGCATTTCCCCCCGCTCTAGCTATTCTGCTGAATCAAAACTCATGCAAGTGCAAGTGGAGCTCTGGACCTATTTCTATTCTTAACGGCAAAAGGTGCCCACTGTCAGACAGGAGGTAGTGTTTGGCAACACTGCTCCCATCTGCTTGAGAACTAGCAAACCTCCAACTGGGCACTGAGCGCCTACTGTCATGAAGTGGGAGGGGATCGCTATTAGGCTTTTTCTCCTCAAAATACACAGTGATTAGCTTATTCTGTTTCAGAGGTTCGATTTCAGCCAAAATGCTAACAGGGCTGGCTAAGCAGTACCAAATTGCCTGGATTTGCTCTTGGACACATTCCACTTTATCATTCCTTTCCTGCTACAGTCTTTACCATTTTATTCCTTTCATTTTTCAGTTCTGCACCGATGAGATTATAGGACCGTTTGCTGTTTTTTTCATAGTCCTAAGTGCCCAAGTCCCCTACGAGAAATGGGTTCCAGTGTCACAGTTAACTACAAATAGTTCTAAGCAAGTTGTTGCAAGAAAATTTTTCTGTCCATGAGCTTTACATACAAGTTGGTCTGTTTTCAGAGGGGAATAAGAAAATTCCTTCGCCTCTACAATAGGGAAGGGAATTCCAGCCACCTTCTAGAACACACAGCTCTTCCTAAAAGCAACCCTTCTTTCTGAGGCAAGCACTAAAGCTCATCTCAAAAAAAAAAAAAAAAAAAAAAAAGGTATGCGTCTCTAAGGACCAGCATTTGGGTGCTTTGGTTATTGTTTTCACTTAGTCTGAGTTCCTATAAGTCATATTTTTAAAGTCAATTTTCACCCTTTGCATAAAGGTGTATTTTGTCTAGAGCAACATGTTTTAGCCGTAAAATATATGCAAAAAAGCTTACTAGATGAAATTGGTTTTCACTTTTTCCAATTGTCCTAGGCAGACTGGGAAGTGCATGGCTTTTGCTTATAAGGGAACAGATACCCATCAAGTGGGTAGTTGTCCTCCTCACCAACCCTACAAAGTACAGATGACACAGGATTATCATCCTGCCCGCTGACCTCTAGCTCCCTTTCCTTTTGCTGCAGGTAAAATCAAACAACCCAAGGCCCTATGACTCCTCCCGAGAGAAGGGGCCTCTGCTCTTCTGTGCCCTCATATTAGTCATGCTACAAGGCCCGCCTGTCAGTTTATGGCTGGACATACTACTTCCAGGCAGTGACAGGGAGAAAGCCACTTCCCAGACAAAAATGTCAGTTTCATTAATATGCATTATAAAAAGCTCTATAACAGTTGATTTCATTTTTCAGATACTCCCTAAGAAACAATCTTTGCTAAAACGTGAAGCAGTAGATACTTGGTTATGCTATATAAGCTACTGAATTACACTGACTGATGAAATGGTTATCAGGTGCCTGCATCCTTTTCCCTCTTGTATGTTGCTGTATCTGAATTTTTCTCTAGGAGCTCATTTCCATTGACCTCTCCTTTGGGGTAAAAAAATGGTCTTGATTTTTAATTCCAAATTTAATAGTATAAATTATCTTTTCTAGTTCTGACCCTTCTGAGCAGTTACCTTCTCTATTCAGTCTTTGGTTCCTACATAAACGAGCATAGAGCAACGGGATGTTTCAGTTTCTTGGGAATCCCAGGCACACAGCACTTGGGGTCATAGCCATCAGTGAGTGAACCTAGCAGCTGGCTCTGATGTCTGTCCAACCCCATGTGTAACCACTATAAACACAGAGGCAATAAGACAGTCCTTTTTCAGACCTGACTTACATCAAAGGTTACTTACGGTTAAATGTGCGATCAGACATTTGCGATTTAGCACAGTCCCTCCATGTGAGGCTCTAAGCTTAGGTATACACTAGATGTTTCACTTACTTATCTGCTGGCATGTCTAGCTGAGTTAGTATTCATAACTGCCTGAGATTGGAATGTTAGGCTAATAAAACATTTAAGTGCCAATTAAAATCAATGCTTAATTCTTGCAGATGCATGTAGCACTTCTAAGTCTTCCTCTGAGCCTACAACAGTATTTTTTACAGGGAACTCAAGAGAACTCTAGGCTAGACAGAGCCCTGATGTTCCCTTCCAGAAAGAACCCAATTTTTTTTTTTCTTAAAAGCAGTTACGAGGATAATAAGCATTTTGCCACTCTACCGAAAAACAGAAACCTTATAGTTCCTAGTTGCATGCAGATATTAATTAAAATGGGAGAAAAAAAAAAAAAAAAAGCTCTGTATGTACCTGGACGAGGCTGTGCTACTTCTGTCACTGATAGAAATTTAATTTCTATGGCTGCCAGTTTCCTCAAGGTTCTTCCTATGGCCCACAAAAATTATACTGCACATATAATTTATCACTTGATCAGTTTCCTTAAAACTCAAGAATTTGGAGCATCATGCCCCTGTTTTAAATGAAACAGTGAGGGCCGGGGATATAGCTCAGCAGGATAAGCACCTGCCTGGCAAGTGCAAGGTTCTGGTTTTAAGATAATGAAGCAATAAAAAAATGCATCAAGATACCCAAAAGAAGTATTTTTTTCACTAATGACACCTGAAAGTATCCTTTCCTCCATAAAGTTTATATTAGCTGCAGATGCCTAAATGATAGTACACCGCATACATTGTACAGAATTCATGCTAAACTTGTAAATGCAGCAATGGGAGCTGGTTAGAAAAGTATTAAGAACCTGAACAGTGAGACTGTTCTGTGATAGTCAGAATTTCCACACTGAACTTACATTAGGGTGCAGAAGGTTTTTTTTTTTTTGGGGGGGGGGCAAGTAGTGAGAGCACATTTAACATTTTTGGTTTTCTACAGTACATGACAGCTTTGTAGACCACTATAAAACATTTGGGGGGAATCAATTATTTTTCTATTTATCCAGTGTAACAGCCTATTTTGACAAGGAATGATGTAAATCACCACCTTTGATTATGGCTTGCAAACTCTTCTCTAGAGCAGAGTTAGTAGAACAGGTGCAGCTTGATACAAAATAAAAATTATCATTACATACAGTTGTTTTTGAAGTGTATCCATAACTGAACCTTGTATTTATAAGTGAGGCTCAAAAGTTTGTTTTCAGCTGTAGCCTTCTGAAGTACCTCCCGTTTCATACACAGAAGCTACTCTGTATTCGCTGATAGGTGCCTTTACTGGGAAGAACTTGAGTTGGAACCAAAATTGACCATATAATGCTGTTTCCAGCACAGCATTACTGAGCACTTGGGCTGCTTAAAAAAGTGGAAAAGGGAACAAGAAGGTAACATATATCCTTGTTTGCTAATGCTTCTGTAGAGGAAAAACAGCTTCACATGCAGGTAACTATTGGTAGTTGTTATATCTAATTCTACCACGAGTTGGTTTTTCATGTGCATAAGACAAAAATATTCCACTCAGGCACAGAAACAGCAAGTTGCTATTGGGAATCAGATCCTTGACTAGTAGCATTTATGCTTTTCAGTTACTTGTCTGCCAACCATTTGAAACACTGCTAGGCAGAAGCGTGCAACCTGGATGCAGCAGCCCCACCCCCACGCTGGTGCCCTGCCTACGCGGCTCTTGCTCCACTGTTCACTTTTGTACTTTTTCCAGATCAGCTCATGGGAAAATGTCCGTAGAACTCACGTCTACTTAACAGTGCTCATGTCAGGATGGCCAATAAGTCAGAGCCCCTAATCTGCTTTTATTTAAACTTAATGTAAAGACTATGAGACATGTTCACTTCTTTCCTATTTCCAAACAGTTTTTAGCTTGTCACGACTTACTTTGCATGAGATTTAAGTTTCCTATTTGAAAATGTGCTACTTTTATTCAACTTGAATTACTAGAAACACTTTCTTGAATGTACTGTCAGTTGTTAAAGCACATGTGTCTAAGTTTGCATTTGTCAGTATTGTTCTGCTGTTTGTACTTAGTTTCATTTCAAAGTTGCTTAACACTGTACTTACTATACCTTGTAATTTTTTTGATTCTTCACTTACATGCTTTAAATGTTCCCAGATGCCTTTAGTTTTAGCAGCTGTAAAATAGCTATTGTTATTTGATATACAATTGTTTAAAAAAAAAAAACTCCGTTTATTTATACAGAGACATTTATAATATTTTACAAACATTCTTATATTCTGAATAAATATTTCTAATTCTATGCTGTACTATTTTAATTAAAGGGTAATGTCCTATAAAACAATTTGTAATCCATTTAAATACCAAACCTGAAGTACTTACATTAAATCATGAGCCCTTATTGAAACAGCTTTAAGAAAAGACATTAGCTCAAGTCACAAACAGACTAATCTCATTTATCACCAATTTTCATTTGACTGCTTTTTCAAACTTGCCATACCTGAGAGGTTATCTCCTGAAAGGAAAGAGACAGTACGAAAGAGTCACGTATGACTCCACTACAAGTTGGCAAGCAGTTTTGTAACATATCTGCCAAGGAAGATTTTAGGGTCAGCTTTCTACTACAGGGCTGGGGATATAGCTCAGAAGCACAAGCACCTGCTTAGCAAGCATAAGGGCCTGCGTTGATTCCCAGTACCCCCCCCCCCAAAAAAAAGGAGATTAAGTCCCTACTGAACAGAAACCAAACACTTTGATAAGAAAAGCACAGTCTTGTTTCACTATAGCTAAAGTCTCTTCACTGAGCAGAAACGCACTACTCCAAAGAGAAGCAAGCAGTCTACGGGGAAGCTTAGTGCTGGTACAATTTTAAGAACTGCTGAGTTTATGTATCTACTTCATATGTCAAGCCCTCTTCTGTTTTTGTTTTTATTAACACTAGGGACTGAACTCTGGACTCTGTGGTTACCAGGCAGGTACTTATGCCACTGAGCTGGCCTTCAAGCCCTCTTCTATACTCTTGTTTTAAAGCAACGAGATTAGTATTTGTCCTTTGGAATAAGGAATACATACCAGTTCTCCATTTTCAAGTAGATTCCTTTTAATATTTCTTGTTATATAACTTTTCTTATTCACCATTTTTTATTGGTCCAGAGACAAAAACCAAAATACGAATAACTCAGAACCCACAATAACATCAGCACAAGATAGTAACTAAAACTACCTAAGCAACCAATTTTATTGGTATTGCATTACAAATAGCCTAACTTTAACATAAGGATTTTACAAAAAAGCCAATAGTTGAGCAGCCTTGATAAGTTTTATAGTTTCTCAATTGGTATTTACATCACAAAGCTTACAAAAGTTCAGAGCACAAACCACTAAGACACTGGACTTCATCTTTTCAGTGGACAGTCTCCCACGTCTTTGGAAGTGCAATGCTCTTGCACACACATGTCAATTCACAAACACGAGTCACTCAAAATCTTTTATTTATGGTAATTACGCCCAAAATAAGTTAAAACCAGTCATTTCCTTTTATTAATACTGAAGGAAAAAGACAAAACTATTGTTGCCTATGTAATAAATCCAGAAACAAATCTGCTGTAAAAGTTTCAATTCTTTTAACTATAAGGTAAACTCTACAGGTACTTTGGGGTTCTTGCTTAGATCTGGTTGACAAAATTTAAAAAACCAGCAAGAACTTTACTACTGTAGGCAGAGTCACTTAAAAGGGTTTACTTATACAGTCTTAATGCTGGCATTAAAATGCCCACCAAGGTAAAGTAATAAAACACTGCTATAAACTTAAATGTTAAGTAATTCCACATAAGACAAAAATAATTCCTAGAGAAATAAAGTTTACAAGTCTATCAAAATGTCACATTGAAAGTTGATTTCTTTACACTTCGTCAATTCTCATACATTTTTATATTTCATAAAACCATTTCATCAATTTTTGCCTACCACTTTTGCATCTCATAAAAATAACTCATTTAACATGACTCAGCATAAATATCTATTTTTTTAGACTAAAATTTACTCCCAAATAGTTTGAGACGATCTTCCATAAACATTAGTTTTCACAGCATAATCTAAAAAGCCACCAAATTTCTAGAAATAGGCACAGTATTTAAAAAACCAATTACTTCCTTTCCCACTGAAACTAAATTATGCCCTATTTTAGTTAGATGAAAGACAATCTTTAAGATATTTCACTTAAGTTAACTAATACAAACACTAGTCACTCTGAAGTAAGATGCTGTTGAAGTTTCATTAAAGCCAACACACAAAATTAAGTCTGAATTGTATATAGATCTAAGATGAGTCAATACTTAACAAAGATGGCTTTAAGTACAATAAAGCTTTAAGATAGTAAGAAAACATAAGTATTAAGAAAAGCATACGTAAACCAAAATAGTTCATGGTTTATTGTCCTTCTGTTTGTTACTGAAGAAAAAATCGTAAGTGGAAGTGAAATTAGCCATCTCCTGTCATAACTTAAAGGAAAACTGCAGCTGACAGTTACTTGTACATCCAAACCTAAACCTGCAGTGCACAGAGACAGCAGTGCCCTGAGACAGTAGTGAAATGCCGATTCTCACATGCGTCTCCTGCGCTTCTACAATGCATACCACGCCAGGGCATGGAGAGTGACCCACTGCTCCTCGTGTTCCAACGCCTGTCAACCACACTGCTGAGGAGCGGTCATTACTTGTCATTCGGTTGAGAACCTTTGCTTTCATTTGGTGCCATTCATAATTTATTCCTAAATATCACAAAGGCATGTATTAATTCTTAAAACTTGAGATACAGACATGGAGAGTTGTACCTGTTATTTTGCCAGTGTGTATTTCTATATTGTTTTAGAACTCTGTATTCACTAAATTAAAAGTTAGTCCACTGTCCTAAGATAACCCCTCAAAGACTAGCAAATCTGTCCATTTTAACCTAAAACCATCCAGTTTTCTCTGTTCTCAAACCAATTTGACAGCCACACGCGCCAAGAGCCAGAACACAGGTGTACACAGCCCTGTTTGTGGCCCAGGGTCAGAGTGAAGTCACTTTCTCCAAAAGGTAATCATTACGTGGAAATTCTGACCATAGCTGATTCACCAAAGGTGTAATACAGAACAGAGAGAAAAAATGCAGTGTGCCTAGAAGGGACAAATCATCAGGAACACCCCCCCC
>NW_004524624.1:955566-962495 GCF_000260255.1 Octodon degus
CATCAAAGGATTCTGCTGCTTTGCTGGCTGACTATGGGTCCCGTTTGTTCTCTTTTTTTGACTAGGTGAGTCCTGATACTGTTTTCTGCCATTTCCCTTCATACTCTGTTTTTCCATTAAAAAAGAAATAAAATGTAAATCTATAGTACAATGTAAAAAACCCAAAAGAATGCACCTCAAAAGTATTTACAGATACAGTTGAGTCAGCAAAGCCAAGAAAATTTTCACAAATCACCCCATCGATGTATTTTCTTAAACAGGATAATGCTTCACAAAGATTCTTCTAAAGGTATAATAATATAGCAAATACAACAGTTTCTTAGAATCTTGTTACAATTTCTGCATATAGATTTATTTATAATGCATAAGTAGGGGCTGAGGGTATCACTATAGTAATGGTTGTGCTCAGAACATACAAGGCCCTGGCTTCAATCCTAAATAAGGAGATTATGGAGCCAAAGAGGAAAGTGATTGATGATGTAGAGTGTGCCTAAGGAGTCACATGGAGAGAAAACATTCTCTCAGGCTTTCACAGAGAGCACATTGGCCAAGCAATGGCCGTGACTCATCCACATGGCTGACACTGACAAAGGTTCTACAATCTGAGGTATAGGATCTCAGGATAAATCCTGAGGGGATTTCAATGACCTTTTTAGACCCAAAAGCTATAACTCTTGTTGCAGAGGTCCTGCTTTACCTTGGTCTTAACCATTCAGTAGAAAAGTATAAAAACAAAATATAAGAAGTAAAGCCATGCTGTTATGTTGAGCTGTAGTGGACTCAGGTCAACAATTTCCGACCTTGCCAGTGAAGCAGAAGACCCAATACTATTATGGACTGCTGAACTCTTTTAGAATATTTTGCTGAGTTTACACACCTATAATATTTAAATGATGGAACTTAACAAAAAAAGGGGATACAGATGAATGTCCATTTTGTATCTGTGTATTCAAAGTGGTTAGGATGGATATATAGTGACATTCTCTTAATGAATAGAGGGATTTGTTCTAATGGTGTTTGTAAATAGGATATCAAGTCCGCATCTTGTGCAGCAATTAACCACTAGGAAGAATGTATGCACTGTGTTGGTTATTGAAACTGTCCTACCAATTTGATTTGAAACTGTCTCACTGCTGTTTCTCAATAAAATTATGAAAAAAACAAATAAATACATAAGTAAATAAACACAAAAGAAAATAAAAATTTAAAAAGTAGAAGTATGGAAAAACAAGTTTTGAAAAAACCTAAATAATCTGTGAAAGAATGCTGAGGCACCATTGCTACAATTCTTAGAGCAAAAAAAATAGGCAACAGATGTGGTCATTATTACAACCAAAATTTACTTCAAATTGTTAATAAATACATAAGCACTATCAAATACTCTTGTTTTCTAAAATAATAATAAAGACTGGTATTTAAAATTTTTAATCCATTATTCTCAACTTTGACACAAAATTTAAACCTGCAGCATGGCTTAAATCTTGTTATCACACTAATTTAATCTGAGTTTAAAAAAATCTAAGTTTAACGTGAAACAGTTTTATAATTTACAAAGAGAAAAAATATTTATTTTGGCTCATAAAACATTTTTAAACAAAATTTGTAGTTCAAGATCTTGAAAAGACATCTCTTTAAGAGACTGGCTCCAACTGGGTATGGCAGTACACATTTGTAAATCAGCACTCTAGAAGGCCGAGGCAGGAGGAACCCAAGTTCAAGTCCATCCTAGGCTACGAAGCAAGCCATCTCAAAATTCAAAACATAGAAAAGGGCTGGGGATGCAGCCCAATGTGAAGGGCCTGGGTTCAACCACCAATACTATAACCTTGGTCAATATATTTAAAAGTTAAGCATATTAATAAGGATTGTCTAAAACAATATAAACATGTAGTTTAAAAATATAAAAAGATATTTACAATACTAGCAGTTAACTCAAATAATACGTTATATTAGAGCAATAATTGCTTTCAAAATTTCATGTTACACCTTTAATTAAATATCATTTTGGTCTTCCCAGTATTTTTTATGATGTTCTAATACACCTACATGTCACTCCAACTACTGTAATAATGTGTGTAATCAACTGCATTAGACACAGCAATGTGCAATACCACTATTCATTTCCCATACTTTTTCAGCATTAGAAACAGAACCCTCCTCCTTCCAGCACTGAAAAATCTCTACTCTGTAGTCTCTATTAATTTATCTAATACCAGGTACCTCACAAAAGTGAAATCATATAATACCTGTCTGTCCTTACGTCACTTAGCAAAATATCCTCCAGTTTCACCGGCACTGTAGGATGTCTCATAACATCATTCTGTAAAAGCTAGAGTCCACTGCATGTACAGACCTTATTTTATCTATTCATTTATTGATGGGCAAGTGGGTTGTTTCACCTTTTGGCCAAATCGAATAATCATAATTATGATTGGTACTTTAGGGTGTTTAAATTCCTGCTTTCAGTTTCTATTGATGTTACCTAGGGAATTGTTCATTCATATGATATGTCTGACTTTTTGAGAAACACCAAATGTTTTCCACAGCTATCACACTTGTGTGTGTGTGTGTGTGTGTGTGTGTGTGTGTGGCTCAGACCACCCTGGGGATGGGGCTGGCAAGGCATGTGTGCCGGGGATTGAACCCAGTCCCTGCACTTGCCTAAGGAGGTGCTATAGACTGCTAAGCTATCTCGCCGGCCAATAGTTGCCACACAATTTATATGCCTTCCAGTAATGCACAAGGGTTTCATTTCTCTACTACCTCACCAAAGCTTGTTATTTTCCATTTTGTTGGTTTTAATTATCACCACTACTGCCATCCTAATACATTAGCAGAATCTGTGGTTTAGATTTGCATTCCCCTAAGGGCAAATGATGCTGAATATCTTTTTTGTACTTATTGGTCATTTGAACATATTCTTTTGAGAAATATCTATGTGTCATTTGCATTTCTTTCATTTTTAAACAGGGATGGGATCTTACTGAGTTGAAGGAATTAATACATTCTGTATTTTAAACCCTTACAGATACTCGGTTTGGGATACATACTATTTTCTCCCATTTTGTAGGTTGTTGTTTTACTCTCTTGATAATGTCCTCTGAAGCACAAAAATGTTTAATTTCAGCAAACTGTATGTCACTTAAGGACAAGGTCTTCTTCTAATTTGCAACCCTCCAACTACCACCTCCTACCCAGCATGCTAGTATTGTAAGTATGTATCACCACAACCAGTTACAACTGTATTAAAAAAAAAAAAAAAAAAGTGGCAATGTAATGGATAACTAAAATTTTAAGAGAACAGTTAAATACATGGAAAAATGTTCAACATCATTGGTCATTCAACAAACAAATTAAAACAACACTGAAATTCCATCTCACCCCAGAAAAAAATGGCTACCATCAAAAAGTCAACCAATAACAAATACTGGTAGGGCTGCGGGAAAAAGGAACCCTTCTCCACTGTTAGTGGGAGTGTAGACTGGTGCAACCACTGGGGAAAGCAGTGTGGAGATTCCTCACAAAAAGAAGATCAAAGGCCCCATTCAATTCAGCTATTCTCCTGGGTAGTTTTCCTGAAGAACTGAAATCAATATACCACAATGATATACGTGCACCCATGTTTACAGCAGCACAATGTGTCATAGCTAAATCTTGAAAACAACCCAAATGCCCATTAACCAAGAAATGGATACAAAAGATGTGATATTTTATACAATACATTACTACTCAGCTATAAAGAGAAACTCAAGGCTTTTATAGGTAAATAAAAGCCATATTCATAAGTAAAATAAATCAGACCTGTATGTGTAAACTTCATATTGTCTCCCTAATGTAAGAAACTCTAGTAAATAAGATCCAAAAAGTATAATACATATTGTGGTAGGGAAAGAAACTGCTCAAAAGGAAAGAACAACTAAATGGGGGAGAGGAGAAAAAAAAGGGAAAATAAAAAATTTAACACACACACACACAATAGCTAAGGTAATTTTACTACTAATTTCATAATTCACTGAAAGGAACAGTGCTTATATCATTTGATCAATTTTGCATGTTTATCTCTTGTAACCTGAGCAACTATTTCAAAGAACAATACGCAATATAACAATATAACAACCACGGTTACTGTCTTGTTTTGAAATTCTGTATCATTTTTGTTGTTTTTCCCCTCTCTTTTGGATAAGGAGGGCAGGACTAGGGATTGAATCCAGGTCCTTCACACTAACTCCTCAACTCCTTTTTCTGTTTTTTATTTCTAATTGTCTCACTAGGTCCCCCTGCTTCTGCCTCCCCGAGTGCTGTGATCAGAGGTGTGTGCCACTGCACCCAGCTAGAACCTCCTATCTTGCTGAAGATAAAAATTATTTGAAAAAATTGTTTCAAGCACATACTCAAAAGAGCCCAGGCAAAAAAATGGAAAACTAGAAAAAAACCAAAATGGATAAATTATAGATCGTCATATACTACAAGACTGAAAATGAAATTTTATAATTGCTGATAGACAATTTTCCAATTGAAAATGATTTAAAAGACAAATGCTCTAGCCACACACAGTGGCCTATAATCCAAGGACTCAGGATGCTGAGAAGGAAAACATGCGTTTGAGGGCAACTTTTAAACTACATAACAAGACTGCTCAAAAAGTAAAACAACAAAAACAAATGATATAATTTTCTAAAAAAATTTAAAGTTTACCACTTACCTTTGCTTTTAAAAGGTCAGACATTTCAGAATGGTTATTGTATGGCTTTTGCTGCACTGGCTGCCGGTGCTTTACCCACTGGTCTCCAGGAGAACCCTCAGGAAATAACTGCTGGCTATGGCGGAATTTGGTTCGACTACAGTAAAATTTAAAAAATAAAAGTCAGATGACAAACTGTTCAATCAGACTTCTTTAAAAACACTTAAGTGAGAAACTACCTATTTTACAATCTTACTACTGTCTCTATTGATACTCGACTGTAAATTCCATGGAGGGGTCGCACAGAGATTTCCTGCCTGTTTTGCCTGCTATTTCATCCCCAGCACCTAGAAGAGTGACAAGCATTAAATACATTTTTTCCTCACAGTACTGAGGATTGAACCCACGGCCTTGCATATGCTAGGCAAAGCTACCACTGACCTACAACCCCAGCCCAACTATTTCTTTAATGAATGAATAATCTATTAATTTCATCCCAGACTTTTCAAAATTATCCATAATGTTTCTTCCCTATGAGTGATTACATTCTTTAATATTTGAGGAAAATAATTCTAAATCTACTTGAAACAAAGAAGCTTTGCATCACGACCTTCTTAATACAGCATACAATTCATATTTTTAGTAGAATGTTTTAAGCATGGAATCTGATCCACCATACGTCAGTTGAGGGCCCTATCCATTCATAAGAACGTGTAAGAAATTAAGCTATTTTCTACAGCATAAACTAAGGACACAAGACAACGGATAAGATAATAAAGATTCAGTCAGTAATTATTATGCAATATAATCTAATTCTAAAAGGTTAAACCCATGCAGTAGTGGGTCAGATAATATATCTCACTATACAGTACCAGGTACACGTGCAGTAGTACAACTCAGAGCTACTGACCTCAATAGCCAATTAGTATCTTCTTCCCCAGCCCCATGCAAAGCCTACATAAAATTGGAGTTTTTATTCTTTCAGACAAAACTGAGACATTTGTTATAACGTATCACCAGAGAGATTACTATGCCTAGTAAATACGAACCCTGGGACCAAAAGGTAGTGGAGCCACACTGCACATTATAGTATGCGGTATCTGATTCTCCCAAGGATGAACATTCATATAATTTTTTTTTCCCAACATTGTCATTATTTCCTAACTTTTTTGTAGCACTCCTGCCTACCTTAATTCTACTATACTGTTGCACTCATTTCTAGAAAAATATAGTTGGGTAATTATAATCATTGATTTTCAAAGGCAGAAATTATTCTATGACATTTAATTCAAGGTCTTATCCTAATAAAACCCAACTAAAATGGAATACTATTTATGTAAAAAATGAGTATTAACTACAGATGTGATTTACTATTTTTAATTTTTGAACCTCTGCAACAACATCTAAATTAGAGAAAATGTAAAGACCAACTTTTTTTTCTGAATTTAACAGACAAAATTATAGCAAGCTGATTAAAAAGTACATTTTTTAAAAAAATGTATTTAGTACAGGGCCTACAAGGTCTCACTACACAGATCGGACTCACAGTGATCCTCCTGTTTTCAGCCTCCCAAGCACTAGGATTACAGGTGTGTGCCACTACACCCCGTCTCAGTCGACGGCTCAGTGTGCCCTGGGGGTGGGGCCTGCACACCATGCCCGGCACAGCTTGCCAGGCACAGCACACCAGGGATTGAACCCCAATCCCGGAGTCAACCTAAGCAGGTGCTTTAGTCCACTGAGCTATCTGGCCAGCCCACAAAAGTACATGTATTTAATGAAGTTCCACATTTAACTCTATAACTGTGAATTGGAAACAATCAAGTTCCAAGCAAATAAATACTCTTCATGCTTCATATCCATGTATGCCACAGTCACTTCATAATACACACACACACAAAAAAAAATCCAAACCCCAATCTGCACAGCTGACTTGAACAAATTATTCACCAGCACCCAAGCTCCCTTACACATACACAAACCTCAACATATCCAATGCAAGCATCTTCAGAAACTCAATTTTATAAAGGAAAAATTTTAAAAGTACAAGAAAAACACAAGGTTTTGTTTTGTTTTTTTCCTAGTAGTCTACCTATCTATGTTAGTAACCTCAGTACACTATTTTACAGAGGACTCAACAATGGCACAAAGAAAGCCTATTAAAACAGAAACACGGGCTGGGGAGATGGCTCAGTGGAATAAGCGCTTCTCAGGCAAGCGCAAGGGCCTGAGTTCAATCCCTGGTTCC
>NW_004524624.1:962595-967423 GCF_000260255.1 Octodon degus
AAAAAAAAAAAAAAAAAAAAAAAAAAACAGGACTTAATAGCTTCTTCCTGGCCAGACAAACTAAGAAAAGAAAAAGGATTAGGAAGTCTTCAAATATGGCATACAACAGACTAGTCATTTTCAAAAAGCCAAGTATGTACCTTCTAAATACATATTTTCGGGCCTTGACTCTTCTAGCGAAGTATACTAAGCAGACAAATCCACACAACCCACAACTATTTCTGCATTCAATCTCTCCTCAGAGCACCCTTAAGTGACATCTCTCAGCTAATGCAACAGCTCACAAAGGCTCGTTTCTTTTAGATTGTGTTTTCAAGCTGCTATAATACAGAAGAGGCCATCTCTGCTAATTGCAGAAGAAAATGAAATCTTGTTTCTGGTGATTGTGTTAATCTGAGAGTAAACTCCACTATGAACATTTCCCTGTACTTTAGGTTGGAGTACAAACAGTAAGTCCACTCCCGTTCAGGACAGCTCCATTCTTCCACAGCTACAGATTGCTATTTCAATAATAAACGTAATTTGTCACAAAGAATGTTGCTGACGAGAAATGAGTCACCATTCAGGACAATGTGTGGCTCTGGGTTATCTGAGCACTTCAGAGTGGCTGGAGTTCTGTGGCTATCAGCACAGAAAGAACCAAACTCCCAACTGGTTTTTAAAATGACAGAATCACTTTTGATTCACTGGACTGTCTGGCAATCATATGTAGAAAGAAAATCATTCAGGGATAGAAAATACTTGGTAATCACCATATATGTAAGACTGTGCTTACGCTGGGCAATAGTCACATTTCTATCACGTGCATCATACAGCTCAAGTGCTGATATATCTGGTACAATTCTCTCAGTATATGCTTCACTCCAAAACTATAGCTAGCTTCTCTTTTCAAAAGAGAACTTTTGTTCTAAAATAGTAATTACTATTTTCTGCACCTTCACTGCAGAACACTGCTTCAAAAGCATGAGGTGAAGCTACAGTGCCCATCTGCATCCTGCTGCCTTCTGGCCCAGGAGTACAGGCCTCAAGAACGATTCAGTTCTAAGAAGAAAAAAGATGCTTAAAGGATCCATCATAAGCTCATTTTCAGAATTTTTGGCAACTATATTAATGCACTTTAAAATCTTAGGGCATAATAAATGAGAAATTCTACCCAGGCTTCACCAGGCTGTCACAAATAAGCTTTACCATAACTAGTTTTACTGATGTTGACCCACAGACAGGTGTGTAAAGGAAAAGGATACCTTCAAATAAAATAATCGTTTGTTTTGCTTCTCACCAATTTAAAGCTGTAATAATACGTCTGAGATCCTTCCCCAGGCTGGAAGATCAACTAAAGTCAAAATCACAGAGCCAAGTGTTAATGATCATAATTACAATTGTAATATACAAAGAAAATACTGCTGCATAGGATCCAAAGACAAATGAATGCCAATCAAAACGATCTCTCTGAGCAAGAAGTTCATTGGTACAAAGAAAAAATAAAAAGCCAAGAGAAGTATCACTATAAGAAAAACAACTTGGCAAAGTGTCGGATTGTTTTATTTTTGCTCTCCTTACTCTAAACCCGCTAAATGCTGAAGATGAGAGGGAGAGATACAGACGAAAGCGGCAGCAGTAAGGGGACAGGAGATGAAGCTGACTCATGCACACATGCACTCAGACTTGACTGCTAGAGAACACAGAATGCTGAGTTCTAGAAAGGAATTTAATTCCTACAGTGGGAGGATGCCATTCGTTTAGATTTCAGTTCTTTTTTATTCAACAGTACAAAGTACGAAAGCTTTCAAAGCAAGTACAACCCCATCTTGTAGCATAAAATCGTTATCTTTGATATTGCATTTACTAACACTTAATACAAAAATAATGATATTCAAAGGTCAAAACAAGCAGTAACCAAAAAATCCTCTTGACAGCACTACAAAGCTTTATCCTTTATATAAATATATAGAAACACAAAACTTGAGCTTCATTTTCTTAAATCTTTAATCAAATTTTATCTTTTCTACCAAAGATCTACAGGGTTCTCAGACCTCTTCAAATGCTCATACTTTAGGAAGGCATCAAATCCTAAAACTACCTGCTATTTCTTACATTTTTTCTCTTTTTTGTAGAAAGCATGTAAACTGCATCCTTATCATCTGGATTACAATGATTAAGTACAAAAACAATTCATTTAACAGCCTGTAAATCATTAAAGTTATACATAAAAGCACCTACAGTTTTAAAAAACAAGATTCACAGTGCACTGCACTTTCGAGCATATATGGCTGGAACATAAGATTTAAAATGAGAATTTAAAGATCTATCTCTCAAACACATAATAATAAAGCTGAAACTACTTTTCTCATCTAGATTCTTAAAATGCAGCACTCAACAGAAGTGAATTATTGCATATTTAGCATACTTATTTATCATATGATTTCCTCAAACCATGCCAAAGTATTTTAGAGAAAAAAATCTGGTCTTGTGCTAAGCATGGCCTGTCTCAAGGTAACCTGAACACTGCAAAGGAGTAAAACAGCACGTCCACTTAAACATTTAGTCTGCATAGTTAAGTCACATCATACACACTTTCAACATGTTTAACCTCAACCTGTCAAGAGTTAAAAGCCTAAAGTTAGAGTAATTGCATCCTAACCACAACCTCATTTGGTTCCACAGTGCATTATATGAAGCAGCACAACAGTAATATCTACAGTTGTTCTTAAAAATGCTTAACCACATTAGAAACCATACTTCTGGTAACTAATTTCTTTTGCTTTTAGTATCGGGAGCTGGAAAGTCTAACTCTACAGGCACCAAAAACACTGACCGAAAGTATGCCTTTAAAGGAAAAGTCACATGTTAAAAAAAAACAAAACTAAAATTCAAATAGTTTCCAAGAAGCAGTAAACAAGTAAAAATGATTCATCTGCTAGGTAAAAAGATTTCATTCCCTTAACAACTTAACAGAAATCTGGAATGGTGGGACCAACTCTACATATGGCTCGAAGAGACCCAAGCAAAACAGCTGAATTTCAAAAAAGAACAAAAAACTTTCAAATGCAATCATGTAATGCATTACAAAGAACAGCTCGCAGGACTCACAAATTAGTCACGTTAAAATATATAGGGCTATGGACAACTTAATTCTAAACCCACTGCCATAATCATGAATTCTGCTTAGCACCAAGAGTGACATGTTCAACAATAAAATACTTCTTTTAAAATTGTGTCACTTAAAAGCTAAAGAAAGTTGTAATATCAAACAAATTCCTTACAATAGCCCTTCTTTTAAAAGTCCCACAGGGCTAAGTAACCAATCTATATAGAATAAAGAGTTCTACAGTAACATCTATAAGCAGATATATTTTGTGGATACCACTTATAAAGAGATTTCCAAAACTCACATAACAGTTGCACACATATACATCAAACACTCCACCCCCTCCCACCCAAGAAATATCTTCAGTGAGGTCAGATGCAGCCAAAAAAGTAACGCCTCCTTAAAGCTCCGGTGATTGTCCGTAATTATAGCTGAAATCCTTCTTAAAATGGTCATTGCCCTCTTAGTTTGGATTTAAGAAAACTAAAGGAGCAAAATACATTCCTAGGATTGAGTTGTGTATGTCACTTCCACGTTCTGATTTTCCCCCAGCGAATGCTTTACTGAACCTAGGTGGACTGCACACCCCAGACCTCCGACTCCATCGTCCAGGGGCCTCCGTCTGCCAGTAAGTGCGTGTCATTCTCTACCACTACTGCAAATTAGAATCCAATAGAACATCATTTTCTATAGATCAACACAGATATGCAGTGTAAAACTAGTAATGTCAGTTTTTCATACATATGTACACAACTGGAATATGTAAATTTTCACAAGAACAAAATCACTGTACCATACCAAAGGGTTGGAGGCAAAGGGTGAAGACATGACCCAAGTAAGTGCTGGGCCTTGCCTCATGCTCTCTGCTTAGTACTCACAGGTCCACTGACTGCATGCAGCACAATTCAAAATGACAGCATCGACTCCACATCAACATAATCCCTCTTAGTCTTCAGACTTTGTGCTTAAGAAGTACTAAGAGTTCATTTTCCACATGATTATATTACAGATGCTGGCGCTAAATAAATCCCTTCAACAAAACTGCAAGCTGGAGTACTACAGAGCCTCCAGTGAGATGCAGAGAAATGAGCAAAATGCCACCCAAACAGATGAGCTGCAATCTTGACTTGTGTGACATCTTAGCACATATATGTTCATTTACTAATTGGATATTTTAAATGTCCCTTTCAAATTTCATATAAGTAACTATTATTGCAATCACTGCACTAGGTAAGTGAAGCTTCTCATTAATTTGGCTACTTGTTGATGTCTCAAATACCATTTTCCTGATCAGAATACAAAATAAGACCCACAGTCACACAAAATAAATGCCCTCCAAAATAAAGCAATTTAAAACTTGTTTCAAACACTGAAAAGGTAAAACTGCATAAAGGTTATAACCGCATTTACAGTGCAAACTCATTTCTATTTTCTCTTCTGGAAAAAAAAAAAAAAAGAAAACTCCAGAAACATTGCCTCCCTGCATTTCTTTAAAACACCTGAGAAAGGTAAGGCTTGAGGAGACACTCGCTCGAATGCACTTGAGACTTCTACAATACGTCTGCTGCCATCAAAGGTCCAAGATTTTCATTATAGCATTATGATCAAACTTGAAACTCAAAAAAGCTCTAGACGAAAAGGGGAACTTGCAGCGTCCGTTACACGCCACAGACTGTTCCTCAGGGTGTTCCAGCAACTGGTCTTCAATGGAGCAGGTCAGGTCACACACAGCATCTGCTT
>NW_004524624.1:967523-969495 GCF_000260255.1 Octodon degus
AGAGCAGACTGGGGGGCCCTGAGCTCAGTAATAAACCGCTTTCCAAATTCCAACCTGGCTGATCTGGTTCCTATTCTGAGTGACCCATAACAGTATTTTGTATTCTCAAAAAAAATAAAGACCAAATAAATAAAAGAACCACTGAAAAGAAAACCAGACCGAGCCAGGTAGATAGGCTCAGTAGAATAAGCTCTCTCCTGGCAAGCACAAAGTGAAAGAAAGAGAAAGAGAAAAAGAGAGAAGGAAAGTAACAAACAAGGAAACAAGGAAGGAAACCAACCAACCAACCAGAAATGCTTACCCTGCTGGACGAGAAAATAGGTAAAACATCTCAACTCACATGTGTAGGAAAAGACTTTCTGAACAGAACTCCACTTGCAGAGAATAGTACCAAAAATCAAGTGGGATCATATTAAATTGAAAAGCTACATAATAAAAGAAACAACCAACAGATTGAAAACACAACCTACAGAATGCGACAAAAATTTTGACAGATACCTGTGAGACAGAGGACCATTATCCAGAATATATAAAGAGCTCAAAATATTACTTCCCCAGCCCATAAAAGACCAAATTAAAAAAGTCACATGAAATGAATTCAAAGGCTCAACATTATTAGCCATTAGAGAAATGCAAATTAAAACATCAGGATTCCACCTTTATAGAAATACAGATTTGAGACAAAAGCCTAATGTCCCAAGAGAGCATGGAACAATAGACAGAGCCCTGGGAGAGCTGGTCTGTCACTTGTAAATTCCCGGCAAGCTGGGACACAAGGCTGCAGACAGCAGCTTCTCCTGCGGGCGCCCTGTCCTTTGATCCCTTGTTTGGGATGCTATCTGCTAGCATTTGTGTGAACCTAGTGTTAGGCAAATGGTGGAAGTCAATAGAGATAGTAGTTTGCATTCACTTAAGTAATTGCGCACATTCCTTAGCCTGCCTTTACCCCTCAATAAATGTGAGATACTTCTGAGGCTCTGGGCTCACTCGGCCAGAGACTAACTAATCTCAGTGAGACCTCTGAAGCTACATTCATCAGGTCTTCTTGTCGTTTCTTTCCGCACCAACACAAACCATACAACACACCTTACGCCATACATACTGGCCATCACCAAAAGCTCCACAAATGCTGGCAAGGAAAATGCAGCTCTTCTTCATTGTCCCCCCACCCACCTCATACTGGGGATTGAACTCAGGACCAAGTGTTTGCCAGGCAAGTGCTTCTACTGAGCTGTCTCCCCGGCCCTCCTCTTCATTGTTGGTGGGAATGTAAACTAGCACAACCACTATAGAAACCAGTATGGGGATTCCTCAAAACACTAAAATTAGAAATTCCATTTGACCCAACTACTCTCTTTGTTGGTATTTTCTCAAAAATTAAAGTCACCATATTACAGTGATGCATGTTTACAGAAGCTTAGTTCCTAACAGTTAAATCTTGGAAGTAGCCAGTATGTCTATCAATAGATGACTGGATAAAGAAAATGTTGTATTTACACATAATGGAACTCTGTTCTGCCATCAAGACAGATGAACTTTGGTCATTTGTCAAAAAAAAAGAGCAGGCACAGTGACTGGTGTTCAACAGCTGGCGCACTGTGCCAGCCCCACCCATGGAGCACGATGAGAGGATTAAGATTGGGTGCGGTGGCGCACACCTATAATCCCTGCACTTGGAAGGCTGAAAACAGGAGTATCACTATGAGTCCAATCTGTGTAATGAGACCCTGTACTAAATACATTTAAAAAAAAAAAAATGGCATTGCAGGTGGCAAGGGTCTAAAGCGCTTGCTTAGGCAAGTGTAAGAAAGCACTCAGGCACGGAAGTTCAATCCCTGGCACCACATGCTGCCCTATCCCCGCCATCAGGGTAGGCTGAGCTGGCAAAAAAAAAAAGAAAGAAAGAAAGAAAGAAAGAAAGAAAGAAAGAAAGAAAGAAAGAAAGAAAGAAAGAAAGAAAGAAAGAAAGAAA
>NW_004524624.1:969595-971607 GCF_000260255.1 Octodon degus
CTACACCCTTCTTAATCCTAAAAGAAAGAAAAAAAAAAGAAAGAAAGAAAGAAAGAAAGAAAGAAAGAAAGAAAGAAAGAAAGAAAGAAAGAAAGAAAGAAAGAAAGAAAGAAAATGCATCTTGAAACCCATAATATTAGTGAAATAAATGACCCAAACAATCTTAAATATTACATGGTTTCTAAGAGAAACCCAAAAATAAAGAGCAAAATAAAACAGATAACCAGAAGATACACATTTCTCAAACAGAAAGGGGATCAAGAAATGGATGGAAGGGGAAGGGAGGCAAGGGAAAAGGATGAAAGAAAGGATCGGGATGTGTTTTGTACATATTCCAATTCCTCATTAGGAATGTAAACATGGTGTACTATAAACACATATAAATAAAATATGCCTGAAGCTCCTCTCCAACTTTTTGCCAACTCCAACTCACCTTTTTCATGTCAACTGAAATCCTTTTAAAACTAGGTATGAGACGAGTAACAAAATAGTAATGATAAGAAATCTTACACTATCACATTCAGAAGCAAAATGCTACTGTATTAAAAACTATAATATATATATATACACACATTGATATTAAATATAAAAACATATAAATTATATTTATTTACCTCAATTTTTCCACAGTGGGTTTAGCTGGTGTGCTACCTGCTGAGGAAAATCCATTGTCACTGTCTGAGGAATCTCCAAATCTTCGAGAAAGCCAGTCCCTTAATGGTCTATTAAAACATTGAAAATTCACTTTTAAAATCTAAAATATCAGAACATGAAGGTTTTATAGTTCAAAAAATAGAAATATACCTGATAAAAGGAATGGCCATAAAAAACTTGTTAGGTGCCAAACCAAGTTTGGATTTTGGGGTCATATCATTTCTGTGACAGGGTAATTTCTCAATGGAAAACCACTCAATGTTCTGAAACACAGAAAAAACAGTATTATTATTGAGGAGTTTTAAAAAAGATTTTTCAATTCAATTTTACTTCACTTTAGAAACTATCTGGCTTTCTGTAGACATTCTCAATTGTTACATACCCGAATTTCTCTTCTGGTTTTTGGATTAAATTTTGTGTCTTTTGGAATTCCTGGAATGATGTACAAACGAGCAAGTTGGTCACTGATTCGTAGTTCAATGTAATCATCCTTACAAATATAGTCTTTGATATCAAAACCAGTTTCCTCAAAGACCTAGGAATAAATTTGGATGAAATTTTTAATTTTAATGATTAGATCTCAGTTCTTTAATATCTGCTTATTTCAAAACCGAAAATTCAGAGGGCTGGCCAAATAGCTCAGCAGATTAAAGTGCCTGCAAGTAGGAACAGGGGGCAGGCAGTAGGCACATGGGTCAGGGGTTTGATCCCCAGGCCTGCCCTCAGGGCACACTGAGAGGGCAATTGAGACTGGGTGAGGTGGCACGCACCTGGAATCCCAGCTTTTGGAAGGCTGTGAACAGGAGGATCACTCCAAGTCCGATCTACTAGTGAGACCCTGAATACCCTGCAGACCCTTCTTTAAAATACAAAAAAAAAAAAAAAAAAAAAAAAAAAAAAAAAAAAAAAAAAAAAACCACCAAAAATTCAGAAATACCATGCAATTCAAGGCACAAAAACACTCAAAAGGGACCCAGGCAATGTTCTAGCTCTGCCTCTGTTTAACTAACTATAGAAAAACCTATTTGCATATCTTAAAGTTTCCCCACTACATATTAAAGGCAGGCAGAAGTCCAACTACATGAGCAGCTTTCATTATGGGAAGCACATACTGGGGACCCTGCACAGATTTCTTTCAGAGTCCATAAATCTAAGGGTAAAGCAAATACACACTAAAAATTGTTTTGCACATATATAATTATTTCCCAAACATGAAAACTGAATTGTCTGGCAAGTGCAAAGTCCTGAGTTCAATCCCCCGTTCTGCCCAAAAAACAAAAAACAAAGAACCCCCAAAACAAACAAACAAACAAACAAACAAAAAACCCCAGAAAATACTGACATAAAAAGTTGTATAG
>NW_004524624.1:971707-975855 GCF_000260255.1 Octodon degus
AAAAAGAAAAAAAAAACTGAATTGTGATAAAAATTCACTTGAATGAACAGATTCCAAAAGTACTGCTATAATCATGCAACCACTTCTGTGTAGGTAAGACAGGAGCATAAATTCACAAGCAAAGAATCAGAGAGATATACAGATGTACCCTTAATGAGGAAGATGTACATGGTGTTCATGGTGATTATTTTTTGCTTTGTTTTTATGTTTTTGTTTTTGTTTTGCAGTACTGGGGATTGAACTCAGGACCTTGCACTTGCCAGGCAGGTGCTTATTCTACTGAGCTATTTCCCCAGCAGCCCCCTCATGGTGATTGTTATGGTTTGTGTGTATTTGTCCCCCCAAGCCTCATGCAGTCATTGAGGCGCAGTTCTACAATATGTGGTTAATTCACGATCCAAGGCTGAGATTATGGGTCTAGGTACTGCCAGAATTATGGGTTCTGAGTACTGCTGGGCTTATGGGTGTGAGTGCTACACTCAGCCTGGGGATGATAGCCTGAATGTAAAAAGAAAAAGAGAATCAGAGAGGAAGACGTGCTCTCTGCAGGCACTGTTGCTGTTACTCCTCCCTTTTGCTCTTGCTGTTTTGCTGCTTTCCACTGCCATGAACTGTTGCTGTCTCCCATGTAGTGCTCTGCCTTGGTGCCAGCTGAGTATGGACTGAAACTTCCAGTACCTGTGAGCTAAATAAACCTTTCCTCCTCTCACTTTGAGTGTCAGTTATTTGTCCCAGCAATGAGAGAAGAGAAACAAACAGTTATTGACGAGAGGGAAAAGACAAAGAAAACCGGATGAATGGCTCTAAAATTGCCCTCTCTTGGCTGTGCTACACAGGCTCATGCAGTTGTGCAAGGTAGAACTAGAACAGAGATCTCAGAATTCACACACTTAACTCTCACTTTTTTCCTTCAACCAGTATGGTCTTCTACTTCAAAAAACCACTGTTGGGGAGATAGCTCAGCAGTCTAAGCATCTGCCTGGCAAGCCCAAGGTCCAGAGTTCGATCCCTGGTACCACAAAAAAAACCACTGTCTATGCTAGCTTTAAAATTCTCCTTGTAGTAACATTTGTATTGTCTTTCTCTACCCTATCTCCAACATCTTGGTGGCCAGAAGCTACTGGGGATCTTTGATGATAAAGATCCTCTCCCTCCCTCTAGTGTCAATACTTCCTAACTATGTGGCATAAGTCCTTTAAACATATACACAGGCTGGAATCTCTTTTAAAATAAAGGAATAAGGGCCAGCGATAGCTCAGCAGACTAAGCGCCTGCTTAGAGAAGCTAAGGACTGGGGTGCAATGCCCTGCACCACATATGGTGGCGGCCCTACCCCAAGCACACTGAGTCAGCTCCTGAGTCAGGATGTGGTGGCACAGGCCTGCAAACCTAGCTCTAGGGAGACTAAAAACAGAAGGATTACCATGAGTCTGAGCTGCATAGTGAGACCCTGTACCAAATACATAAAATAAAGAAGTAAAATCTAGGAATAGAAACTCTACTTCTCTCCATTCTTTTGTCATCACCACCCCCAGCCCCATATCCATTGGCTCACCACAATCTTTCTATCTTCCTCAGGCCACATGTGTACTTCTCTCCAGCATGCCTAGTTGTGACTCCCAATTTAAGTTGTTCTGTTAACCACCAAATCATTTCATCATTTCCATAAATTCTTTTTTTTTTTTTTTTTTTTTTGCGGAACCAGGGATTGAACTCAGGCCCTTGCATTTGCAGGGAAGCACTTGTTCCACTTAGCCATCTCCCCAGCCCCTCCATATATTCTTAAGTATGCTATACATTGTGCACTTAATTTTAAGAAATATGTAAATATGCTCACTTGAAAATTGTTGTTTAGGAAAGACTTGGAAATAATACTTTGGGATGACACTTTCAGATGATACTTTCAATTTTAACAGAAATCCAGTTCACTAAAAATGTTTATTTCAAAGACAAAAATTTAGAAAAGGGGAGACAAATACATATATTGCTTCTAGGGAGCACCTGCTAGTCAGCTCAGTTGTTTAAGTGCCTGCTTATGCAAACACGGTCAGGCTCAGGATACTGTGGTTTGATCCCCAGATCCTCATGCCTTACCAGACCTGCCCTTAAGGCATCCTGAGCCCCCCCCCCAAAAAAAAACCTTCACATTTATTGCTTCTAGAAATGACAGACTTACAGAAGATATGTGATATTTAAAAGAAAAAGTTCTTCTGTCCCTTGTTTAATACTCATAAGATGGGGCTGGGGAGATGGCTCAGTGGAATAAGCACTTCCCTGGCAAGCACAAGGGCCTGAGTTCAATCCCCCCCAGTGTCCCCTCCCCCGTTCTGCCAAAAAAAAAAAAAAAAAAAATACTCATAAGAGGCATCAGAGGTATATGAACAGTTCTGTTGACCTGTCCGCTGACATCCAAACATACCAAAACAATACATCTTTCTCAGAATAAAATTCAAAAGTCTCAGTGATACTGTAAAGGTTTTATGGCTGCCCACTTTGCCAAATCTTGACATTTACATACCTCAAACAATATAAACAAACATGGAGATTTAATGATTCATAAATGCTGCCTCAGCATTTCCATTAAAACTAAAGATAAAGGAGATGCTCTATGGGTTTACCCTCCTTTTTCTTTCAAAGTAAGGTCTAATCTAATGTTTAAGAAAGCATTAAAACTGATTTTCTTTTTCTGTTTGTTGATCTGTTTTGCATGACACTGAGAATGGAGCCCAGGCCTTTCCGGTGAGCTGTATCATATCCAGGCCAGCCCATTCTTAAATATTGAGACAAGTCCTCACTAGATTGTCCAGGCTAGGCTGGAACTGCAATCCTTTGTGCCTTAGCCTCCTGGAACTCTAGAATTAGAGGAATGAACTGCCACACTTAGGTTTAAAAACATTTTGATTGGGTGTGGGGTGCATGTAGCTGACCAATAAAGCATGTACCAAGCATGTGCAAGGTTCTGGATTCAAGTTTAAGCACCAAAAACAAAACAACAAATCTTCCACACATATACAAGCTTTTGTTGCAGGTAGCCAAATTAGATAGAAATATTATAAGCAGTCAAACAGGGTCAGGCTCTCAAAGGCGATAACACTGAAGACAAGATACCTTACAACTATGGGAGGGACGAATGCTCCTGCTGTGAGCCAGACCTAAAGACCAAAGAACAAACAAATGCTAACCTCCCTAAAGATTTGCATCTGGGATTGATCATTATCCTGCGAAAGCCAGAATCACTATCTGATGGCTACCAGATAAGGTCCTGTTTTACATTCATGCCCCCTTACGAGGTGACTCCCTTCCCCATTTGGTCCTGGACTTAATCAATTTTACCTAAGCAATAGTGCTTGTAATCTCATTGGTTGACCATAGTTTTGTCCCACCCCACATCCATCTAAGCCAGTTCCCTCTTTCTCCACCTTAGCCCCACATGGTTTTACACTATAAAAGTCCCTGGAAGAGACAGCTTCCCCGGGACCAGCTTGGGCACCCCTCCTGTCCCTCTCTCGGACATGAGCTTTCTTTCCCTCAATAAATATATTCTGCTCATAACCTCCATTTGTTCCTAAAATTCATTCTTCAGTTTTAGAGAACATGAACTCATGCAGGTCAGGTTGGGAGATCATTTTTCCCTGTCATTTGGAGGTCATCCATCTGAGATCAGTTTTTCTTAATTAGCTATATTACCATAATTGTTTTATTTTAAAAGTTCAACTATCAATGAACATAAAACTTCTCTTTGTCAAAGACACCATAAAGACTCAAAAGGGAATAAATACATAAGCCAGAAGGCACTCAAGACATTTATATCCAGAATACACCGAAAACTCATATACATCAATAAAACAATCTTATAGTTAAAAACATGGTTAACACGTAAATGGGTACTTAATGAAGGAGCTACCCTAAAGCCCAGTAAGAGAATCATGAGGTACTCAATATTGTACTCAATATCCATATGTACAATGAGGAAAATGCGAATTAAAGCCACAGTGAGATAATATTTTGAAAATTTCAATGTGATAATTTGATGCATAGGCTAGAACAGAGGGTAACTAAAACTGCCATTGTGGGGCTGGTGAGATGGCTCAGTGGTCTAAAGCACCTACTTAGAACAAGCTTAGCAAAGCACAGGGACCGTGGTTCAA
>NW_004524624.1:975955-1006119 GCF_000260255.1 Octodon degus
CACACACACACACACACACACACACATAAATAAATAAATTAAAAAAATAAAAAATAAAACTGCCATTGTATGATTAAAAAAAATACAGGGAATGTTTACATTTTAAACATTACAGTAAAAGGCCCATTGCTAGTAATTACCCTCAAAATCTAGTACTCCTTCTCACTTCAAACACACTTATCCCACTGTTCTTGTCACTTCCTAAATCAGTTCTGGAGTTCTCTTTCATTTTTCAGTCATGGCTGTCTCCATATCACAAATCAATTCAAAATATTTATGGCAATTTCTGTCAAATAAAACATTACAGAGATGGCTGGGGATATAGTTCAGCAGCACAGCACCCGCCTAGCAAGCACAATGTCCTGAGTTTGAATCGCAGTACCAACAAAACAAAACATTGTTGTGTAACCTCATTCACCTTGTTCACTAGACTGGCCCCATGCAATCTCTGCTTCTTCTCCAAGTCAAAATGACCGGGAAAAGTGAATAAGACATTGAGGCAGCTATGACAACACAACTAAAGACACTAACAAAAGAGAACTTTCAGAACTGCTTTACCAAGTAACAAGAAAGATGAGGTATGTGCTTGAAACAAATAGCACAAAAATAGGAGAGGAGGGGTTATGGGTAATGTTTCATTTCATTGTGATACTTTTTTCAAAATTTACCATTCTGTGATCACATTCAGTGCACTGCTGTTAGGAATGCAAATTGCTATAAACACTGTGAATCCCTGGCTCAGGAAATTCAGTCTTTTTTGGGAGGCCAGGGAGATGGCTCAGTGGAATAAGTGCTTCCCTGGCAAGCGCAAGGGCCTGAGTTCAATCCCCAGTTTTTGGGGGGGGGGGGGAATCACTATGTAGCTGAGGATGGCCTCAAACTCACAGTACTCCTGTCTCAGCCTCCCAAGTACTGGGATTATAGGTGTGCTCCACCATGTCCAGCTAGCAAGTCCAGTCTTAAGGAAATAAGGGCTTACTTCCCTCAGAGGACACATACAAGACTATGCACAACACGTCTTATTTATAATAGCAAAAACTGGGTACATGCTGCATGCCAGACTTCACAAAGAACTGTGACACATTTGTACACTGGATTACAGACAATAAAAAAAGCATTGACGGTACAACAAAAAATGAATACTACAGGCATTATATTAAGTCAAAGAAGTCAAACATAAAAGGAGTACTTACTATGACATTGTTACCTATATGAAGCTCAGGAAAAAAGCAAAACTAATCCATGGCAACAAAAGGCACTAGAAGTCTGATTTCTGTTTTCTTCTGAGGCACTTAGGCTTCTTTATTTTTTCTGTAGGATTGTTCATCTGGTCCTATAGGCTCAACTAAGAGCAGGACAAAGTTTGGTCTTCCTTTTACATATACCCTCTTTTTTATATTAAAACTTTAGGTGAGATTTTTCACTCAGCTTTGCACAAAGGCATGCAATTATTTATGGAGTAGTGTATCTGTCTAAAAGCTGACAAAAGTTAATTAGGTCAAAATTTACATAAACCTATCTCACCCCCATTTCAAAACTGATCACATCAGAAGAAACTTACAGGGACATTCCCCTACTTGCGAGTGCCCAGAATCTTCAGTCACTGCCCTGAACCTATATTAGCCATCTTAGATTCCACTTACCTAAAACTAAGAAAGCCCCAAACAGAAACACTTCTTTCATGGAGAATAAATTTACCCTCAAGCAGTAAGAACTTCTCCGAGTCATTTGGCAAAACCAAAACTGAGAATGCTCACAAAGACCCCGGCTCTCAAGCAATCCATAAATACCAATCTCCTTTACAAATAGGGCAGTATGATTGTCTTCATCTGAGATGATCACATACTCAGTTTGAGGACCTTAACCTGAAGTTCCTTTCCAAATTTCTCTTCTTAACTAAGAAATCTGACTCTGCCTCACATTGATGTGCCCTGAAATCTTTTCTGTGATGCGAGGTGAGGTCCCATCTCTTTACTAGGGTCTTCCTGAGACCCTAAGTAGTGACTGTTTCATACATACAAAAGTAAGTCAAAATTAGTGTACTTCATGTACTTTAATGTCAACTAAAAGGATTGAAACATAATGTAAAGGTCTTCTTAATGTTTTGCTTTTACATTTACTGTTTGCCAGGATATTACAAAGACACAAAGAAATACACAGGGTAAAGAAAGAGAGACAGACACAAAGCTTAGCAGCCTCTCTAGCCAGCTCTCTTTGGTCAGGGCTCCAGTTTGTATCCTTAGCTCTCTTCTTTGAAGTATCAGAAATAATTACACATAGTCACATAAATCTATAATAATTAGAAACTATTAAATTACAGTTAGCAATTACAAACTACAGTCAACTGTGTAATCTAAATTCCTTATAGGGAGAGCCTTGTTATCTTTTATGTTACAAATAGCAACTAACCGAATACATGGCTAATTTGAAAAAAAAAAGTATTAGAGGAGGACTGAGGAACTGTTTCAAATTAAAAGAAACTGAAGAGTTCTGAAAATTAAATGCAAACATAATAAATGAGCCTGAATAAGACCCTAGATGGGTGAGAGGTGCAGATTGCAAAAAGGATTATAGTGGGTAATTAGTGAATTTGAATATGAACTGTCCATTTGCAGTACCACATCAATGTCATATTTTTAAATTTGATAACTGGAATTACCCTAATAGTATACTTTGTTCTTAAAAATACATGGGTTTGGGGGACTATCCACTCGGGCCCCCCTCCTGTCCCTCTCTTGGACAGGAGCTTTCTTTCTCTCAATAAATATATTCTCCTAATAAAAAAAAAAAAAAAAAACACATGGGTTGGGCTGGAGAGATAGCTCAGTGGAATAAGCACAAGGTCCTAAGTTCGATCCCTAGTACTACCAAAAAAAATAAAATATAATATAAATAAAAATACATGGGTTTACCTGAGTACACAAGCCCTGGGTTCTATCCTCAGCACTGCAATTAAAAAAAAACAACACCACCAAAAAAAAAAAAAAAAACAAAACAGCACATGGTAAACCTAGCCACATCTGTAATCCCAACTATTTTAGAGCTGAGGCAGGAGGAACACAAGTCCAAAGTAATGGACAAGTTCAAACCTGAACAACTTGGCAAGACCTCTACTCAAAAAAAAATTTAAAAAGAGGGACAGGGATATAACGCAGCACTGTCAAGGTTTAATCTTCAGTACCACCACCACAACAAAAAGATACATGTGTAAGTAGCTAAGGGTAAAGATACATCTACAACTCTATGTATGGTATGGGGATCAAACCTAAGATTGTATCATAATGCTCTTCCATTGAGCTACATCTTTAGCCCTGTAAACCACTCTTAAATGATTCAGTGTCTTAGATACTTTTCTCACTGCTGAGACAGAACATTCGACACCTAAAGGAAGAAGTTTAACTCAGTTTGTAGAGGTTTCAGTCATAGTTGGTTGGCTCTAAGGCAGGGTGGCATGGCAGAAGGGCATCCAAGAGGAGAAACTCCATGGATGGCATGGCAGAGCAGGTAGCAAGCAGCAAGCAATTGTGGCAACCAAACCTGCCTTTATACTCCATCCAGGGTACCCACCCTTTGGGAAGTACCACCCCCACACCCAGGGTAGGACACCCGTAATCCCAGCATCACGCCCCCTAGATCCAGAAAAAAAAAAATACCTCTGAAAAATCCTACCTATTACCACATGAGCCCTTAGAGGGCATCTACATACAAGCCATAACATTGAACAACAATAATAATGATAATGATAAACAAAATCATAACAACTATACACATAACGATCAAAAGTTACAAGCAAATATAGCAAAACATTAACTGACAGATCCATTTCTTTTACTCTTCTTGCTATTTTTTCTATACATGAAATAATCTCATTATTAATCTTTTTTTTTTTTTTTAAAATGTTTCCTTTATTTCCTTCTTTCTTTTCTTTTTATGGTCAGCTCAGCCCACCCTGTGGACGGGGCTGGCATGGCACATGGTGCTGGGGATCGAACCGAGGTCCCAGCATGCTTGCCTAAGCAGGCGCTTTTAGACCACTGAGCTATCTTGCCAGCCCTATTAATCGTTTTTATGGAGTCACAGGTAACCAAAATGTTTTGATCTTTTTATTATATTTATTCAAATTTGTACTTTTGGGACAGTAAAATGTCAGATACTGTCCAAAGCCCTGAATTTGAAAATGAATAAATCAACACCTCTCCTTTTAAGGAGTTCGGTCTAAAATTTTTTTTAAAACTCCAGTACAATTATGAGTACAAAGAGGTAGGAGAAAGGTGACTAAGCCTTGGGTAGAGGTGCTGGAGAGTTGAGGTGGTCACTTTTGTAAGACTGTCACAGATAGCAATGTACTTGACTAAATGCACAAAAGCTAAAATAGTTCATCTACAGATCCACCCATGCTGGAAATCCATGACAACCAGTCTAGCCATGGAACACCTGCCCACACCAGCAGGCTCCCCATAAGTCATGCCAGTCGCCCACTGGCTGTGGTCTGTATATAAGAGCTCTGTCACCTAGGCTCCCAGGCAGCAGACTGTCCAATAGGCTAGGAGTAATTCTTTCATGCTCCCCTCCATACATCATAACCCTCAGCCATTCCTGACAGCCAGTATGATGCCTCTGACAACCTCAAAGCCTTCAAGTCACCTGTGTAACCTCCTTCCATATGAATCAGGTCCTTGTCTTAAAGGCACAATAACTTCTTTGTTGTGGCAATAACTATTTAGGAGTTCAGTCTACTAGAACCAGAATGGCAATATCATGGATTAAAAGAAAGAAATGAGAAGTCCTTGCTAACTGCATTTTGACACTGAAGGAAGAATACACCCTTGTATGTGCTCTGCTATGTATCAAGTCCTACCTTGTCACCGCCATAGAAGTGTGTGCACTAGAATTAAACCTAAATATGGAGATTACAAATTTGGTTCCTCCAACCACTAGATGTTTGAGTTCATATATCTATCTTTTGCACCATGAAATTAACTGCCTAATTTTCTTTTAAAAAATAATAACCAAAGACCATCAGAAGAAAGCATTTTCTACAAAATAAAGGCAACATGCAAGGAAAAAGAAGATGAACTGAAATTCACCAACTAGATTAGAGGTACATAGTTAAATAATTAGCAGTGGCTACACCTGAAGAATTACTTGGGAGGAAATGGTACTGGGAGGAATTAGTATAAAGCAAAACAAAAAGGGCAATCAGTAATAACACAAACATCTTCAAACCCTCTAGAACAAAATTCAGGAACACAGAGAAAATAATATAAAAATACAGCATCCTGGTGTACTGATTATTTTAAATTAAAAGCCTTACTCCTTTATCTAAAAGACCAGTCCAGAAAAAATAACTTCTTTTGGTTCATCTTCCCCCAAGCCTCACTGAAGACACCAAAAAAATGTAACCATAACTATACAGACTTTTGTCACAAGGTTTTTCTCTCGGTCTATTCATTCTTTCCCAAATTAACTGTTTATATACTTTTGTCTGTCCTCCTGGGGGGTTCATTCTTCTTAAAGATCATTTACATCCCCTTAATATTATTTACATTCCACCTCTCCACCGCCATAAAAAAAAATATAACCATTTACACTACACTGGAATAAGGAATTTTTTTTGTGTGTGTGTGTGTTTTGCTCCTTGAATGCCTTCAGGGCACTTTTGCATTCCTGGAGTGTTGTGGGGATCGAACTACAGCAAACTGAGGCTGCCAGCATTGTGGAAGCAGCCACTTAAAGAACTGAGCTAGGGCTGGGCCCCCATTTACACTACACTGGGTTATTGGATAATCCTTCTCCTATAATTTCTTTCATGCATACTAAACAAGTATGTTTACTTTTTTCTCCCATTAAATGCATCAACAGTTAATTCCAGTGAAACTTCAGCAGATAAAGGAGTTTTGCCTTCACTTCAGCAAAAGCAAGATATAATTCCTCACTTCTTAACAGTGATGGACAAACTTACCTTGGAAATTAGGAATTAACTCTTGTCAAATATTGATCAGGAAAAAGACTTTTAATAGCTGACATTTCAGACATCAAAGACAAAAATCTTAATACCATTTCTGAGAACCAAACCTATTCCTTCAATATAACATATAATTAATTTTACTAGCACATGGGATAGCAATAATTTCTGAAATGTTATCAGATAAAATCTTCATGTAATATAGTGTGTGTGTGTGTGTGTGTGTGTTGTATGTAAGAATGTGTATTAGTCACCTTCTAGTTGCTGGGATAAAATACTCAATACCCACACTTAAGGATTTTATTTTGACTCCTTGTTCCAAGGCTGGCCCTAAAGTAAAACTACAAGCTAGAAGGGTCTGGCAGGGGCAGCTGATCACTTCACAGCAGTCAGAAAGCAGAGGAGTCAGGGACAAGAATATACCCTTGCAGCTCCCCAGTGACCTGCTTCTTCTGACCACGCCCCACTCCTAAGCACAGGACTTTTGGGAGGCTCTTTATACATACATTTTTTTTTTATTTTATTTATTTATTTATTTGGTACAGGGTCTATGCAGCTTGGACTCCTACAGATCTTCCTGTCTCAGCCTCTTCGGTGCTGGGATTACAGGCATGCGCCACCACACCCAGTTTCAGGGCTGGCATGGCATGCGGTACCAGGGATTGAACTCGAGACCTTGCACTTGCCAGGCAGACATTTAGACCATCAAGCTATCTCGTCAGTCCTGGGAGGCATTTTAGATCTAGAGCAATAGTGTATGAAAGACAACTGTGATAGTTAACTGATTGTGTCAATTTGAGTAAGAAATTCCCCAATAAATTGGATCAGTGTAGATTTGCGTGTGACTAAAAGGTTTTGATTTTACTGTATTTTTTTGGTTGAACTGTTTTTTAGGGGAGGCTTACTTTTGGTTTTGGTGCCAAGGACCGAACCCAGGGCTTCTAGCTTACAAGGCAAGCATTCTACTGCTGAGCCAAATCCCTAGCCCCTAGTGTGGCTAAAAGGACCCAACCTGGGTAGGTATGTCACTTCAGGGGTATAGGAGGGTAACGAAGGAAGGTTGTCTGGCTCCTGCTTCTTTGGAGGAGTCTGTCTTCACCTGTACCTCGGAAGTCATTTCCTAGCTTCCCGTGCACTCTTCGGCCTCTAGCACAGACGCTTTGGCCTCCTGACGCAGACTCACTTGCGGCACTCCAGTGAGCTCCAGGCCTGACGCGATTCTTTGGATCTTCAGTGCACAGACAACCCTTTCATACCTGAATGTGGGCGGCCACTGTAAGCCAACCTTGCAAGTTCTTATATATTTGTACATCTTGCATTAAATCTGTTACTCTAGTAAGCACTGCCTGATCTAATGGTAATCCTTACCCGGTAAGTGTACCAAAAGAGGTAAAATAATCCTACCAATAGTTCCTCTATATAAATTCTACTAAGTAAAATCATATAAATGCATAGGCCACAGCTTTGCCAAATTTTATTATTTGGCAACATTATGAAATCTTCAAAATACGTGTAAACTTCTTGGAAAAAAACAGCATTTGGCTGTTTGCAAATACATCTAGTGTTTTGCCATAAGTAATAAAAAAATATATTTAGCTTATCTGAACACCTGCCTTCAACAGTATCCAGAAATCATTGTTTTTACAATTTTGCCCTAAAATTTCCTTTTACCAAATCAAACTGATCAAAAAAAATCCAATTTACAAAAGATAAACCAAAAGTCTGAATTCAAAGACCCACTACTGACTATAGTGTCGCCTACCTGCAATCCCAGCACTCAGGAGGCTGAGGCAAGATAATTATTGCACGTTCAAAGCCAGCCTGGGCTACATACTAGTGAATTTAATGTCAGCTTGAAATACAGAGCAATACCCTACCTGAGAAAACAAAACAAAATCCAAGAAAACAAAACAAACAAAAAAATTCAAAGATAGTTATTATAATAACATTGCCCTTGGTTTTTCTTGGTAATTCTTCATAACTTCTTTCTCAGAAGCTTATCAAGGGTTCTTTAGACTATCTATATACACAACTATTCTGCTATAGCATAACAAAACACCTCTGGACTGCCACACATATAATGAAAAAAATTAATAAAACCGTAGGAATACATTTTAAAAAAGGGCAAATGAATAATTATCAACTTAAAATAAGGGCAGCCATGGTAATACTCCATACCTTAAAAGCAAGGGGAAAATTAATGAACACATCAGCTTAAATTTAATCAGTAACTAAGAAATCAGAAAAAATACTTGCCTTATATATTAATACAAGTGAAATTAAAAAGGAAAAATGAAGTATCAATGAAACTATCACAAAGAATAGAGTAAGACTTACAGTTTGCTTTACAAAAGTGCGGCTTCTATTGTATTACAGTACCACCAAGTGGCAGAAGGACATACTGCAATCCTAGTTCTGCTAGTTGAATAATTATCACTCAAGAATGGCAACTGTCATACGCTAAATAATGTGTCCCACCCCCAAATATTCATAAACAGAAATTCATCATTCAGGGTGACTGTACTGGAGAGCAAAGTGAAAGAAAGTAATAAAGGCCCAATGTGGTCCTACCAGCATGACTCTAATCTGACAGGGATGACACCTATGTAAGAGAAAACAGAGCTCTCTCAGCCTGCACCAAAGCATGCAAGCAAGAAAGGCTGAGAGAACACAAAGTTACAAAGCTGTTGTGTACATGTCAAGAAGAATGCCCTCGCCAAGAACCCACCACCCATATCTTGGTCTCTAGAACTGCTGAGAAGTAAGTTTCTGTTGTTTAAGCCACTGCAGTTCAAGTAGGCTAACACAGCAACACTCCACCTTACTCCCCAAACTACTCTCTTCATGACAGAGGTAGTCATTTAAAACACAGGAGGGGGCCAGGGAGATGGCTCAGTGGGATAAGTGCTTCCCTGGCAAGTGCAACGGCCTGAGTTCAATCCCCGGTTCTACCAAAAAAATAAATAAACAACACACAGGAATAAAGTCAAGACTTGCCTTTAAGAATTCTACTCTAAAAAACTACAGAAAGGAAAGTGAAGTGTTTGCTGCCAAGTTGTTTGAAAAGAGGTTGTCAATGAAAGTTCAAAAGTCATTCTAAGGGAAAACTCCCTCATATGAAAGCACTATGGTTCCTCAAAATTTCTGCCTTTGACAGCACAACAAAAACCTAAAAAAAAAAAAAAAAAAACAGTTTATCTAAATGAGAACTAGTAAAACAAAAATTAGATGCACGCAAACAATGTACATTTCAGAAATACACTTATTCCTTTGCAAATAATATATTCCCTAAGTGCTTATAGTGCAGCATGAATTCCAGAACCATACTACTGTTGAATTCCTAACGTGCTGTTTAATAAGCGTAGACCTTAGGCTTGCTACTAAACTGTTTGAGATCCCTCACCTGTAAAAACAGAAACAGAACCCTCCCATATGTCTCTCCCTTTTCCAAAACGCCTGGGACCAGAAGTGTTTCAGATTAGCAACCTGTAGTTGCATTATTCCTCCAAAGTCCTACCTTAGATCTTATCATTCATACTCCGTTGTATTTCCCATGCCCTAAGAATAAATTTTACTTTCTTATAAACTATTGAGTTATAGTCATTACTAAAATTAGGATAGGGACAGAATAACCTTTTATCTTGGTATGCTAGTGCAGAAAACAAGATAAATGAAGGGACTGGGGAGATGGCTCAGTAGAATGAGTGCTTGCCTGGAGGAAGCTCAAGGGCCCAAGTTCAATCCCCGGTTCCGCCAAAAAAAAAAAAAAAAAGATAAATGAAAAGTGAAAACTTGGTGCACAGCAAGTTTTGGAGTTACAGGTTAACTGCCCCCTCTCTTTTTCTTCATATATTTCATTCTATTTCTGCATTATTCTTACTCACTGCAACATGGTGTACAGAACTTGTAAGATGAAAGGCGCTCATGGGGACATAGGTAGAGGTCATGGATCTTGTTCAGCTTTCTTTTTCTTTTTTTAAATTTTCCTTTGGCAGAACCAGGGATCGAACTCAGGCCCTTGTGTTTGCCAGGGAAGAGCTTATTCCACTGAGCCATCTCCCCAGCCCCCTTGTTCAGCTTTCAAACTTGAACTTTTTCTTTTTCCTCAAATTCCCCCAGAGAATCCACTTTCAGAGATAGTTGGCAATTTAACTAATATATGTCATTTCACTTAATGAAGTATCCTTTTTGGACCCGTTCAACTACTCTGCTGTAATTTTAACTACATGAGGACTCAATTTCTCTAAATGAGACACCATGCTTCCATTTCTGTCTTTCCTAAAACTACCAAACATTAGGACATAAAAAAACTTACAAATTGCTCGTCTACATCCTCTATCATCTACAGAAAGGACAGACAGCCTCTAGGGGATTTGGTATTTACCTTCTCCCTAAGCAGCTTTCAGTTTAAAAAGTGTACATAAAACTTTCCTTGCAGATGGCTACTTTGTCTCTAAGCTGCTACAAATACCACAAACACTGGCCTGGATAAGTCATTTCCTAGTGAATTTAAAATACAGTAGTTTCAACATTTTTTAAAAAGTTGTACCTTATACAATTTAAATAATTTCTGCTTTTCCTATGGTAAAAACCACTAATGGTTTATAAGTACTTAAACTTTTATTCCTGACTCACAGTTAATGGTTTAAAAGAATTTGAACTTTTATTCCTAATAGTTACATTCAAAGTTAAAGTAGGCAATAAACACTACTGCAGGAAAACGTAAGACAATGGAACCTAATAAAATATGCCGCAAAATCCATTTTACTATCTCAAATTAAAATCATTACCATTTTTTTCCCTTAAAGATATCATTTTTACTTATGACATCCTCGAAAGTGACTCTCCTTAATAAGCTTGTTTTACAGAGATTAAATGACTTGCCCAAAACATCTTCTAGGCTATTAAGTAACAGAGCCTACACTAAAACAAAAATCTTTCGGGTCTATGAGGCAGTGATTGAGACCGGGCATGGCGGTGCACACCTATATTCCCAGCTCTTGGGAGGCTGTAAACAGGCAGATCACTAAGAATCCTATCTAGTAGCGAAACCACAGGAACACCCTGTAGACCCTTCCCTAAAAATACTAAATAAATAAATAAATAAATGGCTGGAAACACACAATCATTGTAAAAAAAAAAAAAAGATGATCTTTAAAAGGGACAGTCTTATCAGGTGCACAAGTATAATCCTAGCACTGGGGCAGGCTGAGGGAAGACTACAAGTTCAAGCTCAGCGTAGGCAATTTTGTGACTTAGCAATACTCCTCTGAAAATAAAAAATAAAAAATGGCTGGAAGTCTAGCACAGTGCAAAAGCCTAGGCGCAATCCATAGTACCACAAAAATAATGAAAATGGAAAGAGAAAAAACAAATGAAGAGATATGTGGACAAAGCAATCTACAATTATGTAATAAGTTAACGGTACTTCATGCATTCATTCGTGTTGTGGAAAGAAGAGCAAGTCCACATAGCTTTACCACTTACCAGCATGCACCAGGCCTCGGTGGGCAGTGCACTTGTTTACATACTATCCCAAGGGTCACTCGGGCAGGTGTCACTTCAACCAGCTAATTGTGATATTAAATAGTTAATAAAATTGTCATTTTAGCATGTTATCTTAAAAAAAAATTAATGAAAAATATGCCTTTTTTGGTTATCCTGTATTTAAATTGGACTGGTAAGTGATTAAACAATATTTGGAATCTAACAGTAAAATACACTGCTTGAAACTGAGATACTTACCTCTCTAGCAGCACAATCATGAGGAGCTTCTTCTTTATTTACTTTTCCTTTTGGAAATCCCCAGCCTGATTTTGCTAGGTACCCCTGAACCAGTAGTACCTACAAAATAAGCAGAAATATAACTCAAACTTGCCCTTGTTTCCAATGTTCCCAAACTCAAAGGTGTTTTTTCAAGTAACTACTACCACCTAACTGTATATGGCCTCTAACTTACATGACTTCTGTAAGTCTGTACATACCATTACTCTGAAGAAAAGCATTCTGACTTTTCAACAAGGGTTTTTTCAGTAATAAAATGACACTTGTTTGGAATGAGTCATAAATGCAACAAAACTACAAAATCCTAAGACCCAGAATATAGCCAAAATATGCAAAATTTGGCCCTTTACCCCTGTAGATCTAGGTATACTGTATTATAAAACCTCAGAAGCACTATACAAACTTTCCTTATAAACTAAAAAGTTGATCACTAATCTTTTATTACACTCACATTTTCAAGTGTCTCATCAAGAATAATTGCACCATATGTTGGTACTCCCATTTTATATTCCTTCCATTCATCCAAAATTTTTTCCACATCTTCACCTTGAGGCAGCAAAAATGGACAATGACTGAAGAGTACAGTGTTAAGGAAGTTTCTTCCTCCCTTAATACAGCTTGAAAAATTATATACAGGGACCTACTTAAATCAGCTATGTGTTGTAGATGAAATCACTCAAAATATCAGGTCTAACATTTTTTGTTTCTTCCACATCCATTTTCTCTTGAGCAAATTAACTGTTAACTTCTGTATTTAGCCTAGACACAAATCAAGTAAACTTTGGATACTGAAAAACCCTAGATCCTTGAGTTAACAGAAATAAACTCAAAATCTGTAACATCTCAAACAGCTCTAAAGTTCTATTATGAGAGTGAAAAGATACTTAAACTGACAGCAAGAAACAGAAGTAGATAGGTATGGAGAAAGGGTGGGGGATGAGGGGTGGAGCTAGCAAAGATGGAGGACAGAGAATACATATTGTTAAAAGAAACCATCAGAACACTCACACAAACTGGTTAATCATACTTGCTATTGAAATAAATCAGACCCACTCATTAACATCCTATTGTCTTGCTAGTGTAACAACCTAAAAGAGTAAATAAAAATTGAAAGGTACAATGGATAACTATGAAAGGGAAAGAAACTGTTCAAAGAAAAACTGAGATGAGGGAAAAGAGAAAAGGAAGGGAAAAGGGAAAAAGAAATACCTATGTATACACCCAGGACAGCATGGATAATTGTACTGCTGATTTCTGCTGGCCTACTGAAAGTGGTTAATGCTTCCATTTTTTTCCTCTCTCCATTTTAATTATTTATAACACCTTTTGACCAGTTTTGCATGCTTTTATCTGGTAACCTGAACAACTAATTTGAAGACAACAGCTGAATTCGTATTACTTTAGTAAAAAATCTGTATTGTTTCCAATGCTTTGGTTTTTACTATTTTTAAAAATCTCTTTAAAAATAATTTTTTTTAAAAAGTTAACTGTGGGAGGCAGAACTAGGAATAAGATATAGTCCATATCCTTAAATTTCTTTACTACATACATATATTGGTTTTAAAATGAAAAAATATCTCAAAGACAAAGACTTAAGAATTACAGAGAAAAGTTAAAGAGAAAAAAAAGTTAGAGTATTAAGGAAATTACTGTCAGTTTAAAAAGAGAGAAAAAAAAAAAGAAAAACTGGATACACTCATCTTCCAAACTATATAGTATACAGTATAGTGGGAAAAAAAAGTAAAGCCCAAACCCTGAAACAATATGCCTTCCAATAATCCATGCCATCACTGTATCGCTAATTATGAAAACTATGAAAATCTGAAACTTACAGTATCTTTCAAACAGACAACCTACTTTTAAAGGTTCATAAATCCTCTATTAAAAGAAAGTCTGTACCGTGATCTCATTCTGATGTTAAACTAAAAGCACATAATAATTATTTGGGTAGACACATTTATAAAACATTACCACAGGACTTCAGAGATTATACTGGTATTAGAACTACTTTAATTACTGTGGGCTATTAAAATCAAAAAATCAAACCTAATATGCATGAGGGTCAAATGAGATCAAGTGATTCCCTAACAGAAACATATGAAACAGGAAAAGGTGGTATAAGAATTGGCAATACAGGGACACCAAATGCAAAGTAACTCTTAAGATATTCCCACTGACATAGGAAATTTGGGCAAAACAAAAACATCACATTAAGGGGCCAGGGAGATGGCTCAATGGAATAAGCGCTTCCCTGGCAAGCGCAAAGGCCTGAGTTCAATCCCCGTGTTACGAGAAAAAAAAAAAAAAAAAATCACATTAAATTCATTTTATTAATTTAAATTTTAGGGCTGGAGAGATGGCTCAGTGGTCTAAAGCACCTACTTAGAACAAGCTTAGCAAAAGCATCAGGGACCGCGGTTCAATCCCCCAGCACCACGTGCCAGCCAGCCCTGCCCCCTGGTGGGCTGAGCTGGCCACACACTCTTTCTCTCTCTCTCTCTCTCTCTCTCTCTCTCTCTCTCTCTCTCTCTAATAAATAAAAGATTTAATTAAAATTTTAAGTGTTCCACAGTTTGTATTTAATTTTTATTTTTTAAATTATAGTTGTAAGAAAAAGGCCCTTACCAAGTTGAAAGAATTACCTATAACATAATTAAAAGTTAAATGTTAATTTCATTATTACTCCCTCCCTTCATTTGGGGAGAGTGAAAACAGAATATATGTTCAGACATATTAACCATTTCATGAATACCTATAGATCCACAGAAGCTAAGACTCTGAATGTTACTTACCAATATAAGTCTGGCTTAGTATTTTTCAGTAAAATTCCTTATGTGTTATAAAGTCATCTGAGACTTTCTTTTTAATCTAACCAAAACGTAAGTTTTAAATAAGTATTTCTTTCATTAAAAAATAACCAGCAGGCCAGACTATTATTAAAGTGCCTGCAAGCACATGCAGGGGCTGGGGGTTCAATCCCTGGACCTGCTGCACTGGTCCCAACCCTGGGGAGCACTGAGATGGTGATTGACCTTGGGTGTGGTGGCGCACACCAGTAATCCCAGCTCTTGGGAGGCTGTAAACAGGCAGATCACTGAGTCCGATCTAGAGTGAGATCCTGAACCCCCTGTATACCCTTTCCTAAAATACAGAAAAAAACAAAAATAAAAAACAACCAGAGAGGGCCGGGGAGGTGCCTCAGTAAAATAAGCACTTCTCTGGCAAGCGCAAGGGCCTGAGCTCAATCCCCAGTTCTGAAAAAAAAAAAAAAACAAAAACAAAAACAGAGAGGGCCGGGGAGATGGCTCAGTGGAATAAGCGCTTCCCTGACAAGCACAAGGGCCTGAGTTCAATCCCCCGGTTCCGCCAAAAAAATAAACAAATAAAATAAAATAGGAAAAGAGTATTAAAAAAAAAAGAGAGAAATATATACAAAGACTCCAGAAATAGAACATCCAATACTTTAGGATGTATATTCAGTTTTCCTTCCTGTTCCTTCTTAAAACAATAATTTCAAGGTACACTACCATCTTCACAAAATGAAATGTCAACTATTAATTTTTTTAATCATAAAATTTATTTTTATTTCTTTTGTGTGTGTGTGTGTGTGTGTGTGTGTGTGTGTGTGTGGTACCAGGGATTGAACTCAGGACCTTATTTTACTGAGCTATCTCCCCAGGCCATAAAATTTATTTTAAAAAAACACCAGCAAGGCACAGTTACATACACTCATAGCTCCAAGTGACTTAGAATGCTGGGGCAGAAGAACTTCTTACCCATGAATTCAAAGCCAGCCTCAGACCCTGTCTCCTATGAATCAACTCAGTGAACACGGAAAGAATGGAAAGCACAGAAGCTTATGTCCAAGGTGTCTTCGTTAAACTGTCAGACAGTACTGGTGTTGGCTAGGTCCAGAGGGTTGCCGGGGGAATCAGTCCCAGAAATGTGAACAGATGTGAAAGATAAGGAAATGAAGGAACTGAAGCGAGAATTTTGAGTTTTCCATGAGAAAACTAGTATCAAGATAATGGTAGGATTTTCTTTCTTTTTTTTTTTTTTTTTTTTTTTTTGGGGAACTGGGGATTGAACACAGGCCCTTGCGCTTGCCAGGGAAGCACTTATTCTACTGAGCCATTTCCCTGGCCCCAATGGTAGGATTTTCAATAGAAAATAAACTTCTAATCCAGGCGTGGTGATGCATGCCTGTAATCCCAGCACTCTTGGAAGGCTGAAAACAGGAGGATCACTATGAGTCTGGGCTGTATAGTGAGACCCTGCACAAAATAAAATAAATTTTAAAAAGGTAAGAAAATAAACTTCTATGCCTTATTTCCCTTACATTGTTATTGTTTTCAATTGTTTTCTTTTCTCCCTACTAGTACTCTCCTGCTTTTTTTTCCCTCAACTGTATGATCTACCTGCTTGATCAAGCTCTTAGCAATACCCTAATTCCTTCACCCACTGTTTTCTGAATACAGCTTCCTAACAAAACTTCAGCCTAGAAGCAAGTCCTGTCCTTTCACATTGCTGATTGTTGACTGATAAGACTATGCTCAATTCACAAAAAAATAAAACAGGATATTAAACAGTCCTACAATTTGTCCACAGATGCACAGCTAGTAAATGGAGGTAGGATACTAATTCAAAGAATGTGGCTCCAGAAATCATGCTAACTCCTACAGAATGCAGTCTCTACTCCAGTATCCCAAACTCAACATCTCCATACTTACACCACATCATCTCCCTATAAAACAAAACAAAAAACTTCAGTTCCCTACAAATGGAATAGCACATTCATCCCCTCAACTGCTGAAATCAGAAACCATCACTTTTGTGCACAAGATATTCAAGTTATCCCCAACTTTATCTCCTACATATTTTTTTCATTATCTCTCTCATAAGTAAAATAGCACCTTGGAGTCCAATCTTGCTTTTTTCAATTCAATGTCATACTATTATACAATAATCTTTCAAAATTCTCCTTCTTTGCCATGCCAGCCCCGCCCATGGGGTGCAATGAGGCAGCAATTGAGACTAGGCATGGTGGCGCACGCCTGTAATCCCAGCTCTTGGGAGGCTTAACCAGGAGGATCACTACTGAGTCTGATCTAGTAGTGAGACCCTGAACACCCTGTAGACCCTTCCCTAAAACAAAAACTCCTTCCTGAAGAGAAATGTGACAAAACATGAATAAAAAATGTATGAAAAGTATGCTAATAGTCACTCAATTTTCACTTTTTGTGTAATGTAAGGGTTTTTTTCCTTGAAAATAATGTTTTTGAAAATTCTGCATGCTGTTCCTTTTCAAGCAAATGTGGTCCAAAAGACTCTTTGTTTTAAACCACCAGTTAGGTACTGCCATCACTCATTTCTCATTTATGCTAAAATACTTATTTTACTTTTTCACATCCTTATAGATCTTTCTCACATACAATATTTCCTCAAAAGAATTCATCTAATTACAATTCTTTAAAAACTCTGCAGTTTGCCAAAAAAATGTATACATACTTTAGGCAAAGAAAAACTTGTATAAATATTTAAACACTAAGTTGATTGAGACATGAGATTCATACCTTTGGCCTCTACAGAGGTGCTCTAAGTGGTGGCCATTAGTTTCTCAACATTTCTTAGCATGGCAAACACCTTCTTGGGTAACCTTGGTCATTGAGATCATTGCACGTGGATTTTCATTTTCTCTGAGGGCCAACAGTGTAGTGGGTTTTCTACAATATATGACAACCCCATACAAGAGTAACACCATTTGTTGAAAATGTGTGTATACATATTTTGGGTGGACTCTGTAGTTAGTAAGTGTTGATCACCAGGCACTGCCCTAAACAATTTACATGTACAAATTAGCCTAATTTTCAATTTTAACCATTGAGTTAGGCACCATTATTGACCTTTTTTAGATGAAGAAACTAAGAACAGGAAAAATTAAATAACTTCCCCCAAGATCTGAATGGAAAAATTCAATATTTAACAGCCCCAAATCTTAATCCTTCTCTCTAAACCCTGTACTGTACAACTTATCTCACCATATTGAACTGTAATTCTTTTCCTGTTTCTCATCTTGAAAATATTGTCTTCACTGTTCAGTATACAATGCCTGGCACAGAATAACCATTTAGTTATCTAATGGAAGAACCCACCAAATTTAATCCCCATAGCACTGAACTGGTTTTATGTTTACTTTTTAATAGCAAAGAAAGTACATAAACTCATTTGTATAGCCATATGCAAAATCTGATCCAGAATCCCAAAGTATATAGAGCTGCTCTGGCAGAAACATAAATCTACACAAAATGACCAAAACAGAAGATTGGTTAACTAGACTGGAACTTTCTAAAACCAAACACTTCTCCATACTACCTATCACCAAGCCAAAGATGGCACTTGGCATACAGTATCTCCTTTTGATTTTCATTCACTACTACACATTTAATGGGTCAATAGATTTGACCATTTTTTTTGAAATCTGTTTCTCATTTGTCTTTTCTTTATAGCTTCATTACTGTGGCTCAGAATCTTCCTGGTCCTTATCTCAAGTTAGGTAACAGCCCACTGCATGGTTCAAATTGCAGGCTGAATAAACCTTGAATATCACTTTTAAATGACCCGAGTAACATTCTTTAGCTTGCTCACTAACTTGCTATGACAGTATGGCATATTTCAGGTCACCAACACGTACTCTAACTCTACTTCTAATATACTGAGCTTAAAGATACAAATACAGTTGAACATATGCTTCATGCTCATGTTAGGGGAAGAAAAAAGATCTCCACAATACCAAACATCATAGCACAACTTTAAGAATCCCTACAATGTGTATATATCCATGCATATCTCCTAGTATGGTCTCCTAAGAACTCTGTGCTCAATACAAACTAATTTGTTTTCTGAGATATCCCTTATAAAGTTTCAACTCCATCCCTATTTTTGACGAAAAATATATTCCTCACTTCTATGTAAGGAACCTTGTATTTCCTTAAAAAATATAGCTTTATCTAAAATATTTCTACCCTCTCCCCAAATTCTAAAAACCTATCAAGACTAGTAGCAATACAATTGCCTTGAGAAAGTTACATTTATAATCTTAAATGTGAATCATTTATTATAAATTATGACATGTTGCTGTGTAACACATATGTATAGAGAAAAAAGCTTTGAAGAGAAAGATTTTTCTGCATTACAGTACAGATTAAAAAAAAAACTGGTTTACTTTCTGATACAAGGTCTCTCTATAGTTTAGGCTGCTCCTGAACCCACTATATAGCCTAAGCTGGCCTCCAACTCATAGTGCTCTTCCTGCCTCAGCCTCCCAAGTGCTGGGATTACAGGCATACGCCACCACAACCAATACAACTGCTTTTGACACAGTAAATAAAGAAATCTCTAGGCAAACTGGAAAGATAATCTGATTGAAAAATCACGTAATAAGATGGTGCAACAATGAAGCTAAAAACAGATCAGCTTTAGAAATATTTTCTTTAAAAAGAAAAAAAAAATTCTAATCCGTTACATTTCAAGAAACCTAATGCATAGAAATAAGACTACTAAATTACATCTTCTTTATACATGCACACACATTTGGGGGGTAATGCTGGGGCTCAAACCCAGAGCCTCAATGTATGCTAGGTATGTGTTCTATCACTGAGCTAAATCCCTAATTCTTATTATATATATTTGACAATTTTTATAAAACAAGGACATGTTATTTAGTAAATTAAAAATCTCAAAGAGAAGCAAAAGAAAATTCAAACTATTTTACTAATAAGAATGAAAGAAACTCATCATAGTAGCAAAAGGATATCAGCTTTAGCAAAGTCTCTTATCCCACACTGAGGTAATCCTGGTGTGTTCTGCATGTAGAAATCCAAGTAAAACCAATGGGCAAGTTCAATCTGAAAACACACTCGGATTGCATTGTCTCTTTCCTCGCTGGGAATATGCAAAATAAATCGGCTGTCAAAAACAAAACACATAAAAAATTACATTTACCAACTGTAATGATTTATTTTAACCTAATTAACCATTTAACCCTGACCAACCAACTTAGAAAAGAGATCAAAAGTAGTACTAATCAAGAAAACAATCAGAATTTGGTTACATCACCATGAGAGAAATACATCTTCGGAGAGAGAGAACATAGAAGATATATTTATCTCAAAACAAATTTTATAAGAGCCTGTGTATTCTGTGTACAAGTACAGAAATAAAAGCTCACTAACAAAGTGGGCAAGAAAGCATTTTTCACTAGGGCTTCTTCCCATATCTAGAAACATTTCCACAATATATACAAGTATATTCATAAGATTCAATACAAACATTTCATATGTGCTTAATTAATGCTCACATAGAAAACTTTACAAAGAAATAACATCAAGAAAAGAAACTAAGCCTTTCTTGTAGCTCTTTTACATAATAGACTTCCTAACGAACCTAATCTATATAGCCCTGGTTTACACTCACTTGCAATGAAATATTTTTAAAATCCAAAACTCTTTAAGTACAGTAGAGAAAGGTAGGAAATATCTATCATGTAAATGTACATAGGTAATACACTGTTACACACACATATGTGACAATGAATCCCTTTCTTGGTGTGACAGAAAAGATAAAATTTATAAACCCAATTGAAAATGTATAACAGTCATTAAGCAGCGAATAATTCTCCTAAGCATTTTTGGTAAACTCTAAAATGAGCTCATAGGTTTCTTTAAGTCATGTTTTTCTTTTAGTAAAATTTTATTGAGGACATTTATAAACATACTTAATGTGTGCTGTCTAATTTATTTTGACATATGGATGTACCCTCGGTCATCATCACCACAATCAAGATAGTGAGCACACCCATTATCTTTCAAATTTCTTCCCTTCCCTTTGAAAGCATTGGGTCAACTTGACCTTTGTATTTCCAGGCAATCACCAATCTGTTTTGGGTCACTACAGATAGTTTGCATTTTCCAGTGTTAATGGAATCAGACTGAAAGTCCTATGTTTTGTACACTTTTCACTTGGTAGTGTTTTGTCATTTTTAAAAATTAAAAATAGTATCACCAGTTTGATCACGCACATTGTTCAGTAGTGATGGTACTAAAAAATTGACTCTTGGCTCTTCTCAAGTGTCCAGTGAAATCTCAAGAAAGTATTTTTAAAATTCCCAAAAGTAGTGTGTAACATTCCAATAAAGAATAAGGAAATAGGGGCCAGGGAGATGGCTCAATAGAATAAGCGCTTTCCTACCAAGCGCAAGGGCCAGAGTTGAACCCCCAGTTCCGAAAAAAAGAAAAAAAAAAAAAAAAAAAAAAAAAAAAAAAAAAAAAAAAAAAAAAAAAATAAGGAAATAAGACAAATGCATAAACAATAATCTATTTCAACACAGAAAAGTCATGGGGAAAAGAAACTTAAACTGCATGAACACTAAGAACAAAAGGCCACGCATGCAAATCTAATGCACAAAACCAATACAGACACGATTTGGGATCTGGTTCCCGTCCGATCATTCAATCTCTTATCACTGAAAGATTATATTTAGTGGGACTTAATTCTTAAAACATATAAACGGCCATTCTTACACTGTATCCACCCTTCCCTTTCCTCATCCATCTAGTAAACTCGTAAATCTTCTGTTTTTCAGCAGTACTAGATTCTGTGTCTCTTTTTATTTGGCAGAATCCAGGAATGAACTTAGCCCCTACTGAGCTATCTTTCTGAGCTATCTTCCCGGCCCCTCCAGCAGTACTAGAGATTGCATCCAGGGCCTTGCAGGCAAGGCAAACATTCCACTGAGCTACATTTCTAGAAACTGCTCAGACGTACAAACACTACCTTTATTAAGTATACCAGATTTCCCAGAACAGACATATATGAGGTATAGCCAAAATAAACAGTGAACATTATATTTTTTTTAATTACAGAAAAAGACACATTGTTTTATTAATCCACTCAAAACATTCCCCTTGCTCTGATCACACACCTCATCGTTCTTCCCAGTTCCTGAAGCAGTTCTGGACGTTCTGTTTCACGTCTTTATGAGGTGTGATCAAAGATACGGTGAATGCTGTTGTCGAGTGGCATCTTACAAAAAACCAGAGTCACATGAACAATATGGTATGTCCTCGTCTATCTTATTCACTAGATCTGCCACCAAATGAATTCTAGCTCTTCCCCAAAGTCAAAATGACCATTAAAGGTAATCACATTGAATCAGTTCAGGACATCTAGGCATTCATGACAACATAACTGAAAGCACTCATGAAAGTGAACTTCCAGAACTGCTTCAGAAAAGCTACAAGCACAGTGGAATAACTATGTTCAAAGGGGATATGTGTTGAGAGAGATTACTAACAGAAATGTGCCACCATGGGCATGGTGACCCATGCCTATAATCCCAGCATTTGGGAAGCTGAGGCAGAAGGCTTGTTGTGAATTCAAGACCAGCCTAGACTACAAAGTGAGCTCAGAGGCAGCCAGAACTGCATAGTGAAAACCTATCTTGAAAAGACAAAAATGAATAACAGAAATGTGTCTTTTAATGTAATAATTTAAGCTTCTTAAAACAATCACTATATGTTTATCACACTACACTCTGACTCCTATCATAGAAGTTTTAGAATTTTTATTATTATTTTCCATAAACCTTTCCAAATTAGTTCAGTAAGACATATAATTTTTTGCATATTTTTATTCGCAATAGCCTAGCAAATTATTTACAGTAATAAAAATATGCAAAGATATTATCTATTAGTTTACCTGTAAGTGCTTAGTCTTCTTGGTTAAGCATGCACTAATCTGTTCTTCCCATCAAATGCAGCTATAAAACATGAACAGATACATAAAGCAACCATTTGGGGACTACAAAAGGAAAGTTCTGAAAAGACCAGCATCAAAGTGAGGTTATCCCTTTCTACTGTCTGTGATCCACCGTGCTGGATTGGAAGGTGGACGCAGGCATTGTCAATCAAGGACAGAAAAAGTTCCAGAAGTTCTTGAACTCTGTCACAATGATTAGGAAAGGAGTCCATTAGCAGCTTCTAATACTTGGGAAGTAGTAGGAGAAATCCTGTCTAATTTTCTTTTTTTTCTATTCTCTCAGGTCCCAGTCCACAATCAGTTTTATCAGGGTTTTAGATATAACAGTAACAAGGACCCATAGAGCCTAAAACCCCAAGGGGTAAGAACTGTCCTTTCCAATTTCAAGAGATGTATGATTTCAAAAGGGTAAAGACAATCTTTTTTTTTTTTTTTTTTTTTTAACGGAACCGGGGATTAACCTCAGGCCCTTGAGTTTGCCAGGGAAGTGCTTATTCTACCAAGCCATCTCTCTCTCCGGCCCCAGTAAAGACAATCTCATTGCTTTTTCTGTTCTCTGACCTGCTGGTGTCCCAGGAATAGACAGTAACATGAAGTATAACAGCATCATTTTCTGGCTATAGGACAAGAAAAGGCAAGCCCTAGGGAACACACAAGTTCTAGAGATGATAAAAGGAAGAACAGACTGGAAAATGAGCCCATAAAAAAGCCACTTATGAAGTCTAGGAATCAAAGGAATCTAAGTCTCCTAGTCAAAGTCTAGGAGACAAACCAAGTTGTTATTTAACTTCCCAGAATTCAGAATATAACAGTTAAACTTCCCAAAGGCCAGCTTCAATAATGAAACCTTATCTGTTTATTCTCAGACTAGAATACAACCGTCCACTTTAATCTTAGAGAACTGAACTGCAAGACCACCTTCCATGTCCATGATTTGCCACCAGGTGGTGCACAGACAACAAACACAATCCAAAAAATAAGTCGTTGGGCTGGGGATAGCTCAGTAGAATAAGCGCCTGGTAAGCGCAGGGTCCTGAGTTCAATTCCTAGTACCGTAAAAAAAAAAAAAAAAGTTCTTGCCAGGAAGAGTGGTACATGCCTATAGTTCCAGTACTCTGCAAATTGAGGGAAGAGGATGGCTCGGAGTTCAAGGTCAGCATGAACTACACAAGACCTTTCTTTGGGGGAAGGAAAAAAAAAAAAAACAAAAAACAAAAACAGCCCTCTTTTTTCTGAACTCAGTTTGTGGCATTTTTCTATTAACCTCCACAATGAAAAATGAGGCACTGACTCTATTTCCACTCTCAATCCCCACGGCTTTCTCTTTTGCCTGACACTTAATTTTTTTATTTATGAAGCCAGGGAGATAGCTCAGTAGAGGGCCAGCCAAATAGCTCAGTGGATTAAGTGCCTGCAAGCAGATGCAGAGGTGGGGGAGGGGGGGTCCATCCCTAGGCCTGCTGTGCAGACCCTGCCCCTGGGGCGTGCTGAGACAGCAATTGAGACTGGGCATGGTAGCTCGCCTGTAATCCCAGCTCTTGGGAGGCTGTGAACAGTTGGATCATTATGAATCCAACTAGTAGTGAGACCCTGAACACCCTGTAGACCCTTCCCTAAAACACTTTAAAAAAAAAAGATAGTTTAGTAGAATAAGTGACTCCCTGGCAAGTGCAAGGTCCTGAGTTCAATCCCAGTACCACAAAATACAAAAAATTTGTGATCAAATTTTATTAACCCATGTTTGCAGTAATGATCATAATCCTTGTGAGAAGCTGGTACATGGAACATATCTTAATTCTTTTTCATTCCCTTCCCTCCTCTCCCTAACCCTCTCCTGCTTCACTTGGTCCCCACCTTCCATTTGTAAATCATCTACCTCCTTATTCCCTGTAACTCTTTGTTTTGGGTTTCTCACGTAAGAGAACCAGCAGTATTTAAGTTTATGGGTCTGATTTATTTCACTAATTTATTTATTATGGTCTCAAGATATTTATTTTCCTGTAAGTGCCTCAAGGTTTTGTTTTGTTTCATTTGTGTATGTGGTACAGGGTCTCACTACGCAGCTCAGACTCATAGAGATCCTCCTGTTTTCAGCCTCCCCAGTGCTAGGATTACAGGCGTGTGCCACCAGGCCCAGACTTGGTCACTAGCTCAGCACCCCATGGGGGACTGAAGCATGTCAAGTTTATCTTTTATGGCAGAGCAGTACTCTATCATTTACACACAAACCCATTTTCTTTATCCATTCACCCGCTGGCCATATAGGCCACTTCCTAGGTTTTTAATTACTTTGAACTGTTCTGCTACGAACATGGGTGTGATGTATCGCTGAGAAATCAAATAGTGCTGGGCACACTGGAGTACAAGAAACACTACTCATGTGAATGTAAACCAGTACAACCAGATGGAAAGCCATATGGAAATTTCTCAAAAATTAAAATCAGAAATTGGTGACCCAACTACTCCCCTTATAGGTATCTTCTCCAAAAGTTAAAAACATATTGCAGTCAGGGCTGGTGAGATGGCTCAGTGGTCTAAGGCACCTACTTAGAACAAGCTTAGGTAAAGCACAGGGACCGCAGTTCAATCCCCCAGCACCACATGCCAGCCAGCCCCGCCCCCTGGTGGGCTGAGCTGGCCGCGCGCGCGCACACACACACATAAATAAATAAAAAAATTAAAAAAAAAAACATATTGCAGTCATCCACATACCTTTCTCATATTTCCATCTCCCAACACAATTATAGTTTCAGTTAGCTTCTCCGTTTTGGCACTACTGACATTTTAAAGTAGGCAATTCTATCAGAGGTGCTGTTCTATACACTGCAATATATTACAGAAGCATTCTCAGCCAAGTTTAACAACCAAAAGTATCTCCAAATATTGCCAGATGATTTGAGGGGACCAAAGTCACTCTGAGTTGATCATTACTGGGTTAAATCTTCTAACTAAAAATTGAAGAGGCCCTTATTCCTGCACTAAGATCCTGTACTAGGCCCCAGTGGTCCAGACTAAGCATCAAAATTGTCAACAAAGACAAACCAAGTTGTTACCTAATTTCCCAGAATTCATAATATAACAGTTAAACTTCCCAAAGGCCAGCTTCAATAATGAAATAGAAAATAATGAAGTCCTCTCTGCTTTAATCTTCACCAAACAAAAAAGTAACCTGATGCTAAACTATCAACTGTTTTCTTTTTTTACCTTTCTTTTCTTTTTTCTTTTTTTTTTTTTTTTTTTTTTTTTTTTTTTTTTTTTTTTTTTTTGCGGTACCAGGGATCAAGCTCAGAACCTTACGCTTGCCACACAGGCTACATCCCTGGCCCTTCTATTGTTCTGTTTCTCTGACTGCCTGCCAAGGAAAGGAACCTCAAAAGAAAGTTGTTTCTTTCACACTTCTCTTACAATAAAACAAACCTCTTTCACTCAGCTCACTGGAATTCTTATACTATTTTAAAGAACAAAATGTTGCCTAGTAACAGAATTCCAAGTAAAACCAATTAAAATCTTTAAATGTGTTGTCCGTCTTATCTTTTGGCAGATGAGCACTCAGTCTTTACATAGATGCTTAATGTAATTTACAAATAACCAATGAAAATCTGATGTTTCCTGCAGAATTCTCTAATTCCCCCATAACAATTGTCACCAATGTCTTTGTTTCATCTTTTCCATATAGTATGTGTCTCTAGGTTCATTAAAGTAACCTTCCACTAGCTTCCTAAATTTTTTCTGAAGATTGTTACTTCATATCCACCTTTTCACCTTAAAGACTGTCCATGATTCTTCTGACCTATTTCAATTCAGATCAGTTGTCCTCTACACCTGGCTCACACACATACCTGTCATATTACTGTACTAGCATCCTATGGTTCTCTATATTTTCATCCTGAACTAGAGCTCATATTTCTGTGTCCTTGTCTTTCTCCTCTTTAATGTACTGGTCTGTTCATAAAATAGCTTTCCAAACATTCTGAAGATGCAGAGAAACACTGAAAATTCCTGTACTCTCACACTTAATTTGGGTGAAGAATTTTACATTGGAAAAGCATTTTCTTTCAGAATTTTCCAGTGTCGTTTTTATCCACCATACTGTCACTTAGTAGATCTCCACCTGTTTGGAAATTCATTCTTTCATGCTGAAAGGCCTCATGGAATCACGCACTTATTATTGATAACCTTTCTCTGGTATTTCTGACTTTTGCTCATTCTCCCTTCTATTTTCTAGGAAAATTCTTTATTGTGTACAGCCAAGTCATTTACTGAAATTCTATTTCTGCTATTTTTAATTTCTAAAACCTGTTTTCAATTCTAAGGTATGCTTTTATAGATCATCCAGTTTTAATGTTATTAATGTGATGTAAACACCAATGTACCTGGACCAGCCTAATATTACTACTACACATAGTACAACTGGGGGTTATGGGACAACTTGCCTCAATTTACCTAAACCTGAGCAACACCCCAGGGGCAACCTCCAACCTTTGTGCTAAGGCTTACTACTCATAGGAAAAAATTAGAAAGGCAAAGATACCCCCACATACAAGCCTGCCCAGAAAATTCCAAAATTCCCTATCAGGACACAAGTGCATGATACCTTCCTCCAGGGCCTGCAGTAACCTTTCTTCACCTGGAGCTCCATGAAGATTCCTGCACGTCGAGTGCAAATGAAACAGTTGTAACAGGATGAATTATGGGAACAGATGAGTGTAACAGAGAAAACTGACATGACTTACCATTCTGCTATTCATGGGGAAGCGCCCAAGACCAGCTGAACATTTTAGACTCCCACACATACATTTTCAGCATTCACGACATTTTCCTTTTACCAGTACAAGCCTGCTACCCACTGTACTATCAACTTAATAAACTGCTGTTTTGTCCTTACTGTTGCATGTGACATCCAGTTCTTCCTTTTTGTCACACAAGATCCTAGGAACCTGTCCTGGGCCCCAACACCTGTGGTAACATTATGGGTGTAAACAGCTACTCCTTCTATCTGCCCAGTTTGAGTCTTCCCTGTAGTTTAACTTAGCTTTTATCAGAGGTACATTTCAGACCTTTGTATTTGTGACAACAAAACTACTCAAGAGAGCCCATAAAACTATGAGGCACAAGTTAAAGAATACCTGCTGAGTCATTTAACTGGAGAGCCCCCAATGTCACTGTTAGGTTTTTCGGTATCTGCTCTTGGGCTGGTCAATACCCAGAAGGAAGACTTCCAGTCTTCTACCCAGAAGGTCAACATTGGGGTGCCATACATAATCTGAGAGGTGAGTAGGGAAAGGAGTATTCCGAGGTTTCAGTACATCAGATACATAAATTCACTTCTGCCATTTTTCAATATTCTCTTACTCAGAGTAAATTGACAGTACAACAATACTTTCTCAGATCTTTCAGGTGTGCTAGGTAAATGTAGTATTACGAAATACAGTAAAACTGGACTGTGACTACAGTAATGGTGCTCTACGAGTGTTCCACAAGATAAGCAAACATTTCTATAAATTTTAAGCAGATAAACAAGTGAAGCCTTGCAACATGAGTAGACTATGATACAAACACTGTATGATCACAACTGCACCCATGACTCTGCCTTCCTCTCCCCGCTTTGCTCACTGCAGGATTACTGGTGACCAGCTCCCAACAGCAAAAGGTCACAGAGGAGATCTCATCTGCACCAAATGAGACCGGGGAGATGTGTAAATGCCGGGAAGCAGTGCCAGGTTCTGTAGAAAGCCACCATCCGAGTAAGTGCAAGGGGTGAATCTGTTTAACAACACAATGTCACATTTCCTGAAATCCTCAAAAGCAAGTGTCACTGGATAGGTTCCTTGTTAAAGTTGCTCAAAACAAAACAAAATCCATTGAGCCATCAGACAGCAGTGACTGTTAGTGATAGTGAAAGTTATCCTACACAATACCCTCCTCTCTCTTCTTTGTCACACCAGTCACAAAGACTTTTAAAGGGAAGTTCAGGTTAACTTCCTTTATATTTTGTATTTTCGTACCGTATTACAGTATTGTAATACTCTTGTTTCTCTTCAGATTGTATAAATCTTTCGCCTTTTACAGTACTGTAACTTTTTTTTTTTTTTTGGAGGGGGGTGGTACCAGGGATCGAACTCAGGACCTTGCGCTTGCCAGGCAAGCACTTATTCCACTAGGCTATCTCCCCGGCCCCGTAATCATTTTTATATGAATATATTTGGGTTGTGGAACAAATCATCTGAGTTTCCATTATTCCTTATAGGGAAATTAACTTTGATATACAAATGCTCTGAATTATAGGCATGTTTCCTGAATTAATTATAATCACAAACCCAGGTTTTACTGTCCATATTTAGTATCCCTAAGTTTCTTTGAGCCATCAACATGATAAATGGCTTTTAGGCAAATAAGATGACTGATAACTGGGAGTCTTAGCTTCTAGGTGAGGACTGGCTATCAGAAGCATTCATGGGCTGGTGAGATGGCTCAGTGGTCTAAAGCACCTACTTAGAACAAGCTTAGCAAATCACAGGGACCGCGGTCCAATTCCCCAGCACCACATGCCCACCAGCCCCACCCCCTGGTGGGCTGAGCTGGCCACACACACACACACACACACACACACACATAAATAAAATTAAAAAAAAAAAAAAAAGAAGCATTCACCCTGCAATTGAAGTGTTGCAACTTTAAGTCCTATACCCACACCCACACAGGCACACACACACACACTCGCAGTAGTGACTGAAGGCTAAATGTATCAGCGATGATCAATGATTTAATCAATCATACCAAAGTAATGAAACCGCAACAAAAACCCACAGGTACAGGGCTGGGGAGCTTTAAATAGTTTACCACACAGAGATTCCTAGAGATTACCCTATACATATTTCTTCATCTGTGTTCTTTCCACTAATCTTCAGAACAAACATTAACTGTTTCCAAGTTCTGTAAAGCATCTACTAAACAAACTGAACCAAAGGGGTAATAAAGGGAACCCTAGAGCCCATGAGCCAGAAGTTCCAGAGACCTAGATATGAAACTGGCTTTGGAAGTAAAAGACAACGTTGTGGAAGCAAGCTATCTTATCTGTGAGATCTGATGCTTTTTCAGATTCATGCTATTAGAACTGAATTAAATTGAGACACCCAACTGTTGTTTGCTGAAGAATTCACTTCTTGCTTGATATGGGAGGAAAATCCCCCCCCCCAGACATTTAGTCCTAGAAGTGTTCTATATTCTGAGAGTTAAGGAGGAACTTTTCCACTTATCTTCAAAGTCATGAATCTTTGCTTATTAATAAAAAAATTGTATTTACTTAGAAGCATTCAGAATGTCAATAAAACAGTTGCAACTTTGTTTTTTACAATTACAGAGTGGTATTCAGTTAAGAGAATAATTATTTTATACAAGCTGCATTAGAGACAACTGAAGATGAAAACCACCATCCCCATATATAACTAATTTGTGCTGCCCACTAACAAGAACCTGCTTTAAAATTCCCATGCCACTTTACAACTCCCATACTGTACCAGGCAAGGTTAGTGGCTACTGAAAATACCACCCTGACAGGGCTATCTAAAGACATATTTGGTAGTGTGTTAACTATACCAAA
>NW_004524624.1:1006280-1027631 GCF_000260255.1 Octodon degus
CCTCCTCTCCATCTTCATCTTCCTCATCCTCCTCCTTGTCCTCTTTTTTTTTTTTTTTTTTTTTTTTTTTAGCCTTGATGACTCCCTTTTTCACTGCATCACATTTTCCTTTAGCCCAGTAAACAGCAATGTCCTTTTCATACTTTCCATTCCGCTTAGCAGCCTTCTTCTCGTACGGCTGCTTGTCATCTGCTGCAGTATTATTCCACATTTCTCCAAGTTTCTTTGCAACATCACCAAGGGAGAGGCCAGGATGTTCTCCTTTGATTTTTTGGGTGATACTGAAAACAGAACAAGAAGGCCAAAGGAGGGCTCTTGGGCACACTGGGATCCCTGAACTTCTTTTTTGTTTCTCCTTTAGAAGGAATATAAGGTTTCATTTCTCTTTCATAATGAGCCTTGTCTGCTTTTGCCATATCTTCAAATTTTCCCTTCTCTTTAGCAGACATGGTCTTCCACCTCTCTGAGCGCTTCTTAGAAAACTCTGAGAAGTTAACAGAAGCATCTGGGCGCTTCTTCCTGTGCTCCTCTCGGCAAGTTTGCACAAAGAATGCATATGATGACAGGCCTCTCGGCTTCTTAGGATCTCCTTTGTCCATTTTTACTTGTTTTCCTCAGCGAGGTACAAAGTTGCTCAGTGCCCGTCTGGCTCTCACTTGCCCCAGCGCTGTCTCTATGGAGCTCAATGTACTGCACTGGCTGTGAGAGCGGGAGCCAGATACACTCAAAGTCACACATCATTTGTCTGTCTACTTTGTAATTTCCAAATTCTGCTGCTCGTTTCTTCACTTAAGTCTGCCCTTCCTTGTAGGTTAATGTATTTAGATTTTTTTTATGTTAACTTTTTTGATTAAGATGTTTACATTCAGTGTACAATCATTTTAACAAAAATCCCCATGTCAACAAGTTTCTAGAGAACACTAAGCACAATGAACAATATAAGAAAATTCCTTGGACAAAGAGAAAGTCAAACCTCCCTATCACAACCCAGAAAAGCCTTAAGAAAGTAAGCTAGAGGATAGAAATAAACAATAAATCAAATTATAAATGACATGGCAAGGTCTATTCATGTAACAGAAGAGACTGTTTACTACTCTCACACCACTAAATCAATGAGTTTGGGGCTGGGGAGATGGCTCAGTGGAATAAGCGCTTCCCTGGCAAGTGCAAGGGCCTGAGTTCAATCCCTGGTTTGGCCACAAAAAAAAAAAGAAACAAAAAAGTTTGCTCTGTAAACTAGGGAACACCTGACAGCTCCTCTATGATTTATTGCTAGGATTAGGTGTTGGCATTCCAACCAAAACTTCCATACCAAGGGTGGCCTTTCCTGCTCACACAAAGAAGCCTACCAATAAGTAAGCCCTTCTACTGTCACGTCTGCAGAATGCAAAGACAACCAAGAATCACTCATCATCTAAGGAAAATCTGGAACATAACAAAGAAAAAAGCAAATAAGCTGAAACATAATTGTCAAGGAAGGAGAGAAAGAGAGAAAGCAAGCACGCAAACAAACTCAGATTCTAGAAAAAACAAGAACAGGTCGAAGTGGTACATGCCTATAATCCCAGGTAACCTGGAGCAACATTCCCAGTTTCAGGCTAGCCTAAGCAACTTAGTAGGAACTTGTCTCAAATTAAAACTTAAAAAGGGCTGGGGATGTAGCTCAGTGGGTAGAACATTTTCATAACATGTGTTAGGCCCTGGGACTTAAACCCTATTGTGGAGGTGGGGTGTGGGGTGAGGGTTACAGGGCAGAACATTTTCCTCAAAGAGATATACAAAGCTTTTTCAGAACAAAAATCTCTTTCTTTTTAAAATACACAATCACTGAGTAAGAGCCCTTAGAAATGAATTCTATCTTTACCAAAATGAGCTCAATAGAAGCATGGTAGTATTGAAGATACTTCCCACAACCAGACTACTCAAAGTGTAAGACCTGAATCATCTGGTAACATAAAAGCATGAGAAAAACAGACACTTCAGCCATCTAAGGACTGGGAAAGTTTATTTCCCAATGACGCCTCAAAAGAAATTAAAATAGGAACCAGCAAAACATGACTAAAACCAAGGAAGAATGCAGCTTGGGAAAGTTGTGGAAATGAATTGCAGCACACCAGTTTTTTTAGCCAGTCTAGGAACCTCTCATCCAGAATGGACTGGGAATGGAGTGGTCCATAAGAAGGCAGTCTACAGGAATAAAGAATTCTGTAAGTATGACTTAAGATTCAATAAGAATATAACAAAGCAGAGAAAGAGAAACAGAGGGGGGGAGAGAGAGAGACAGAGTCCGAGAGAGACAGAGACAGAGACAGAGACAGGGAGAAACAGGGAGAGAGTGACAAGAAAGAGAGAAACAGATAGACAGACAGACACACACACACACAGAGGAAGACTAGAAAATCTAGACATAAGTGAGACAAGGAGCCAATATACAGGAGAATCACAATACAAACACAAAGCCAAAATTAGAGCAGCAACCAATCTTAATCAAGAAGAAAAAAGAAATTACAGAATAGTAAGGAAAGCACATGCTTCTTTCTCTAAAGAAAAAACTGAAAGGTAACATTATTTTGTCTAATTGGCAGAATATAAAAAAGAATTCATTTGGACATTCCCTTCAAGATTCTTACCATTATGGCTCTATAGAAAACAAAATCCTGGTCACTATAGACTTGCCCTACTGCAATATGAGCAGTATGTGTCTGCTTATAGCACATAACAAATGTTTTTATTATTCTTCAGCTCTTACGATCAACAATAGTACAAAGTTTAACATTTCAGAAAGTTACAAAATGGAATGTAAATATTACTAATCTTAGTCTAAGTTTTTCTGTATACTGAAGAATAATGAAAAATGGAAACATGTAATACTAATTGTTGGACTTATCAAACAGAGACTCAGAGCAAGTTCATAAACAGTAATACAATTCTAAGGCAAACAATGCAGCAATTCAAAATAATATGGATAAATACAATATAATGAAGATAAGATGAGGCTACCAGTAGTTAGGGTAACTTAAAATTTCACCTAATAGCTATCAAGGTAACAAGAAATCCTTACTTTTAATATTTAAATAAAAAGAAATTGGCACAGTATGTTTTTAAATGTAAAGTATCTACCAGAATAATTCAACACAAAGGAGGAAAAGTCAAACCCTCTAGACAGCACAACATAAATAAAAAAGGCTAGGACAAGAGACCATTGCCTTTCAATTATAAATCTATTGGTACTAATTTTAAAAACTGTACACAAAATTACAACATTTTGTTAAAAACTGAGAGAACAGTTTATAAGAAAAAGGCAATTCTGGCAACATGAAATTTACATGTTTAATACTTTCACTTCGTATTTCTGATTTAAAGACCTTAAAGTATGAATTCTGGCCAAGCATGGTAGTAGTGCACCCCTATAGTTCCAGCACTCCTGAGACAACAGAACTGATTGCCTTGAGTTTGAGCACAGCGGGAACTGCACAGGGAGACTCCAGGGGTTTGTTGCTGTTGATGTGTTTTAAAGTGTGAATTCGTGTATATATACCTGTATATACTAATAGCTACAATGTATCAGCTATAAGAAACTATCTCACAAAACATAGTTGCCATAAAATATCACTTCTTTTTAATAACAGAGTGGCCTGACTATCTAATATTAAGGAGTCATTTTAAAAACTTCCAAGCATTTCTTTGAAGGACAAACAACTTACCAAATTTGTTTTCATTTTCACTTTTAAAACATGATTTCCAATCTTTAACAAGCAGTTTAAATACTTAAAACCACTCAAGCTTTCCGTACTGCTTCACATAATATTTAAAATATCTTTGTCCAGGCTGGGGAGATATAGCTCAGTAGAATAAGCACCTGCCTGGCAAGGGCAGAGTCCTGAGTTCAATCCCCGGTACCGAGAAAGAAAAAAAAAAAAAAAAAATCTTTGTCCATGACCTTGGGGAGAGGGGACTATTTAAATATTTTACTTTAATGTAAAAAAAAATGATGGATGCATCCTATGTATCACAAAAAAAATGGTGCATATTTTCTTTATTATTTTTAAAAATAATTTTTACTTCTGAGACAAGATCTCACTATGTTGACCAGACTGGTCTCAAACTGCTGGGCTCAAGCATCCTCAATACATTTTATGTAGCAATTTTTGCCTACTAGGTAATATTAAGTCTTCTCCTTTCTCTCTTTCAATTTCGCTCCTCTCAGAAACTAACCAATGTTATTGGTGTAAATTTTTTCATGCTATTTCACTCAAAATTGTCTTAATAAAAGGCATGAAGTATGCATATTTTAACACAAAAATATTTTCTATTATTTGGTAATTGCCTTAGGAATTTGTAATGACTGGGAATACAATAAATAAAACACCACATATTAAGGAAACTAAAAATGACATTCCACATCATAATTAAAAGGAGCCTAACGGCTAGTCATAATTTGAATTAAGCGTTCTCTAATTTTCCTTAGCAAAATTATCTTGAGTTCTACATTTCTCCAAAACTTATTAATATACAACAATGAGTAAAATAGGTATGATTAGCAGCAGTATGTCATTCATCAAAAAATAATTCAAAACAAAAAAAACTATTAGACACTGTAATAGCAAAGTAATAAAAGTGGGGAGAAAATGAAAAGTAGAAACAAGAGTCCAGACAGAATTTATAATCAAGAGGCACTTTAGCCCTCAAGGAGACAAGATGGAAGACAAGGTGACTTTGCAACTTGGAAGAGACAGACACACCCATATGGGCCACACCTGAAGACAAAGAGGAAGCACAGCTACATACTTCCCTAGGGATGGGCATTAGGGATTGATATCCTAAATAGTATCAATCAACTTGAAAGAGCCCAAAGGAGTCACTAGCCCAACCTCCAACAGGAAGAGACCCTGTCCTGTATTCATGCCTGTTTGCTGCGTGACTCGCTTTCCCATTTGTTACTGGATTTAATCAATTTTACCTGAGCAATGGTACTTCTAATCTCACTGGTTGACTATAATTTTGTCCCACCTCATGCCCAACTAAGCAAGTTCCCATGTCTTCTCCACCATCTTAGACCCGCCTCACCACATAGTTTTCCTCCATAAAAGTCCCTGCAAGAGACAACTTGGGGCGGGGAGGGGCACTACCCGCTCAGACCCCCCCTCCCAGATAGGAGCTTTCTTTCTCTCAATAAATATATTCTGCTCATTAAAAAAATATTAAAAAGTCCAGATATTTAAATTTTCAATTTGAAGTTTATTTTTGTAGGAATTAAATTATAAGTATGAGAAAAAAAAATTGAACCCACAATAAAGCTTGAATTTATTAATTTATTAACATAAACTTTGAATTAATCAACAAAGGTGTAACTATTGAGAACAGCATTACTTTTAAAACTTAAAGAATTGTAAGAATATGGTTTCATAGGGCTGGCCAGATATCTCAGTGGACTAAAGCGCATGCTTAGGCAGAGAGCAGCGGCCTGCACTCCATCCCCCATGCGCTGTGCTTGGAGGCTGAAAACGGGAGGATCACTAGGAGTCCGATCTCTGTAGTGAGACCCTATAGACCTTGTACTAAATACATTAAAAAAAAGAAAGAATATAGTTTCATTACTATTTTATCAAATATCTAACCCTAATTTTTTAATATACCACATTTTTATGTATATACTCAAACAATGCAACTGTAAAAAACAGCTGAAAGGGAAAAAATTAAAACTAGTCCAAAACATTTGTCTAAGAAAATAATTCAAATACATCTACTGGAAAACTACCTTTAAAACTTCAGATTTTTTTTCTTTTAAATTTTAGGGAAGGGTGTATAGAGTGTTCAGGGTCTCACTACTAGATCGGACTCAGTACAGCCTCCCAAGAGCTGGGATTAAGCACCACCACACCCAGTCTCAACTGCCTCAATTACCCTCTCAGCACACCCCTCCCACCCCCCCACCCCGGGGAGGTTAGGGTGGCAAGGCAGGCCTGGGGATCAGTCTTTAATCCGCTGAGCTATTTGGCCAGCCCTACAGGCGTTTAATGTGTTTAGAAACACATTTTTTTAAAAAAATACAATTATGTGAATGAGCTCAATATCTACAATAATAATGGCTGACATTACTTTTTAAAATGATGTAGCCCTAGGTAATTTACATATTAATCCCAGTACCAGTAACACTAGTTTAGATGCCTACGAAATAAACTGATCTGATCTTTTCAAAGTCAGGTATTGCCCCTTGAGCCCATAATTACTGCAATACTTACTTTTTAAATACTCAACTAACTTTTTTCTCAGTATAAAATGCACATCTTTTTTTTTTTTTTTTTTTTTTTTGCGGAACCGGGGATTGACTCAGGCCCTTGTGCTTGCCAGGGAAGCACTCATTCCACTGAGCCATCTCTCTGGCCCCAAATGCACATACTTTAAAAAAAATCTTGGAAGTATTGAGATCATAATCATACAATCCTACTTCTGATTAGTATTCTACTAGGCATTTATCCTGATAAACATATATCAAATTTTTTTCCTTTTAATAAATATGGGATCATAAGAAAATAAGTGCCTTTTAAACATTCATCTGAATCTATCACGGTACAAACGTTTAATTCTTACATCCCTAAAAGTACAATGACCTTTGTTATTAGCTGCAAATGAATATATTTACATGTACTTTTCTTTTGTAAGGTTTAAAATGTTCGACTTTAATATATCCACGTAAAGCCAGCACAAGCAGTCGGGGAGGGCTTCAAATTTCAATTTTATGACTTAGGATGGACGTGATCTTGCACATATTACAAGGTCTCAGAATCTGTTTAGATGAAAATGTTAAATTATCCAGCACAAACTCTATACACGTTAGCTCAGAACAATAAAAAAGCGTGAATGCGACATAACTGTCTCATTAACATAAACATTTCAGTTAACAAGTGAAAAGCTGACAATTTATCATAATTTCTACTCGTAATATAAATTATTTCGCAATCCACACACAGTCGGCGATAACTAGGTAACGACAAAAATTTTACTTCGAGAAAATATAATAAACACATTTTACATCCATTTTACACCTGGGAAAATACGATCCGTGTTAAAACCCAGCAGTCGAAAATTTCTTTGCAAGTAGGATAATTAAGACCGAGGGGACCACCTCTAGATACTGCGGCACACAAAGTCGCTGGATGAAGAGAACTTTTAGTTCTTTATATGCCACGGGCATAAGTAAGAATATACAAAGGTGAAGTGTGCAAACTCGCGAATCCCGGGATCCTAACATTTCAATCAATACCCTGCGGTCTCCATGCACTCGAGGGTCGAGAAACGGGGAGAAGAGGACCCGGTATGTGACGGCAAAGGCACCAAACAGCAAATGAAAGAAACGGGGAGCGAGCGGGGTGGAGGCCGCCGCTCAAGGAGCCGGCCCCGGAGGAGAGGCTTCCCTGACGGGCAGCGCAGCCCGGCGCCGGAAACGCGGAAACGCGCGCCGAGCGCCCCGGGAGGACGGCGGGCGGGCGGGCGGGCCCCGGGACTCTGAGGGGCGGCGGGGGACCGCAGAGGCGGCGGCAAGGCAGGACGCGGGCCAGGGCGGGGACAAGCGACGGACACCCCTGGAGCCCAGACGCTGAGCACCTGGGGAGGTGGGCGAGGCCGGGCGGCGCCGTACCTGCAGAGATCGTCCAGGACGCCGCCGGGAATCTCCACCCGTTTGGTCTCCATGATGAGGACGCACAGCAGGAGCAGTGCATCCCGGCTCCGCGCGGCCGGGGACTGGGGTACAGCACGGAGACTCCGGCTCGCCGGACAGCAGGCAGCAGCGGCTGCGGCGACCGCTCCGACGAAGGCGAGAGCGGGAAGGGGCGGGACCCGCTCACTTCCGTCCAGTCGCCTCAGCGCGCGACCCCGAGGCGGGCCGAGGCGCGGGGCGGAGCCCCGGCAGGCACGCCCCCGCTCTGCTTGAAAGGCCCAATAGAAACTCGGCGGGTTGTGAGCCTGCGCAGAACAAGCCAATGAGACGTTTGTTTATTGGTCCGTCGTCTCCCATCTATCTTCAAACTGCTCAATTCCTGCTCAGAAAACTCACTTCCCACCGCCTTTGACTGAGCCCGGGAGATGTGCAGGCGCATGCGTGTCATGCCTGTTTTGCAAGGCTGGGAAGTTTAGCGCTCTCAGAGGTTCCCTTAAGGACTGGAGACCAACCTCGGGGACTTTGGTGTGGTTTCTGCGCGCACCGCTCGACCGACCAGTTATTAGCTTTGCTGGGCAGACCTTGACTACTGCGTTTGTTAAACACAAGCGTGTATTCATGATTCCTGTCACCAGATATCTTGCGCACACAGTTAACACAGCCCCCACTGCCTCCAGGCCTAAAGACATGCCTTTATTATAAAACCCTGAAGAGAGTACACTATTACTGCGACTCACCTCTAGCTCTCCCCAGGCACTTAGTCCCAAACACAAGAAAAACAAGTACTTTGTCCCACTACTTGACACTTAGGAAGTCTTCGGAAATACCAGTTAAACCTGAATTTGATAAGCATTCTACCCCTCCACAGGCACACACCACTCCAGCGTATTCATCCATTCCTTGTCTTGCCTAGAGGAGACCAGTGCATTCAAGGTCCTTAGAGAAAATGAACCCATCTGCTTTTCTTATGCGAGAGCCACACTATCTCTTCTGTATCCACCCTCCGACACATATACCTGCTCAATCACACGTTTAGTGTTCTTTTAACCTCCCATCTTTTCTTTTTTCCTCCATAACTTCTCAGTGCAAATGGGGCAGGGTGAGACCTCTCCTTGGTTGGGGAACAGGATGCTGGGATTAAGGGACCTTCCTTACCTCACTGGAGTCCAGGAGAAGAATGGAGTATCAGGCCACTGAAACAGGGTAGCTACTGGGAATCCAGGAAGATAGGCTCCCAGCTTTTTCCTTCATTTCTTCCCAAATCCACTGCCTTTAGGTTTGCATACTTTCTCCACATTCCTAAGACAACTGCCTAGCAAGTGCCTGTGCCTCCATTCTTGACCTGTGCAACTGCCTTAATTTGATTTAAAGCAGGTCACTATCTTTTCAGCTTTCAGTCATTTTCTTCATCAGCTGCTGGTTTTGATATGCCTTGTATTGCTTAGCATAACTGAATCTTGTCACTGATATAGGGAGAAAAACTGTTATAGGGACCTCCAAGTGATACAGGGGAAGTGGAACTTCCGACCCGACCCAAATGAGTTTGTGTTCTCTAAAACCAAAGAATGAATTTTAGGAACAAATGGAGGTTATGAACAGAATATATTTATTGAGAGAAAGAAAGCTCCTGTTCAAGAGAGGGACAGGACGGGGTCCAGAGCGGGTTGTCCCCAGGAAGCTGTCTCTTCTAGAGACTTTTATAGAGTAAAACCATGCCGTGAGGCCGATCTAAGGTGGCGTGAGGTGGGACAAAACTATGGTCAACCGATGGGATTACAAGCACCATTGTTCAGGTAAAATTGATTATGTCCAGGACCAAATGGGGAAGCGAGTCACATAGCAAACAGGCATAAATGTAGAACAGGACTTTATCTGGTAGCCATCTGGTTGTAGTCAGATTAATGATTCTTCTGGCTCCCTCAGGGTGATGATCAATCTCGGATGCCAATCTTTAGGGAGGTCAGCATTTGTTTCATCTTTGGTCTTTAGGCCTGGCCCAGACCTAAAAGTATCCGTCCCTCCCACAGTTGTAAGGTATCTTATCTTCTGTGTCATCTTCTTCAAGGGCCTGGTTCTGTGACTGTCTATAATATTTGTATCTAACTCTGCTGCCTGCAACATCATCACTCATCCTGTAGTCCAGTTTTACAACTTGCTCTTTTTGTTCTTGGAGAATGCATATTTATCTCTCAGGCATTTATAGAATTTTTACTTTTTTGTTGTTCTTCAAGTGTTGTTTCCTTGTGATGTTATATTCCTACTTTAAAGATGACATATTTTCTATCTTTCAGAGATTAATAATACTTATTGAAATTTCCTTCTCTTAGTTTCTATTCTTCCCAACTGCCATTTGCTATTAAATTGATATCCATCAATCCTTTGCTTCCCATGCTATTTCAGTATTTGTTGATACCTAAGAGTAAGACCCTAAAAACCCAGAGTCAAGTGCTATAAAAGCTGGATGGAAATTCCCAACATATGAGTGAGACTTGTTTTCTGAGAATTTTACTAGGAAGTTCTGGTTGTGTTATTGGTTGGAAACATCTGGTATAAGTATATGTAAGTCATTTCTTCTGGCTGGTCAAATGCAGCAAAAGGAAAATGCTCACAGGTCTATCTGGAAGTACTGTATTTTGGGAGTCAAGCAGAAGAGCACACAGTGAAATATTCACATTATTCAGTCCTCCTGTGGGACAATACATGTCTTAGTTTAGTTTTCCTGAGAAAAGATTTGAGTTCAAGTAGTCTAGAAGGGAGGTAATCCTAAGAAACACTGGCAGCAGAGCACAGAGGGAAGTCAAGGATAAGAAAGCCACTAAAGGGCTTATTATCAAGAAAATTAACACTGGGAGTAATTAGATGAAGCTTAATCCATCTAAAGTGCTCACAAGCCCAGTGTAAAACACATGGCTAAGAGTTACTCCACTCAAGAAATAAGAAAGATGGGGCTGTATGTACAAACTTTGATCATCAGTCATTGGTTGAAGGCTGTTCCTAGGGACCCCCCCCCCACACACACACACATTCCCCAAGGACAACAAGGAGGGCTCTTGTGACCAGTGAAAGCCCTCAGGCAAAAGATCTGCAGGTGCTCCAGTTAGCAGTCTGGCCAACATTGTGTATGGATTGATAAGGGTACGCCCCTTTAGTTGTTTTATTTTCCTAGCTACCATTCTATCTGTTATGACTAATGGTCTATTCACTGACTGGAGGACACATTAGTAGTTACTGTATTTTTCTCAGTTGTCCCACTTGGAGCTCAAGTCTATTTTTTAGAGCACCTAAAGTAATGGCATGAAACAATGGTGTAAAGCCAAGTGGGCTGACCCCCATGGACCAATGGTATAGCGACAAGAATATTACTGTTGCTGGAGTGCAAGAGTGTTCCTGCAGCAGAGATAAGGAACCTAAACTGCTCTGCCATGAATCTGCAGGTTCGCTGACTCCTGCTGTAGCAAATGAATTTTCAGAACTGCTTAGTAAGAGGCACAGAAGAGATTAGGCAGAATTTTAAAAGTACACACTCGAGAATGTGTATAAGTGTTCAGAGAAGTGAAATACATTATTTCTTGGAACTGGGAACATTTGCATTTCTCTTGATAGGGTGGAAACCTACAGAAAAGGTGGCCCACCTCCTCCACCAGAAGCATATTGACCCATTTTATAGGTATGAATCCTGTAGTATTTATTTATTTATTTATTTATTTTGTATCCTTGCTCAGGTTTATTTGTACAAAGAGCACAGGAAGATACCAGTCCCCATAGATGGCATGATAGGGGTCTCACCAGTCCTTCTGTTTTTACATCAGCAGATAAGAGGCTTTTACTGTGGAGCCTTCATGGGGGCCTAGGATCTTTTGGGGGCCTTGGCTGGAGCAGAAGCTGGAGCCTGAGCCTTGGCTGGAGCCTGGGCCTTTGGCCAGCAAGACCTATGACCCTTAGCAATGCGGGCACAGATACACTTCCCAAGCTTGGAATGGACAATATAGGCAAGTCAAGCAAGCCTGCAGTTTATTCCCTTTGGGATGATCTTGGGCTTGACCTCCTTGAGTTTGACAAGGGCCTTGATAACCTCAGCACGTGCACTCATGGCCTTGGCATTTTTTTGCTTGCATCTTCTTGAAGCCCTTCTTGTGCTTTTTGGCAAAATGCATGTTCCTAAGGAACTTGGGATCTACCCCCTTCAGAGATTTGTATCTTTGGGGGTGTTTGTTTGTTTGTTTGTTTTTGATTTGTATCTTTGTGACTGAGGTTTCTTGATGCTATTTCTGTGCCATTTTCAGGACTGGTTGTGCATGGTGTGGTTCTTGGACTTGGCCATAACTGGACTGTAAACCACGGCTGCCAAGCACCTGGAACTGGAAGAAGAAAAGCTGAGTCCTATAGTTCTTAATGGATAATTTTAGCATTCCTTGAGTTTTCCCAGTCTGCTGTTTTATATTAGATTAGATTTCTTTCTTTTTTTCTTTTTTTTTTTTTTTTTTTCAGAACCGGGGATTGAACTCAGGCTCTTGAGCTTGCCAGGCAAGCACTTGTTCTACTGAGCTATCTCCCCAGCCCCTAGATCAGATTTCTGATCTTTACTTTCTTAACTAAGACAATTTATGGACTTACTGTATCCTTAAGGAATGTGGCATGATGGGTCTAGAAGGAAAGAAGCCTAAATTAACCAAGGGAATACCAATATAGATAGCCTTGGTAACTTCATCTGTGTCCCAGAAGTTGCATTTTCTTAAAAGTAAAATTTTTAGGGCTGGTGAGATGGCTCAGTGGTCTAAAGCACCTATGTACAACAAGCTAAGCTAAGCAAAGCAGAGGGACCGCGGTTCAATCCCCCAGCACCACATGCCAGCCCACCCGCCCTCTGGTGGGCTGAGCTGGCCACACACACAGAATAAATAAATAAATAATTAAAAAAATTAAAAAAAAAAAAAGTAAAATTTTTAGGGGCTTTTGAGATGGCTCAGTGGTCTAAAGCACCTACTTAGACAAGCTTAGCAAAGCACAGGGACCACGTTCAATCCTCCAGCACCACATGCCAGCCAGCCCCGCCCCCTGGTGAGCTGAGCTGGCCACACAAATAAATAAATAAATACATAAATAGAAAAAGGTTTAAAAAAAAAAAAGTAAAATTTTTAGTTATGATTTTTTTTCTCTCTTTTCTACCTACCTTTATTTTTTTCTGTCCTACCTCATACCAACCACCTGCTGAAATAATGAAGGAAGTCTTCCTACTACCATTACAGTACTTCAGTTTAGGGACTACTGTACAAGTCTTTTTTTGACTTTTAAGGGCCAGAAAGTCTCAGGATTCTCATTCAGTGCTGAACCTGTTTGCTCTATTAAAGGTTCCAAATATGTCTGTCGTGAAGCATATTCCAAGTTACTTTCCAACCCACTCACTCTCCATCCCTTGCCCCTTTACCAATGCATCCCCAGGAGTTAAGTTAGTAGAACAGGGTTCTGAGCCATGACTTCCAAAGAACCCAAGGCCTCATTCCCATCCTATGTACACAGGCCCCTATAGCCTTTGGGGTAGCATTAAGTTATAATTCTGGTTTGATATTTACATAATTGAGTTGATAAAATCCTTTATAGTTTGGGCTGGTGAGATGGCTCAGTGGTCTAAAGCACCTACTTAGAACAAGCCTAGCAAAGCACAGGGACCACGGTTCAATCCCCCAGCACCACATGCCAGCCAGCCCCGCCCCCTGGTGGGCTGAGCTGGCCACACACACACACACACACAGATTAAATAAATAAAATTTAAAAAAAATCTTGAAAAAAAAATCCTTTATAGTTTTAAAATATGCCATCTCATTTATGTTAACTAACTATAAAGATTAGGCAGATAGGAATTAATGAGGCTTATAAATTACTTATAAAGGGGATAGGGAGATAGCTGGGCAGTTTAAGTGCCTGCCTGGCAAGCAGAAGGTCCAGAGTTCCATTCCCCAGTATCACATGCTGTGCAGGCCCTGGAACTGGGCATGGTGGTATACACCGGTAATCTCAGCACTGGGGAGGCTGAGACAAGGGAGTCACTATGAGTCTGAGCTGTATAGTAAGACCCTGCACCAAACAAATAAATAAGTAGAAGGACATAACAGTAACTATTACATAGTATATTATAGCAAATAATTTCCTTCCCCAAAAATAATAATCCTCATTACTAAACAAGCTGTCATCAAATCCTGATAAAAATATTTAACTTACTTCTTGACTTCTAAAACTGAAAGAGTCTGAAGGATATACTGTAGCTTAGTGGAAGCTGTATCCTATGTAGTACACGTGGTATTAATCCCTAGCACATAAAAATAAGCAAATTGAGCAAAATTAATTTAAGTCTGCTAAAGATTATGTTTTGTTTTGTTTGAACTTGGAATTGAACTCAGGACCTTGTGTTTCCAGACAGGTGCTGTGCTACTGAGCTATATCTCTGCCCCTGCCAAAACTTTGTTACATTTCTGCAAACTTACGGTTCAACTCAATGCTTATGGAGCAGCATATAATTGCCCCCTCTGCTAGCCCCACTCTCTCCTTCTGTTGGATTATCTCCCACAGCTACTAGTACAAAATTCTACTAAGAAAACTCCCTTGATCTGTAGCTCAGCTTTCCTGACCCCTAGCATTTAATTGGAACCACATAACTTAGTTCTGCCTAATGAAATGTGGATGAAGTAGTATACTGAGCTTCCAAGTATAGCTCCTAACATGCCCTTTGTAATTTTCACATTGTCTCTCCTTTCACAAGGTGAATGCTAGGAATTCAACACACTGGAATCACGCTCTGGAAACAAGAGTGCAGATCTGTGAGCCTTCTACTTAGAGGAGAGCTATGCTGGAGCATTTGTTGCAGGTTTTATATAAGCAAGAATTAAGTTTTGCTCTATGAGGTAGCACAGTCTTTACACATGAGCTATTCTCTATAATCAATCTTCCCTGTTTCAGTAGATGCAGCCTGCAGGGGACATTCTTGTTTGCTTACCCAGTGCCAGTTTACCTAGGACTAGTTTTGTGCCTATCAGTGTGGACTATACATAGCCTCTGCATATTTGAGTTACTGGTCTATCTTTTTTTTTGGGGGGGGAACCGGGGATTGAACTCAGATCCCTGCATTTGCCAGTCAAGCGCTTATCCTACTGAGCCATCTCCCTTGCCCCTTACTGGTCTATCTTCAAATTCTTTTTTTTTTTTTTTTTTTCAGAACCGGGAACTGAACTCAGGCCCTTGCACTTGCCAGGGAAGTGCTTATTCCACTGAGCCATCTCCCTGGCCCTCAAATTCTTGATAATTTTACTTTTGAGCTTGTGTTTTGTAAGTACAGTGAGGTGGGATGGTGGAGTGAGTATGCATGTAGGCAGAGGTGAACTATCCACTACATATGTTGATCCACTCCTTACACTACCATTTGCATGCAACATTTGCAATTCTACCCTATGAGGACAAAATTTCACTGAACTCCCAATATATGGAAATTCAGCAGAATTCAAAGTGAAAAACAGATAAACATGCTACACCTAAGTATTTAGGGTCATTGTTGGTCTTAAGAGGCCAATCTTTCAATGAATCAGAATTTGCTTTAAGGTCCAAGAAGATAGCTCAGTAGACTAAGCGCTTGCCTGGCAAGCGCAAAGGCCTCAGTTCAATCCTTGGTTACACACACACACACACACACACACACACACACACAAATTTGCTTTAAATGCAAAACACAGTAGCAGTCTAAAAAATTAAGAACAAAGAAACTCTGTCATATTCTTTATTATTAGCATATTGAAGTTACACAATTCATATCTCATATATATGTACTATATATAGTATATTTCATTCTTACCAGAACAATAATCATTCACTATTATGCTGACAAATATAACACAAATAAAAGGAAAGACAGGCAACCCATAGTTCTCTTCCTCCCAGTCTCTGCTCATTCATCAAGCTAAAGGTAGAGAGGTGGTAGAGTATGTGCATATTTAGTAATATAAAGGCATTTTTCAAATTAAATATTTGTAAACAAAGTATATGCTATGAATCAGGAAAAAAAAAGTTACAGAAGTCTAGTACAGTGGTGGCATGCAGGTATAGTCCCAGTTGCTCAAGAGACTAAGGTAGGAATATTGCTTGAGCCTAGGAGTTTGAAACTAGTCTAGGCAACATAGCGTACACTCCTCTTAAAAAAAGAAAAAAGTGGGGCTGGGGAGATGGCTCAGCAGAATAAGGGCTTCCCTGTCAAATGCAAGGGCCTGAGTTCAATCCGCGTGTCTGAAAAAAAAACCAACCAACCAACCAAACAAACAAAAAACCAAAACCAAAACCAAAAAAAAAAAAAAAAAAAAAAGGTAACAAAGCCAGGCATGGCGGCACATATCTGTAGCAAATTGGAGGCCAGCCTGTGCTACATAACAAGACCCTATCTCAAGCTCCCGACTGTAGTGATGTGAGTCAGAAGTTTACTGTACCGAGGCAGCAAGGAACAAAGAACAGAGCCTAAAGAAACTGGTTCCTTGTTACTCCAGCACGCTGGAGACAAGGTAGTAACAGATTCCTGGAGGCAGGGCCCTGTCTGTTCTTTGTTCCTTTACCTGGGAAGTTACCAGCCAATAATATGTAAACTAGTTGGTGAATGCTGGAAGGCAATATAGGTAGCAGTTTGTTTACACCAAATTACCAAATTACTTATGCACATTTTTTTAGCTGTTTGTAGCCCTCAATAAATGTGAGAAGTTTCTCTCTCAGAGACTAATCTCAGTGATACGTCTGAAGCTGTATTCATCAGCTCTTCTGGTCGTTTCTTTTGGCTCAGCACTGGCACTGACTCGTAACATACAACGCCCCACCCCCCAAAAAAGGCTAACTTAAAACCAGTTAAAAGCCCAGCTCAGTGGACTATGGCACCTGCTTAGACAGAGGCCAGGGTTTGATTCCTAGTGTGCCGCCAGCCCTGCCCCAGGGGCATGCTGAGACAGACCGGGCATGGTGGCGCGCCGCCTGTAATCCCAGCACTTGGGAGGCTGAAAACAGGAGGATCACTACAAGTCTCATCTCTGTCCTAAATACAGAAAATAAATACAAAATTTAAAAAAACAATTAAGCAAATCACTTAGTTTTGTGAAGCATTTCCACTGTTCTGGTAAGAATAAAACAAATATTGCATTATGAAGTACAAAGTAGGAACTGTATGATATTGGTAATTCTACGTTTGTTTTTTGTTGTTATTGTTTGTTTGTTTGTTTGTTTGTTTGTTTGGAGGCCTCAGGTTGCCTTCAGCAGCAGGTCTTGTTCTGTTTGAGTATCTGAGTTTCTAACCACAGCACCCTGAGGCTGACTGCTTTGTTTACAGGCACTTAAACAACTGAGCTAATGGGCAGTCCCCCAATGTCAGTAATTCTATCCACAAGTTAAATTATTTTTATATTTGTGCTTAAAATTGGTACTGCACAATATAAAGATGAAGGCTAAAATTTGTTCTAATTATTAAAAAATTTAGCACCATAAATCAAGAGAGAAACTGGTATGAAGGAAAAGGCTTTGCTTCTTCCTGCCTTTTGAAGATGCGGCTCCACAGCAGAAAACACTGGGTGATACAAATTGTCATCAGGCCCTGGGGGCCCCCACTTTCTTCCCCATACATTTTCTTAACAAAAGCCTGATTCAAATAAGCCTGGTCTTCAGCTTTCCTCAAGCAAGGCTCTAACCCTGTAGAGGCTAACACACTATTTCCTCCAGGGGTAGAACCTAGTTGGCTGAAGTCAATGATGGTGAAGTTTTCAGAAACTGAGCACCCCAAACCCACTTATGGCAAGGTGCCATCACTGCAATTAACCCTGAAGTTTTAGTTTAGAAAAAACATTAACACCCTTGAACTGGACGTGTTGGAGCATGCCTGTAATCCCAGCTCTTGGAAGGCTGAAACAGGAGGATTGCCACAAATTTGAGGCGAGTCTGGGCTCCATAGTAAGTCCAGGCCAGCCTGAACTACATAGTGAGACCCTATATTTTAAAATAAATATTAACATCCTTTGTCCTAAAAGAAAAACATAATACCAGAGCTTTCAACGATACAAGCAGCTTCTCATTGAAAGGTAAAAGTTTGCATTTGGTGTGGTTTTGTGCACTTGTCTAATGGTCAGCTGCTGAAGTGACGCTGTGGTGGCTTGCTTGGCTCACTTAAACACTTGCATCATAGGCTCGCCATCACTGGCTTAAGTCAACAAGCACATTGCATTTCTTTCTTTTTCCTTTTCCTTTTTTCTTTCTTTCTTTGGTTTTGGGGGGGGGGGGCGCTGACTCAGCTTGTCCTGTGGGTGGGGCTGGTGCAGCATGTGGTGCCAGAGATCCAACCACAGTCTCTGTGTTTGCCTAAGCTTGCCTAAGCAAGTGCTTTAGTCTGCTGAGCTATCTCACCGGCCCACACATTGTACTTCTTAATCATATTCCCTGAAAATGTGTCCATGTTATGGATGAAAACATACCTACACTGTCCTACCAGCATACATTTTAAGACCATTTCTTAAAACATTAAGATGAAGAAAATCTCTTGAGTTCTCTTATTTAATGTCATCAGGTCAGGCTGTGATGTCAGGAACTACTGTGACCATCTCACTGTCATCTCTAGGACAAAAATAACAGGTGGAATAGGGCAGCAAGGCTAAAAGACTTCAGAGAAACAGCCAGGGCTGCCAGGAGCCCAGCTAACCTGGGAATGAAGGACCTGCTCCTGGGGATAGGAGTGCAAGATGATGAGCCTTCAGGGTACCTGAGTCTTGTGTGCAGCCCCCTGAACACTACAGCGACTGCTCATGCCCCAAGGCTTGTGCAGGGAGGGCAGCTTTCCCTTAGGAGGCCTACAGCTAAAGGTTTTGTAATCACCTCTGCTCAGCTCCAAAAAACTACACACAAGTGGATTCCTTGAGAATTACTAGAGTACATGGAAGTCAAAGTCCACCTTAGTTACAAATTACTTAAGACAAATTATTTAAGACTCTAAGTTTTCCTTTTTGTTAAAATTAAAGCTTTCTGTTAGTTGAGCCCAAATCCCTCTTAATTTATTATTCCATGAACCTCCTTGTGGTTGAAACTAGAAATCTGATTGATCCTGGTTCCTGATTTCCTACTCCTCACCCTTCTCTCATATGTTACCATGTCCAAAACATCAGCAAGTCCTGTCAAGTCTCCAAAACACTTCTAAGATCCATCCCTTTTTCTCTACCTCAACTTAGTCCATCTTAGTCCAAATCACCCCATCTCTCACCTGGACTTCTTCTTCTTCTTCTTCTTCTTCTTCTTCTTCTTCTTCTTCTTCTTCTTCTTCTTCTTCTTCTTCTTCTTCTTCTTCTTCTTTTTTAAACTTTATTTATTTGTTGAATACAGAGTCTATACTATGCAGCTCAGATTCATAGTGATTCTCCTGTCTCAGCCTCCTCCCCAGTGCTGGGAATACAGGTGTGTGCCAGCACCTCCAGTTTCTGGGCTGCCCAGCCCGGGGTTCCAGAGTGGCAGGGCACGCAGTACCAGGGATTGAACCTGGGTCCTTGCACTTGCCAGGCAGGTGCTTAGAGCACTGAGCTATCTCCCTAGTCCCCTGGACTTCTATAGATTCCCAATCATGAGCTAAAGCCTCCCAAACAGAACCAGGCTTTAGTTCAGGATGTATTGGCTCCCTTGTTTGTGGGTGGGACAGGTCAGTATATCATGACAAGAGAGTGTGGTGCAGGAAAACTGCTCATCTCATAGCCAGGAAATGAAAAAAGAAAGAGGAAGAGAATACGATCCCACAATCCCCAGCAGGGGTACCCACCCACCCCCAATCTCAAGTCTTGCTAGTAGATACGCCTCTTACAGGTGCTACCACCTCCAGATAGCACCAAGCTGGGGACCAAGTCATCAGCATTCGAGCTGTCAGGAGACATTCCAGTAGAAACTATTGCACATGTATAACATAGAACGTAAGTGTCAGGATAGTGGTGTGCCTCAGGGGTAGAATACTCACATAGCATCTGTGCGGCCCTGGGCTTGAGTCTCATTACCACAAAAAAGAAAAATAATCTTAAATAATGACATACTATTTATCAATATTTTTTGCAATATAAAACAATCCTAAAGCCGTAAACTGCCCCTTTTTCTCTTGCCATCCCATCTGGCTCTTCCTATCATGATGAATTCCAGTGCACTGATATGTTTGCTGAGAATGGGAGAAAGCAGAAGCAGTTTGCAGGGGGTAAAATAGACTTGCCAGGCCCAAAGACAAAGGTTAACTAGTACTAAACAATCTTCTTTGGCACGAAGGACAAATCAGGAAAAATAAATTACTTTAGAACTTTATCAGAATTAGTGTTAATTTTTAAAATCAGAACTATGAACTGTAGAATACTTTCTAAGAATTCTGTTACTAGCTTTCTATCACTGATTTGGTAAGATTTGAGAAACTAAGTTACCAACCCTGGAAAAATAGTATGTCAAATCTTGGGATCAATTTTGCTGTTAAGTGTCCTAAGTGTTGGTTTGTTAGTCTTCTCTCTCTCTTTTTTTTTTAAATCTTATTATTTTTTAAACTCATTATTAACTTTATTGAAAAATCAATAATAATTCTATAGCAAATTAAAAATCATAGACGCATATTGAAATGTGAAAGATATAAGATGTAGACAGAATGAATTTTGGAAAAATATTTCAGAAATGAATACATAACATGAGATTAGTAATATATTGCACATTGTAAAAAATATTTACAAACCTAAGTGAATATAATAATAAAAATTGTCTAAAATAAACATGAGGAAGAAAGAGTTTATGGATCAGTCATATAATAATTCACTCTGTGCCAAAATCAAGAAATTTATATTCATATAATGAGAATTTTCAAAACAGAAGGGGGGCGGCCAGGGAGATGGCTCAGTGGAATAAGCGCTTCCCTGGCAAGCGCAAGGGTCCGAGTTCAATCCCTGGTTCTGCAAAAAAAAAAAGTAGAAGGGGGTAGGCAATAAATGTTTAAAGATTTACAATTTCTAAATTTAACTAAATTTATAGCACCACATTTCCAAGAAAAATGAGCCTTTTGCACAATAAATATGAATAAAATCATACCAAGATACAGAAAAATGAAACTCTTCAAAACTAATTGCAAAGAAAAAAAGCAATGAAAGCATATACATAGAAAAAATATTAGCTATGGAAAAAAATTAAATAGTATCTCATTCCACATTAGAAAAAGAAAGAGCAAGTGGGTAAGAAACTAGACTTACTTATTCAAAGGACCGAAAAAAAAAAGATTTGTCCTCATTGAATTTTATACTTAGCAAACATACCTTTGAAAATTAAATGTAAAGTATTTTTCAGTTATACAAACTCGAAATATTCTAATGCCTCCAAATGTAGCATATAGAAAATAACAAGGACCATAATCCAGAAGGCAAGAGAAGTTGCTCTATGGTCCTGGATAAAGAATAAAGGGCTCTCAAAATGGTAGTTATGTAGGACTATGTAAAATATAATTATATTAGACAAACCCATTTAAAAGGCCATTGAGGATTTCCACAAAACGGTATCCATCTTATGTCAGGTTATATACATATTTTTTCGTGTGTGTGTGTGCGTGTGTGTGTGTGTGTGTGTGTGTGTAAAAGACAAGGAAGAGCTAATATAAAGTCAATGGAAACTAGAAATACACTTTTTAAAGTTTCTAATACTAG